>NC_045443.1:73253388-73268671 GCF_002776525.5 Piliocolobus tephrosceles | reverse complement strand
AATCTCCGGTGTGCCGGTGTTACAGCGCAGTATTGGGGTGGGAGTTACCCGATTTTCCAGGTGTTGTGTGTCTCAGTTCCCCTGTCTAGGAAAAGGGACTCCCTTCCCCCTCGCGCTTCCCAGGTGAGGCGATGCCTCGCCCTGCTTCAGCTCTCGCTGGTCGGGCTGCAGCAGCTGACCAGCACCGATTGTCCGGCACTCCCGAGTGAGATGACCCCAATACCTCAGTTGAAAATGCAGAAATCGCCGGTCTTCTGTGTCGCTCGCGCTGGGAGATGGAGACTGAAGCTGTTCCTATTCGGCCATCTTGCTCCGCCCCCGAACGCCTCAGAATTTTTACAATGTCTAAGTAATAGGAAGAATCAGCCAACTGTTGGAATGACATCTGTCTAAATGCCATCTATTAAAGAATCTCCATTTATTTCAAAGTTAAGAAATAACATAAAAAGGAGATGTTAAAATATTGTGTAATTATCAAGTTAGAGAAGGATTTCCACAAAAAGCAAGCAGGAACATCAATGGAAAATAAATAGTTTTTGAGAAAACTCAGGGTTTTCCTTCTCTTAACTCTTTTTTTTTTTTTTCCCCGGGATAAATACTTCAAGTGGAAATGGGATTTTCTGAAATAGGGTCTTGCAAAAATCTCCAGAAACCCCCAAGGAAGAGGGTTGACTCATCCAGAATACCAGGAGATGGAAAAGGGCCACAGAAAGCTGTTGGCTCCCTTGTGTGTGGACAGGAGAGTTGCTTCTGGTGTGTTTTAGTCAGAGACACTACATATAAAATGAGCCAGGAAAGACACAACCAGCTAGGAGCCAGGCACTGTTTCTATGCTCGTTTTACACCCAGAAAGAACTAGAAGAAATTGCAATTTAGAATTTTGGTGGAATTCCTGGAGTTATGAACAATGTCATTTCAGTAAATAAATATTTATGGCGTATGTTTCTTTGCCCGCCCTGTCTTTGGCACTGTGAAGGTACACCAGAGACTCTAACTGGGATTCTTGCTTGTGTTTCTCAACCACAGCTGGGATGTGATTTGTGTATAGGATTAAATATATTGAGATTCTTTGATAAATCAAAAAATATTCCCTATAAGACACTGTAATCATAAAATTATTCACAGATAATTGATCGACATTTTTGAGAATGCAGAGCTTGCTTGGTAGCAAATGAAGCATATCTAAGACCCTCCAACTCCATCTCTGAAAGGTTGTGTATTTTTGTTTCTCAAATAGCAACTAGAATTTGAGGGTGGAGTCGGGTAGGACGTTAGCTAGAAGACATGTATTAGGGAGAAAAGCCATTTCCAAATTGACATTTTTGTTTACTGAATATCTGGCTTTTAGTAAGAGTATTTAATTCAAAGTGAAATTGGTAGATTTCACAGATGTATTTATCCCTCTGTAATTAAAAGATCAGTCATGTAGAGTTCTTTTCTTGAAAGATTATTCTATAATGTCAATAAACCATTCTCAGAAATGACAGCTTCTCTCTTCTGAAACCTTTCATCTCTTCCTCAGCTGATTGAAAGGGCTGCTCATGGTCTTTTTCAGCTGCTTATAAGGAATATAAAGCAAACCAGTGCAGCAGAAAGCGAGGAATAAAGATTTCTTTGTTCCCCATCACGTGCCTGAAGAGAGAACACCATTGCCCTTGAGGCGCTCTCTTGAGTGAGTTCAGGATCTTCCCTCTTCCTGTAGCACTCTGCGATTCTCTCCCAGGGCTGCGAGAAAAAGCAGCACTGTTCCCTTCGGGTTGAGCCCCGGCCATTGCCATCAGTGCTGCCACCGCCACCACCTCTATTCCCCTCCACCTAGACAACACAGTGAACCTGCTAACAGCACAGTGTGTTTGTTTATTCTCTCTGCATAGTGGAAACTTGTTTCAAGGAAAGTAACAGGGATTGCCTGGTGTTAGAAGATTCAAAACATTGAAATACACTTGTAAGATGATTTGGCTGTCTTCTGTGAATGTAAATAGTATGTATTTGGGGGAGTTGCAAAGGAGCCGATCAGCATATTTGTCAGAGAGGGAAGGAGGGAGAGGAAAAGATTTTTCCCTCTTTGTGAGCTGTCACATGACTATAGTTTGCCCATCCCATCTGAATATCTGTTCAAATGATGTGATATTTTTATTTTGATTTCCTGAACTGATAAAATGTCCTGGAAAAAATAGGGCAGCTGGTCTTTGGAATGTTTTTTCTCTCATAATCCTAAATTTTTGATTTCTGTGATTTCTCACTCTTTTCTTTTCTTAGAAATCCTCATGATCTAGCTTTCTGGGGGACAGTTCTTACGGTCTTTTGCTATGTTGATGTTTTATCGTCATTTATAGCTCTGGCCCTTACTACAGAACCTTGCACACACTAGATGCACAGTAAATGTTTCCTGAAAAAGTGAGTGAGTAAAATGAAATGAAAAAGTGAGTGAGGAAAAATGAAAATGAAAATGAAAAATAAATAGAAAAATGAAAAACATTAAGCTGTTTTGAGAAAATCTGATGAGTAAACCTTTCCCCTTAGAAATTCTAGCCTTGGTTCCAGGCTCAAATGTTAGGCTTCTCTGAAAAGAATATGCCCAAGCCTGCTTTCCCTTGGGTATACTGAACCGTACCCCTGGAATATAAACTGTGAAGAAACATTTAGTACGATAGTCACTGGTGCTAAGATTAGGGGCAAGACGTCCAGAGTAAATTTGGTCCTACTCTTTCTCTGGACAATTTTTAGGTATTTAGCTACCTACCTGAGATTTGTTAGGCTGTTAATATTTCTTTGAGTATAAAGAAAAAAATAAAGGTGAAACATTGACGGTCTAGTTTAATTTACTGAGAAATGTGCTTCTCTTCTTGTGAAAGTCCTGAATCTGTCCACTTGTATCAGGGGGACTGGGCATGTGGGTGGCGATAGCGGAACAGGGTGTGAGCCACCGACATTGCGTGTGTGCTGGAATGAGGCATGCTTTCCACCTTACTCCTCATTCTAGCAGCAGTGGGTATGGAGGGCAGCAATGTCGTTTTCTCCTTGAAGGTCATAACCAGGAGAGAGGCATCTCTTCTTGTGTTTTTTTTCTAGGGCTGTAATAACAAAGTACCACAGTCTGGATGGCTTAAATAAGGCATCTGTTTTCTCACGGTCCTGGAGGCTAGAAGTCTGAGATCAAAGTGTCAGTAGGATTGGTTGCTTCTGAGGCCTTTCTCCTTGGTTTGTAGATGGCTGTCTTCTCTCTGTATCCCCATGTGATCTTCCTTCTGTACGTGTCTGTGTCCAGATTTCTTCCACTTACAAGGACACCTGTCAAATTGGATTGGGCCTGCCCTTGGGACTTTATTTAATCTTAGTTACTTCACTGAAGGCCTTATCTCCAAATACAGGCACATTCTACTGTACTTGGGATTAGGACTTCAGCATATGAATGTTGAGGGGACACAATTTAGCCCATAGCAAGACCCTACTGGCCAGATCTTTGTTCTACCATTGGATTTTACATCTAGAGGAGAATGAAACTATAAAAATAGAGAATAGATAACTACTGATTATAGACAAGAGTCACCAGATAGAGTTGGAGATAGTGAAATGGAAAGCTGACTATAAGGTAATAATATAGTTCAGTGTAGTTAATTAAAACAAAACAGCTGGGCACAGTGGCTCACGCCTGTAATCCCAACACTTTGGGAGACCGAGGTGTGTGGATCACCTGAGGTCAGAAGTTCAAGACCAGCCTGGCCAACGTGGTGAAACCCCGTCTTTACTAAAAATACAAAAAAATTAGCCAGGCATGGTGGCACACGCCTGTAATCCCAGCTACTCGGGAGGCTGAGGCAGGAGAATAGCTTGAACCTGGGACGGGGAGGTTGCAGTGAGCCGAGGTTGCAGTGAGCCAAGATCACGCCATTGCACTCCAGCCTGGGTGACAAAAGTCAGACTCCATCTCAAAACAAACAAACAACAAAACAAAGCAAAACAATACCACCACATTTCCCTGCATTGGGGTGAAAAAGTAATTCCTAACGTATTGGGAGAACAAGGACATTTGCTACTCAAATGATAAATTAGGTTTCCATATTATTCTATTACTTAAAGATGGATAATTTAAAGGCTGAAGAAAATGACAAAGGTGTAGGAAAACAAATTATGGAGAAAAATCAAGAAGAATAAAAATCGTTTAGCTCAATGAGAGCTGAGAGGTGAAAGAGGAAGACTTGGAAAGGTCTGAGGATGGTAGCATTATACAATGGGTTATTGGATATAGTGAATAGAGAGGGTGTTCATTTTCACTGATGTCAAACAACTTCTTAAAAGAAATTATAAAAGGAATAAGCACTCATATAAATGAGGGTTTTGGTTGATGTAGAGCTTGAAGGGCTGATCTTCAGGATGTCCTCAGAGAGAGACAACAATGTTGAATTTTGAGTCTTACATTCAAACACATTAGAGATAAAAGGTTTGAGTGTAAAATCAAGAACAGGAAATCATTGGCTATTAGGCGAGAAAAGATGCTGTAATCTTCTGGTCTAACTTTCTTCTTTTATAAGGACCCACAGGGGTTTGGATTCCAACCCAAGGTCACTCAGCTACTATGCAGAATTGCTGTGGCAAGTCTCATTTTTGTTCTTTTACTAACTTATTAAATGGGCTTAGGCAAGTTATTTAAATGCATAATATTAAATATAGATAGGTAATGCATGAACTGCAGGAAGGTGTAATGAGAATGTAATGATTTAAAATATTGATTTCTATGTAATTGAAAATGTACATGAGTCCCATGTGGCTCAAAAATCTTAGCATTTTAAAGAGGTAATTAAACTGAAAATGTGAACATGTGGCACTTTATTTAATGTCCTTTTTTGTAGAATCAGAACCTGAGGGGGAAAATCTGTGATTTAAATGCTCTGCAGGCCCCCAGAGCACCCCATGTAATTGTGCTTTTATTGCAGCTGTCTGATTTTCTAGCAAGAAAGCAAAAACCATAGGGTTATTTATTGTAAAAGGGCCTCCTATTGTTTCCTACCCCTTCTTCTTCATACGTAGCTTGGTTTTGCCTTTGTAAGAAAGTTTTATAATAAGAAAAATTTTGGGTTGGGTGCAGTGGCTCACGCCTGTAATCCCAGCACTTTGGGAGTCCGAGGCGGGCAGATCATGAGGTCAGGAGTTTGAGACCAGCCCAACCAATATGGTGAAACCCTGTCTCTACTAAAAATACAAAAATTAGCCAGGCATGGTGGCAGGCACCTGTAATCCCATAATCCCAGCTACTCGGGAGGCTGAGGCAGGAGAATCGCTTGAACCCAGGAGGCAGAGGTTGCAGTGAGCTGAGATCGTGCCATTGGACTCTAACCTGGGCAACAGAGCAAGACTCCGTCTCCAAAAAAAAAAAAAAAAAAAAAAAAAAAATTATTTTGTTATTTCATGCAGAAGGGCCAGTTTTTAAACTATAGAAAGGAAACCTTTTTGCCATATAATTTTCTCTATTTTAATAATTCATTCTTGTTTTCTTTCCCTTCCTCTTCAAATCTTGTTGTTGTTGAACAATAGAATTATTATGTTCTGTGACTTGCTGTATCTTAAAAGTAGAGACAGCTACCTTATTGGTACATAAATTGAAAATATACAATAATATCTTTATCCAGGTAAGTTTTTGAACCATAATTTAAAAAGTAAGCTTATTAACTTAGATGTAAGAGAAATTTTTGAAAGGCACATACAGAAATTGATTTGCTGAGCTTTGATAATGGTTCAAAATTTTTTTACCTTAGACATAATGGAATAAATCAAATTACATCTTTAAAATTAGTACCCCAATTTCAGCAGAGCACAATCTTTTTAGCACATCAATTCATACGTAGTTTGTTTTTATATTTCTCTTGGCATTTGGGAGAGTTTCTTTTCATTTGTACTCTTTTTTTAAAATGGTTGGATTCTGAAGATTTTATCCCTTTTTGTTTCCTTCAATCACTTTGTCACATCTCCTTAGCAACTTATGATTACCTACTGAGGAAGATGGTGCTTCAGTTTCCTAGTGAGAAAGTTGAGTATCTGAAAATTTGAGCTTAGTTTTAATCAAGGCTATTGATTTTTAAATTTGAGGGGTAAGTGTAAGGTTAAGTGAAAAAGTTTACTTTTTCCATCCTTTCTTCTTGTGTGTGTAATGTGTTTTCCAAGGTAGTCAGTCCTAAGGCAGGAGAGTTGAGCTGACTAGGGGTCTTATCACCATGAAGAACTGACAGGTGGCCTAGGAGAGCACAGGAAGAGGATGGTGACTGAAAGGTGAACACCAGAATAGTGAAGGTAAGACTCAAACAACCAGCTCCCTCAGCTTCTAGGGGATTACCCTTTAAGGCAAGGAATTCAACCTGAGGTTAGAGATTAGAGGAACCCAGACTGCATTCTAGGATGCTGGTTTATTGTCTTTGAGAGTAACTCTCCACGTTGTGGCAATCTGAGACACTCTTCCAGTTTCTTCTGCATGAGAAAGATAAGAATAAAGAGGGCAAGGATATTCTTTTGTAAGCCAAATAAGGATTTTAATTCTGATGGGGAGAGGAGCCTCTTTCACCTCAGGAATGTTCATTAGTTCATTTTTATTCATTCATACACACATAACGCTATGTGGCAGGCATTATTTGAGACACTAGAAAACTTAGCAGAACAAAACTTCAGCCCTCATGAAACTTGCATTCTAATAAGGGAGGCAGAAAATAAGCATATATCATACAGCAAGAAGGGTCACAGACAAAAATAAAGTGGGGCTGGGACTGGCAGTGTGGTAGTGAGCAAGGGGCATGAATTATTGTAGAGCTCAGGGAAGACCCCTAGGATAAGATGACCTGAAAGAAGAGTGGGAATGAGTCACAGACACCTGGGGAAGAGGATCTCAGCATGTGAGAAGAGGGCCATGTTTACTGTGTGCAAGGAGGAATATGGAAGCCAGTTTTGCTGAATCCTAATGTCTGGGGTGGTGGTGGTGTGGAAGATGATAAAAGAAAGATGGGGTTGTGGGGCAGTCAGTGAAGGATCTTGTAGATTCTTATAGGAAATTTTGCTTTGACATCTCCCAAAGGTGCTTCAACAGGAGCAGTTCCCATGAGGATTAGCCATGCTGGGGTCTCTTGGACAAAAGGCTGGTTCTGATTGAAAAATTCCCTGAGTATATCTAGAAGTGTCAGGCTCCTCTGAAATCAGTTACAGTGGGATTGGCTGCTTAGGTATAATCTTTATAAGACTAAAAATTATAGGTTATTTGGCAGCTTGTTTAAAAGGGTTGGTCCCAAGAAAAAGTTTTGCTGTGTGTTATGGCAGAATAATTAAAAAAAAATACATCCTCAAGTTGAGGTTTCTAAGCAGGCTTTTGTAAAAACAGGCAATTACTTGCTGGAGGCAGTTAATTGCATGCACAGATGGGTATTTGTGTTACAAATTCCTCATTTGCGCTTGTGATTACCCATTTGCAATAATTCATGAAATCTAGGGAATTCTTAGGTACAAGGAAAGGTTTTAGGCATTTAAAAAACATATCACTACCATCAGAGGAGATGGAGGAAACAGGAGCTAAATATAAAGCATTATTCTAAATGCTAAGTTTAGAGAACATTTTCTGAAGCTCGTGGTTGTTAAGGGTAAGAGGTTTACTAAGTTGTTGTTTCCATAGACTCTCTCAGCTTTAAAAAAAAGAAAGGAAGAGAAAGAAAACAGTATTTCATATTTTATTTTATTTTTCATATAACTTTCTGCTAATGGTGGTCTCTGTCAAAATGTTTCTAGTTTGATCATAAGTCTAGTTAGAAGAGTTTTTTTTTTCTGAAAGAAATGCACTCAAAGTTCTTTGAAATTACATAAAATCATACGTCTGAGTGAAAAGTGGATAAAGATCCCCAGTCTTCCAAGGTTGTGGTAAAATGTCAAGGAGTCTTGTTTTTAGAAGCTATGATAAATGGACAGTGAATATAAACAGAAAATGAAAGAAATTCCCTTTCCCATCAAAATATGAGCACTGGCTTGAAGAAATATTTCTTCTTAAAATATTTAATTTTTATAGAAGTTAATTCTGAATAATTGAAGAGCATAAAATAAATGCTTTGTGAGGAAAATTGTCCTATACCAAGATGTTTTCATGTGCTATGTCAGCCTTTAGCACTGAAAAGGGAATGAACCTGTCAAACTTTCTATCCTATGGAAGCTACAAACAACTTTTACTCTAATTCCCCCAGGATACTGCACATGATTTGTTACTTTATTTTGACAGTTGGATTGAATGTCCGAAACATTTTTGGGAAAGAATGCAGGGAATAACCCATCTCATGGAAGCAATTTCGCTGGGAGTACAATAGTTTGAAAGCCTACAGACCCTGAATTTCCTTTTGGCTTTAGAGTACTGCTTAGGGATGTGGGATTGAGGAGCTAGGGTCTTCAGTCTGAGAGATCTAGCATAATCCTTGATTTGGGGAATTCCCAGTGAAGATCGGGTCAGTTCTTGGAGTCTTTTGTGGTCGTCTATTCTTGTGTACATTACTCATGCACCAAGAAGATCCAAACTTATGAAGCATTGTATTGGTCAAGATAAGCTAAGCAGTGCTGCAGTAACAAATTATCCCCAGATCTCAGCAGCCTAAAGCAACATAGGCTTAATTCTCTTGTGCTATGTGTTCATTATGTGTCCATACCTGGGAGCTAGACTCACTCTGGGACCTAGACAGATAGAGCACTATCCATCATTAATACTGAGCAGTGGGTCATGCCTTTAATCCCAGTGCTTTGGGAGGCTGAGATGGGAGGATTGCTTGAGCTCAGGAATTAGAGACTAGCCTGGGCAACACAGCAAGATTTCATCTCTACCAAAAAAAAAAAAAAAAAATAGCCAGGCTTGGTGGCACATGCCTGTGGTCCCAACTATTTGAGAGGCTGAGGCAGGAGGATCACTTCAGCCCAGGAGGTTGAGGCTGCAGTGAGCTGTGATTGCACCACTGCACTCCAGCTTGGGTAACAGAGCAAGACCCTGTCTCAAACAAACAAATAAACAAGCAAACAAACAAAAGCCTACTTCTGGTCACTGGGCTGGAGGAATGAGAGAGCCCTTAAAAGTCTTGAATGATCAAGTAAATGCTCTAAGAAGGAATTTCTTTCCCTTCGGCTCACAAGTCATTGGCTATAACTAGTCATGTGGTTCCACACAACCATGAGGGGGCCAGAAAAGGCAATCCTATCCTGTGCCTGGAAATAGGGAGAACCAGAAATATTTGGCAAACAGCGCTAACAACTATCACAAGTGGTTTTAGACGGAAATGAACCCCATAGGATGCTCTTTCATTGATCCCAGGAGCCACCGGCTCATTGCTTGATATAGTCAAACTGGTGTCCATGAACTGTCTGCTTTTTAAGTGATTTTTCTTTCATCACATGATTTCCTAGAAGGAGGATTGTACTATGGTACTGAACGCTACACAGTGCACATTTAAAAAATTTAACTTCCATGATGGGTAGTAGATTTTAAATAACTTTAGTGCCACCTCTTAGGAATTTCGGTAACATTTGAAAAGAAATCTGATTGTGTTATTTGTGATTGTATATAAGATTATCAGAATTCTAAAGTCCCCCCTTAAAGCATTCAAAATTATTTAAACGCTGGAGTATTTGAACTGTTTCTCTTTGGTGGGAAACCTCATTTTATATTTTATCCTAGTTGTGAGGCATTTGACCATTTTGTTTTGGAAAATGTCAATAGATCAAGAATTGTGTTAAATCTAAAGAGTCAGAATAGACTTGAATTGTTCAATTTTGTAGCCAAACCAGCTCACAAAGTAGAAAAATTAAGGCAAAAATAGACAGTAGAAAAAGGAGACCCAGATAAGTGTTTATTCTTGATGACTTCTTGATTTTTAAAAGCTGCATTCTAGCTTTGGTGACAGTGTTTCTTCAAAAAGGTAGATAGACAATGGTATCAAAAAATATTTGAGCTGTTGCCAATATTGATCTCTGGTTTCTTCTCACAGCGGACCTAGTGATAACACCAACTGGTATGGCTAAGGTAACAGTCTCTATTGTAGTCCAATATGGTTCATTTCTTTTTATTGCTGTGGTCAACTCTAAAAGATCTGCTTCTTGCTTTATGATCTTTATTGCTAAGTGCTAGTCTTTGATTAAGTATTGCTTAAAGTGCATTTTGACTACTGGGTTTTCATTCATTAATTTTTATGGTAGCCTTTGCTCCCTCCCAATGTGAATTGTCAGTTCTGACTGTGGGTGTGTAACGCTGCAGATCTCTATTTTCCCAACCTAAACTCGGTATTTCACCTCCTCCCCAGCAGCTGCTTGCTCTTGGAATTTATATCGTATGTTCTGGGGGATTAATGTTCTTTCCTGTGCCCGTGGTAATAGGTGGTATTTAGATGCCCTTTTCCTGGGAAAATTCACTTCCTACTTGCAATGGATGTTGAAATCTGTTTATTTGCATAGAGCCATGATAGTTTCTTGCTTGGTACTGTGGGGAACCATTAATATTCCATGGCAACAGTGATTCCAGATGAAACTGTTTAATTGCTTATTGACCATTACGGTTTGTGTTACAAAAGCATTTTCAAATATATTATTCATTTTTATCACTGCCTCTGCTACTTAATAGCTATACTACATTGAAAGAATTATCAGGATTTCTAATTTCCAAAATCTATAAAATCATTCAGCCTCTCAAATTTAAAACAAAGCCTGTACACTTTGCTTGTGCTGAAAAGTAACCCACATGTATGAATGAATGCTTACTAAATTCATATTTTTGAAGGTGAAGGTGATCATATTGGAGAAAACCATCATGCATGAACCAGTTTTCCATTTTGTATAGTGGTCTGCATTAATGAGCTCATGTCCTGTAGGAAATTGAGGCTATCTGTGATCACAGAGAAAAGCCACAGAATTATGGAAGGTGAGAATTGGAAAGGACAGAGATGTTTTTTCAAATGTATAAAACTATGAAACCCTTTCTCTGTGGAAATCCAGTACGTATACAGATAAGAATTGACCTGTTGTGGCTGAAGTATGTGGTAGGAATGGGGTCCTAGAGACCCATGTTTCCAAATTTGTACCCTAAATGCATGATGTACAATTTGAAAACCACTGATGCTCAGTCAACTTTTGTAGATAGAAAATCTTAACCTAAAGAAGGTATGTGAATTCCCCAGGGCCAAGACAGACCCAATATCACACCCAGGTCTTCTCAGCTGCCTAATTTTGTCCTTTTCTGTTATACTATGTGGTCTCTCAGCAATAAGAGAGTGTTTTGTGTAAACAAGAAGAGAACGAACATTTTGTGTTATTACTCAAAGAAAAATGTGAAAACGTGAAAACAAAATCTTTTAGGATCATTAAATAAATATTTTTTTTGTCCTGGGAAATTATCTCAGTTACGAAAAAGAAGCAAGCTGGCTTCAGCAAAGTCCCTGTAAAAGCAAGGAGAGGTAGAGCGTTCTGTGCAATCAGCCTCAACCTTTTTGCTCACCCTGAAGTCCTGCTTACGTTGTGCTTCTGATTGTGTGTGACCCAGTGTGAAATTGGAATGGAAATTTGTCAGAAAAAGTCGGTGGAGCTTTCCTGCTCAGAAAGAGGTTATCTCAGTTCTTGGGGGAAAGGAAAAAAATAAAATTAAAAATATAAAGCAAAACAACCAACACTCCCACTGTCACCATATCCAAAACATGAAACCTGAAGCTGTTAATGCATCTTAACAGCTCCTCGTCTGGAGAAAATTATATGTATTCTGATTTACACACAAATCAATAGTTGTCTGCTGTGATTGAACTATGCACTAGAGAACTGTACTGTAATTATATTCATGCCAGGCATCAAGGACAAATCCCCTGGGTTTTGAGTAGGTGTGAGACAGGAAAAAATTACCAGCCCAGCCATAGAAGATAAAAAAAAAAAAAAAAAAAGTACCAACAAAGCTTTTCTTTCGGAACGGTGGGTTTAATTATATAGTCTTCATCTGACAAATAACAGTTCTCAAACCCTTGCTAAAATCATTGCATTTAAAATACATGTGTTTGCGGGGAGAGCAGGAAGGTTGAGGCTAATTGCACAGAACGCTCCCCCACTCCTTGCTTTTACAGGGACTTTGCTGAAGCCAGCTTGCTTCTGTTTCATGACTGAGATGACTTCCCAGCACAAAATCTTTGTAAAACAGTTTCATTCACATCTCTGTAGATTCTCAGTTGTTTTACCTCTTTCTAATGGGATTAGATTTGTCTCCTGCTTCTTAAAATAAACTATTTTAAAATATTTTAATTTTAATCTGTTTTCCTCCATTGTGACATTTTAAAGTAGAACAATACAGCTTGTGATTCTGAAATTGCAAACCATACCCCTGCCCTGAAATGTTAAATTTCACATTGCAGTTTTCTGGAGAAGTTTTGGAACCACTGATTAAGGGTTGGACCAGGAATGTTTTCTTTACTATGTCATGTAATACAAAAACCGCTCTGCTTACTCCAACACCTGGCCTACTATGTGCCAGGTGCGGTGACTGGTTCTCTGAATACATAGATGAATAAGATATAGTCCAACTTTTGAGAGGCTCTTGGTTTACTAAGTGATTTGGGCAATAATTAACCATATTAATTATTATTGTGTTCGCTTCACGCCAATAAGCTTGTCCTCCCTCCTTCTCTGGCAGACACAGAATCCTCATTTTCTCCCTTGCTATTGCTGGGAATTTCTCTACCATTCTCACTGTTGTCAGCCCCTACCATTGCAGGCACGAAGGACACTTGGGATCCTGTGAGGGGACGGTGAATGTCACCTGGGGTGGAGGCTGGTGTGAAAGGAAAATAGAAACTCAGGACCCCATTCACTCTGCCAAAAGGAAAAAATTAAGCTGAAAGCTGAGTCATGCCAGAAAGTGTTTTTCCTTTTGTTCCTAAGCAGATAGCTATAGATGAAAGGTTAAATATCGCCACAGGTAGCTACTCTATGTTTATCTTATCTTGAGATGAATACATAATTGAATACTACCAAACCTGCTCCTTTTCTCTCGCAACATGTGGGTTACCATACCCTCCCTTTTTCCCCTTCAGTTCACTTTTTCCCTTTAAATATGGAAGCCCTTAAAATCATCTTTGGAGAAAGGCACAGACCATGCACTGTTTTTGTGATTCTGTGTTCTTTTCTCCTGGGCATGTCATCCTTATCCTGGGAAAAATAAACTTCTAAGTTGATTGAGACCTATCTCAGATACTTTTTGGCTCACAGCAGGCTCCCCACTTGCTCTGTCCAGCAAGTTGAGAGTTGGGACATGCTCACATGTGTGTAAAGTTTTAAGACGTGAGTAGTAAGTACATTTTAACTTAGTTTTCTGAGCTGTGCGTGAAGACCATGGAGAGTATTTTCTATGAAGGTAAAATTTATTTTTTATTTTTTATTTTAGTATTATTGTTATTTCAATAGTTTGGGGGGAACAGGTGGTATTTGGTTACATGGATAAGTTCTTTAGGTGTGATTTCTGAGATTTTGGGGCACCCATCACCCGAACAGTGTACACTGCACCAAACGTGCAGTCTTTTATCTCTCAACCCCACTCCCACCTATCCCCACAAGACACCAGAGTTTATTATATCATTCTTATGCCTTTGTGTCCTCATAGCTTAGCTCGCACTTATAAGTGAGAACATACAATGTTTGATTTTCCATTCCTGAATTACTTCACTTAGAATAATGTTCTCCAACTCCATCCAGGTTGCTGCAAATGACATTATTTTGTTCCTTTTTATGGCCGAGTAGTATTCCATGGTATATATGTACCACTTTTTCTTTATCCACTTATTGGTTGATGGGCATTTAGGCTGGTTCCATATTTTTGCAATCATGAATTGTGCTGCTATAAACATGACTGTATAAGTATCTTTTTCGTATAATGACTCCTTGTCCTCTGAGTAGGTACCCAGGAATGGGATTGCTGGATCAAATGGTAGTTCTACTTTTAGTTTTTTTGAGGAACCTCCATACTGTTTTTCACAGTGGTTGTACTAGTTTATATTCCCACCAGCAGTGTAAATGTGTTCCCATTTTACCACATTCCCACCAATATCTATTGTTTTTTGATTTTCAAATTATGGCCATTCTTGCAGGAGTAAGGTGGTATGGTGTTGTAGCTTTAATTTGCATTTCTCTGATCATTAGTGATGTTGAGCATGTTTTTTCATCTGTTTGTTGACCATTTGTATATCTTCGTTTGAGAGTTGTCTGTTCATGTCCTTGGCCCACTTTTTTATGGGATTGTTTATTTTTTTTCTTGCTGATTTGAGTTTCTTGTAGATTCTTGATATTAGTCCTTTGTTGGATGCATAGTTTGCAAATATTTCCTCCCACTCCGTGGGTTGTCTGTTTACTCGGCTGATTATTTCTTTTGCTGTGCAGAAGCTTCTTAGTTTAATTAAGTCCCGTCTATTTATCTTTGTTTTTGTTGCATTTGCTTTTGGGTTCTTGGCCATGAACTCTTTGCTGAGGTCAATGTCTAGAAGAGTTTTTCTGATGTTATCCTCTAGAATTTTTATGGTTTCAGGTCTTAGATTTAAGTTTATGATTCATCTTGGGTTGATTTTTATTTAAGGTGAGAGATGAGGATCCAGTTTCATTCTTTTACATGGAGCTTGCCAATTATTCCAGCACCATTTGTTGAATAGGGTGACCTCTCCCTGACTTTATGTTTTTGTTTGCTTTGTGGAAGATCAGTTGGCTGTATGTATATGGCTTTATTTCTGGGTTCTTCATTCTGTTCCATTGGTCTATGTGCCTGTTTTTATACCAGTATTATGCTGTTTGGGTAACTATAACCTTATAGTATAACTTGAAGTTAGGTAATGTGATGCCTCCAGATTTATTCTTTTTGCTTTGTCTTGCTGTGGCTATGTGGGCTTTCGTTTGTTCCATATGAATTTTAGGATTTTTTTTTTTTCTATTTCAGTGAAGAATGATGATGTTATTTTGAGGGGGTATTGCACTGAATTTATAGATTGATTTTGGCAGTATGGCCATTTTCACAATATTGATTCTACCCATCCATGAGCATGGGATGTGTTTCCATTTGTTTGTGTTGTCTATGATTTCTTTCAGCAGTGTTTTGTAGTTCTCCTTGTAGAGATCTTTGACCTCTTTGGATAGGTGTATTCCTGATGATTTTAATTGTTTTGCAGCTGTTGTAAAAATGGTTGAGTTCTTGATTTGATTCTTAGCTAGGTTGCTGTTGGTGCACAGCAGTACTGTTAATTTTCGTACATTGATTTTGTATCCTGAAACTTAACTGAAT
>NC_045443.1:73196556-73253378 GCF_002776525.5 Piliocolobus tephrosceles | reverse complement strand
AGAAGACTAAAACAGATAGGAGTTTGATTATATGGGTTTAGTCTTCTCAGAATGGGGTTTAGCTTTCATCAGCGTATAAGGCAAAGGTTGAGTCCTAGCTGAACGTGGTTAGAAGCTGTTTTGTTTGTCCCATAGAATATGGCAGTGTTGCTATTTATAAATTTGAGTAAGAGCTGGCTGGGTGTGGTAGATCACACCTGTAATCCCAGCACTTTGGGGGGCCGAGGCAAGTAGATCACCTGAGGTTCAGAGTTCAAGATCAGCCTGGACAACATGGTGAAACCCTGTCTCCAATAATAATACAAAAAAATTAATGGGGCATGGTGGCGCATGCCTGTAATCCCAGCTACTTGGGAGGCTGAGGTAGGAGAATTGCTTGATCCTTGGAGGTGGAGGTTGCAGTGAGCTGAGATCACACCACTGCACTACAGCCTGGGCAATGAGAGCAAAACTCCATCCATCTCAAACAAACAAACAAACAAACAACAACAACAACAAAAAAGAAAACAAGAAAATTGAGTAAGAGGACAACATTTTACATTTGAGGAATTTCACATGAAATGTAAAGTCTGGCTTTTCTTGAAAAATCAGAAGATCTGGTTATGTGTATAACACATGTCAGCTGGTAGCAGTTGTCTGGTAGGACTATGCTGTTTCCAGTTTACTACCAGGGCCTCAGTGATTTGTATTATTTGAATAACACAAAGACTTTTCAGATTCACCTTTGTAGGCTAGTGGTAGGTTCCATTCTAGTCAATAATCAGTGGAGAAATTGTTGCTCCTGATTTGCTCTGAAATTGTTGAACTGATTTGCTCTGAAAAGTTTCCACTGTCCTCAGGCATATGTAGTTCTGATTGGGTGCTCATTATTTCTGCATAAAGCTGCTGTGGTTTTTTCCAGCTGATATAGAGCATCCAGAGCCATTTAGACAGATCATATGTGAGCCAAAGCACCGTCCATCTCCCACCCAACTCCCCTTTGCCACAGTTACTCTTCTATTTTCATGGTCTGAAATGTCCACTAGGAAAATAATAGTATGTTTGGGCTGGACATGGTGTGTCATGCCTGTAATCTCAGTACTTTGGGAGGCTGAGGTAGGATAATTGCTTGAGGCCAGGAGTTCAAGACCAGCCTGAGTAACATAGCAAGACCTCATCTTAAAAAAAAAAAAAAAAAAAAAAAAAAGAGAAAAAGAAAAAAGAAAATTACAAATATAAAAAGAATAGCATGTTTGGCAAGGTGTAAATTTAATAGTGGAAGACATTGTCCCTGGTGTTATGGTGAAGATAGCTGGAAGCTCTTTCATATTTTTTTTTTTTTTTGAGAATTAATATTTGTTGAGCCCATACTTGGTGCTAAACCCTGAAGATAGAGTCATGAATAAAAGTGATAAAAATATCTGCCTTTCTGCTTTCTACATTCTAGAAAAGGAGACAGGTGATAAATAGCATTATGTCAGATTACACTAAGCATATAGGGGACTAGGTATAGTGTTGAAGGGGGTAGGAGGATAAGGCAGGAATGAGGAAAGGACATATCAGGAGTGGAGAGTTGCAATTTTATATAAAGTTGCCAGGGAACTTTATTCAAATATCTTTACTCAAATGCCCCTTTCTGAGTAAGACTGGAAAAAAAGTGAGGGAAACTTCCATGCAGATATTGCAGGGAAGAAAGTGCCGAGAGCAAAGTACAAAGTCCCAAAGAAGGAGCGGATCTAGTGGTTGGAGGCTAGAAAGTTCACGGGAGTCCTTGTTGTCCGCAAAAAGAGTCAATCTCTGTAAAATGTTTGAAGAGATTTATTCCAAGACAATGAGGACCAATGGCCTGTGACACAGCCCCAAGAGATCCCAAGAATATATGCCCAGGGTGGTCAGGCCACAACTTGGTTTTGTACATTTTAGGGAGACATACAACATCAATCAATACATGTAAGATGTACATTGGGTTGGTACGGAAAGGCAGGACAACTGAAGTGGTGGGGCAGGGAGTAGTTCTAGGTCATAGGGGGATTCGAAGATTTTCTGATTGGCAAATGATTGAAATAATTTTATCTAAAGACCTGGAATTCATAGATGGGAGTGTCTCCGTTAAGATAAGGGGTTATAATCCCAAGGCTCTTATTATAACAGATGAAGCCTCCAGGTAGGCTTCAGAGAAAATAAGACTGTAAATGTTTCTTATCAGACTTAGAAAGATGCCAGACTCTTGGCTAATTCTCTCCTGAATCAGGGAAAAGACCTGGAAGGGGAAAGGGATTCTCTACAGAATGTAGATTTTCCCCATAAGAGACAGCTTTGCAGGGTCGTTTCAAAATATATAAAAGAAACACATTTTAGCGTAAAATACTCTGATTTTTTTCAGGGCCTGCTATCTGTCCTGTGATGCTATACTAGAGACAGGTCAGAATTTGGTGTCTTATTGCTACAAAAAGTCTTTTTTTTTTTGAGACGGAGTCTGGCTCTGTCGCCCAGGCTGGAGTGCAGTGGCCAGATCTCAGCTCACTGCAAGCTCTGCCTCCCGGGTTTACGCCATTCTCCTGCCTCAGCCTCCCGAGTAGCTGGGACTACAGGCGCCCGCCACCTCGCCCGGCTAGTTTTTTGTATTTTTTAGTAGAGACGGGGTTTCACCGTGTTAGCCAGGATGGTCTCCATCTCCTGACCTCGTGATCCGCCCGTCTCGGCCTCCCAAAGTGCTGGGATTACAGGCTTGAGCCACCGTGCCCAGCCACTACAAAAAGTCTTAAGATCTCTGTTTTAAGGTTAATAAAATAATGGTCAGTTGTACCTGAATTCCAAAGGGAGGAGGTTATAATGAGGCCTTCACTTCCCATGGAGGCCTGAACTAGTTTTTCAGATTAACTTTGGAATGCCCATGGCCAAGAGGAGGGGTTCATTCAGATGGTTTGGGGGCTTAGAATTTTATTTTTGTTTTACATTGTCATCACGGTCTGGATTTCTGCTTTTGTTCCAAGTAGCTGAGCAGCCATGGTGGGTGGGGACAGTGGAGGAAGACATCTCCTAATGTAGGCTGCTCAGCGGGCTCACTATGGCTGCTGTGCTGAGAATAGACTGAAGCAGCGGGAGTGGGAAGAGGGAGGGCAGTTGTCAGGGGCTGCAGTGATTCAGGTGAGGGACAGCAGCCAGTAGGACTAAGCTAGCAGCACATTTGGAGTATATTTAGACAGCAGAGCTGATGGGCTTTGTTAGTGGGCTGAATGTGAAGTGTGAGACGAAGAAAGGAGTCAAGGATGACCCAAGGTTTTGACCCAAACAGTTGAAAGAATGGAGTCGCCATTAACTGAGTTGGGGAAGACTGCAGGAGGAGCAGGTTGGGAAGGGGTGAATATCAGGAAAGTTGGTTTTTTTGATATGTTAAATTTGAGATACTTCTTTTTATTATTATTATTTATTTTTTACTGTCCTCACAATCTGTTCCCATGAGATGCTTATTAGATATTCAAGAGGATGTTGAGAAGGCAGTACATCTTGGTTACTTCAATTAAGGTACTTTGCCTGTATAAATGTACTGTAGAAATTCTAAATAATAATTAAGTATAACCTTATTTTCATGCAATTAGGGAAAGATATGGTTAAAAAAAAAAAAAGATCTTTTCAACATTCAGAAAACTTGCAAGGGGGGCCAATGTTAATAACTTTCAATTTAACACTAGATTCTTCTATTATTAATGAAAAATTTAAAAATCATCATAAAAACTAAATAGTCATTAGAAATCACCTTGGGCCTCATGAGAGCTGGGAGAATAATTTTTTACTTCAATAGACTTTAAATAAATATTTAATGCTGATAATAGAGACATACAGAAAGTCAGTGGGAAATGTGCATGACTCACAAAGTAAGCAGGGAGGACTTTTTAATCAAATTAAGTCCTTTTACAATAAAAGTTCTTTGCATTTTCCTATGATTTTTTGAAATGAAAGGGTTTCTTAGAAATAACCTCATTAAGCTGTAGTGAGACTAGCCAGGACACATAATATTATTTCTAATTTATAGATCTGGCTGGGGAGGAAGAGACGATTCACAATAGAGTTGCTATGTTTCTGGCGACTCAATGGCTAAATAAGGTTTAGAAACGGCATTTTTTCATTTCAGATAAGTTACTTTCTAGCTTAACTAAATTGTTTTCTTTCTTTTCTGTAATAAACAGAAAAATGCCTTGTTTTGTTTCTTTTAATGTCTCCTACCCTTTTAGCTATAAAAGGTCATATGCAAGAGATTTTCACATTAAAGGAAAGATTTGAGCTCTGTTTGAGTATAACTTAGTTTTCAGTCTCTAAGTTTCAAGTTGTGGACAGACTTATTCATTCTCCCCTCAAAATGTGTGTGAAGGACAGTTCCTTCCTCTAAAGATTCAAATAGCAGGCTGGGCACAGTGGCTCATACCTGTAATCCCAGCACTTTGGGAGGCTGAGGCGGGTAGATCACCTGAGGTCAAGAGTTCGAGACCAGCCTGGCCAACATAGTGAAACCCTGTCTCTACTAAAAATATAAAAATTAGCCGGGCATGATGGTGCACGTCTGCAGTCCCAGCTACTCAGGAGGCTGAGGCAGGAGAATCGCTTGAATCCAGGAGACAGAGGTTACAGTGAGCTGAGATTGCGCCTTTGCACTCCAGCCTAGGCGACAGAGTGAAACTCTATGTCAAAAAAAAAAAAAAAAAAAAAAAAAAAAGATTCAAATAGCTAAAGTGAGTCTATTCCTGTTGTCAATTTATGGCAAGAATATCATACTATTTTTAATATTAATATAATATAAAGTGTGGCCAGAGATGTAATTAGTTTGTGTCCAATTTTTGGTATTATGTATATCTGAATGCAAGAGATTAATTGTTAACAACAATGAATGTTACAACGAATGGGCACAAACATTCATTGTTGACCGAATCTCTTGTTAAACAGAAAACTCCAGTCAGAGAGGCAATGGCCTTTGATAGAGGTAAGGCCTATGTGTTCTAAAAATATATCAAAATTCTTTGGTTCCATGGTGGAAAATTTGCCTGTAAATAACCCCTGTGCCACATCCTTCTATTTACCTGATCCCAGAGACAAAACAAAACAAAACAAAACAAAACAAAACAAAAAACAAACAAACAAACAAAAAAAACCTTCCTTGCTTGCCCTAGTTAGAACAAAGGGAGGGCAAGGACTCTTATTGGCTAAGTTTGTGTCACATGCCCACTTCTTGGACCAATCACTATCACAAGGGCCATGGGATTCTGTGATTCATTGGATCTAGCTACTGTGGCTGGAGGGCAGCAACTGTAATTAAAGACACTGCAGACTCACACAGAGCAGGTAGTGTGAGAAGAGCTGTTTCTCAAAGGAAAGAGGAGTGAGGCTGTTAAGGGAAGGGAGGCTGAGAAGGCCATAGTAATTGATGTTTGCTAACAAGTGACCAGAGTCAGTGTGCCTAGAGGGGGAGTCAAAGATGGTTTCCCGAAGGAGGTGTTACTCAAACTGAAGAGTTTTTTTTTTTCTTTTTTTTCTTGAGATGGAGTCTCACTCTGTTGCCCAGGCTGGAGTGCAGTGGTGCGATCTTGGCTCACTGCAACCTCTGCCTCCAGGGTTCAAGCAATTCTCCTGCCTCAGTCTCCCTAGTAGCTGGGACTACAGGTGTGCACCACCATGCCCGGCTAATTTTTTGCAGTTTTAATAGAGATGGGGTTTCACCATGTTGGCCAGGCTGATTTTGAACTCCTGATCTCAAGTGATCCACCCACCTCAGCCTCCTAAAGTGCTAGGATTGCAGGCGTGAGCCACTGTGCCTGGCCAAACTGAGGAGTTTTAAAAATATGTGCTAAGTATTGAGGAAACAGTGGGCATTCTCCAGGTGTTTGTGTGTATATTCATATGCAGACACAGAAGAGGCTAGGGTGGACCAGGCAAAGGGAACAGCGTATGTAAAAATATAAAGGTGGGCGAAAAGAAAGTGGCCTTTTTAGAGAACTAAGGGATTTGGTATGGCTGGAGCAGAGAGTAAGATTATCAGGTAGCAAGAAATGGAGAGCTTTGATATCTTGGGATGGGAAATCGCCTATTGAGTTTAAATCAGTGAATATTTATGGTATGGAGTACTTCTCAGTGCCAGTGCTCTTCTATGCATTCGCATGTATTAACTCATTTAATCCTCACACCAACTCTATGGAATAAGGAAGGGTGAGTTAAAAATATTTACCAACTGGCGTGGACTGGTCCTCATTGGCAGCCATCCTAGCAGGATGGATGCCAGCTGTGAAGCACTGCTACCCACCACTGCCACTGTGTGTATCGGCAACTGCTGGCCCTGGATGTGGGCGCTCTCATGATTCTTGTTTTGCAAATGAGAAAGCTAAAGCACAGGCTTGTTAACTTGACCAAGCATGCATGGTCTAATAGAAGAACTGGGCTTCAAACCAAAGGCATCTGGCTCCAGACCACATGTCTGCAAGGAGTGAATATCAAATTCATTTGTTAGAAAAAGAACTTGAGAGAGTGTAAGTCTCAGGGAGACAGGGACTGTGTCTGTGTTTGTTTTTCATTATATCCCAGCACTGTTCCTGACACATTGTAGACACCCAACAATATTTATTGAATATTATTTACTTATGATAGAAAGCTCACTGCAAGAAAGAAAGTTCTGAGAAGGGTGGCTGGGCGCTGTGGTTCATGCGTGTAATCCCAGCACTTTGGGAGGCTGAGGCAGGTGGATCACCAGAGGTCGGGAGTTCGAGACTAGCCTGACCAACACGGAGAAACCCCGTCTCTACTAAAAATACAAAATTAGCCGGGCATGGTGGTAGGCTGTAATCCCACCTACTCGGGAGGCTGAGGCAGGAGAATCGCTTGAACTGGGGAGGTGGAGGTTGCGGAGAGCCGAGATCATGCCATTGCACTCCAGCCTGGGCAACAAGAGTGAAACTCTGTCTCAAAAATAATAATAATAATAATAATAATAATAATAATAATAATAATAATAATAATACTAAAAGTTCTGAGAAGGGCAAATAAGGCTAAGGCATTAGCCCAGATGAGAAAATAATAAAGGCTTGAAGTAAAGAAACAATATCACCTGTATACCAATTGGAAGATATAAAAGGGGTATTAATATTGCAGAATTTAGTTACTGGATGTGGGAGTGAGCCCTAGGTTTCTATTTTGAACAACCAGGTGGGTGATATTGCCATTCACTGGGATAGGAAATACAAAAATAATAGATTGTTAATAGTGGTTAAGGTGAAGGTGCTAAGAGCTCCTTTTTCGGATGTGGAGTTTGAGTGTTGATAACTGCCTAGGAGGCAGTTGTATGTGGAATTCAGAGAGAGACCAGCACTGGTGATGTAGATCAGTAAAAAGTTAGGATATGGTTGAAGGTTTAAAGGCATGGGGGTGGATAAGATCATCCAAAAAGGATAGGCAGTTGACCCTTGAACAACATGGGTTTGAACTGCCGGTTCACTTACACGTGAATTTTTTACATGTAAGTAAAAAATAGAAAATACAGTATTCAAGGGATGTGAAACCCACTTATAGAGAGGGCCTACGTTTCCTATTCAAGGGTTCCTGCAGGGCCAACTGTGGGACTTAAGTAGGTGCAGATTCTGGTACAGGATGGGGAGTGGGTGGCCGTGGGGTGGTGGCTGGGAGGAGGTATGAGGAGGGTGGTTCTTGAACTAATTCCCCACATATCCACTGTGTAGACAGAAGGGGCTGAAGGATGGATCCCTGGGGCCAGTGAAAGAAGAAGAATCTCAAACAGAGAATGAGAATGAATGTCTAGCGACAGAAGAGGAGAAACCAGAGAGTGTGTTGTCAGTGAAGCTGAAATTTGTAGGGGCATCAGCATGTGTGGTTTTCTGATTTCCTCCAACAGCACTGAGCACTCTGGATCTACATGTGGAAAAGGTGTTGCTTTCCGCAGAGTTTGCTTTCCACAGAGTTTGGGTTTTGCTGGGCAAAAGTGCCTGACTATAGGCAAGGGAGTTGCAAATATTAAGAGACACTGAGTGTTGGATCTGAGGCCAAGGCAGGTAGGGCAGGACGTGAGTACAGGAGGAGTTTAAGTTGGTCAAAGATGGGAGGTCAAAGGGAGGGTGTGGTGGATTTAAAGGGCCCAAGGATCTGAAGGGATAGGAAGTTGTGGTCAGAGTTGGGTAGAGGGGTGCTACATTTCAGATCCAGGTGGTAACAAGGTCCAAAGGTGTGGTCATGGGTCATGAGTGTGAGGGGCTGAAGTGCAAGGGAAATGTATCAGGGGTATCCAGAGAAACAGAACCAATATGATATGTGTGTGTTTGTGTGTGTGTGTGTGTGTGTGTGTATCTCTGGACAGACAGAGAGAGACCCAGAGAGAGAGAGAGAGAGAGACCCAGAGAGAGAGAGAGAGAGAGAGAGAAATGGAAATTGATTGTCTGATTATAAGGAATTGGCTTATGCATTTATAGAGGTAGGAAACTCCCAAGATCTGTAGGATCAGTCAGCAAGTTGGAGACCCAGGAGAGCTGATGGTGTAGTTCAACTCTGAAGACCAGCAGCCTTGAGACCTAGGAAGAGCCAATATTTCAGTGTGAGTCTGAAAGCAGGAGACTTCTCTTTTACTAGGAGGAAAGTTTGCCTTTTTGCTCTATTCAAGCCTTCAGAGGATTGGATGAGGCCAACCCACATTAGGGAGGGCAAACTGCTTTACTCAGTCTACTGATTTCAATGTTAGTTTCATCTAAAAATACTCTAACTGAAATACCCAGAATAATCGTTGATCAAATATCTGGGCACCTTGAGACTCAGTCAAGTTGACAGATAAAAGTAACCATACCTGGAAATAACTTGTTTCCTCCAGAGTTTCTGTACTTGCTTTGGTCTTTTTGTCCTTGGCTTTCTAGATCCAGGTTCCCACTTTAGCTCCTGCCTTTGTCTATGGACTGCAGAAACCTAGTCTACCCATTAGAATTGTACTGGGAAGCTTCTGTTAAGATTGAAGTTGAGACATGGGAGTGGAGTCTGAGTTGTGACCCAACTCTATGAGGAATGCTTGTAGGTCTGCTATTACAAGGGACATCTAGAAGCATTGCTACTTGTAATTGTTTTGTCTGTGCCCAATACACAATTCCCATCGGAAAATCAGGGCTACACTAGTTCCTCAGAGCAGTTAAGGACCAAAGAAAAAATTGCAGGTACATTACTTAGTGTCACCTGTGATATTTTATAACAGATATATATAACAAATATATATATATATTTATATATGGATGAAAACATGTTTATATATAAAATAAAACATATATGAATGAAAACATATATATGGTTTATATATATGAATGAAAACATATATATGGTTTATATATATGAATGTCATGGTTCCTGGCTTATAGCTTTCCTCAGCCCTTTTATAGTCCTTTGTTATAATGATGGGGCACTTTAGGTCTCAGGAGCAGGCCCCAGGAAACAGAATCTCTCTCTGACCTTCTCCTTCCACCTGCCCAAAGCAGGACTCAAATCTACTTGTGGGTCATAAGAACTTCCATTCCAGAGAGGGTCCTGACTCATACCCTAGAGGAAGGAAGGCTGCACAGAGAGGCCAAGAAGAATCTGAACAGATGGGCCTTGCTGGGTTTAGATCATGTCTTTTTTGTCCAATCACATTTCTACATGGTTTTCTTTGCTTCAATCATGCCTATCCAGTGGAATCTGCATAAAAGGCCCAGGAGGACTGGATTTGGGGAGCTTCCAGAGAGCTGAACACGAGGAGGTTCCTGGCGGGCAGTGCACCTTTGGGAGCTCTGTGCCCCTTCCTCCATACCTCACCCCCTTTATCTCTTCATCTGTATCTTTTGTGATATCCTCTATAGTAAACCAGTAAACATGTTTCCCTGAATTCTATGAGCCACCCGTGAAATTAATTGAACCCAAAAAGGTGGGTCATGGAAACCCCAACGTAAAGCTGGTCGAAGTTCTGAATACCTGGGCTTGTGGCTGGTGGCTGAAGTAGGGGCCAGTTTTCATGACTGAGCCCTCTACTTGTGGGATCTGACGCTGTCTGCAGGCAGATAAAGCCGGAATCGAATTGGAGGACACCCAGCTGGTGTCTGCTGCAGAATGGATTCCTTGTTTGCTAGTGGGGAGAAATACTTCACATGTTTTGGGGTCACAGAAGTCTTCTGTGTTGATTGTTGTGGTGTTGATGTGAGAGCAGAGGAAAAACATGGTTTGAGTTCCTGAACACCACCCCTTGGGTAAGCCTGATGGAACAGATAACAGATGCTATTGGCTATATCTACGTGCACACTGAATTACCCTCCTGAAGGCTGGGGGCTGTTAAACACATTTCACGTGCTGAAGGCTACCCGGAGGGTAGATTATGATTAGGCCTCTTGCTTTGTGAGCAGAGCAGTGTTATTGGAAATAATGGGAATTCTATTTAGCTGGAGGCTTTGGATTAGCAGGTGAATCATGGGTAAAAGTTCAGTCTTTAGTGATTCTCATGGTTTCAAAATGTGTTAAGATTAGTAAGTAAGATATCTATTTCCAGGAGCTAATAATATTTTTAAAAGGTTACCTATTCTGAGCCTCCAGTGATTTGTTTTATAGATGTGACCCTTAAGAGAAAGTTTAAAAAATTGGACAATATTTTTTTGGGGGGGGAATAGGCCTTGGGAGAGACACATAGTATTCTGGATCTGGACCCGATTTTCTTTCCTCTTTTTGATTCAAATTGGTTGCATTCCCAACCACACCTGCCACTTTGGGACCATCTCCTTTCCTGTCTGAACTACATAGAAGCGGAAATCCTACTTGTATGTCAGACTCCCTTAACCCCAAAAGAACTTTTAAAGGTGTTCACTGATTTTTCTCTGCTTCTTGACTCAGATGTTAAATGCTTGGCTTTGATTTTTACCTTTTTCTCTCTCTGGGATTAAATCCTGGTGCCTCCTTTGTATAATGTGTTATCTTGGGGAAATTATTTGACTTCTATGGATGTCAGTTTTCGTATTTATAAAATGATGATAATAATAGTCTTTACCTCTTGGGTTAGTGTGGAGATTTAAAAGATATATTCTGTATTAGTCAGAGATCTCCAGAGAAAGAGAACCAATAGGATATATATAGATATAAGAGGGAATTTATTAAGGGAATAGGATCATGTGATTATAGAGGCTGAGAAATCCTGATATGCTGTCTGCAAGCTGGAGAACCAGAGAAGCTGGTAGGGTAATTCTGTCTGAGTCCAAAGGCCTGGGAACAGGGCAGCCAACGGTGCAACTCTCAGTCCAAGGCTGAAGGCCTGAGAACCTGGAGTTCTGATGTCTGAGGACAGGACATGATGGCTATCCCCAACCCAGAAGAGAATGAATTCACTCTCCCTCTGGCTTTTTATCCAGAGGATGTAGGTGGTCATCATCTAGTCGGTTGAAAGCCCGGATGGAGGTCTACTGATTACTAAGTCTACTGATTCAAATGCTTATCTCTTCCAGAAGCACCCTGACAGACACACCCGGGAATAATGTTTTGCTAGCTACCTGGATATTCCCAACCCAGTCCAGTGGACACCTAAAATTAACTGTCCTATATTCCACATTGTTAGTGCAATGTTTGAGGAACAGCAAAATGTTCAATAGATGTTAGCTTTAAGTATACAACTGATTCACAGTTAGGTAAATACTCTATTGTGAGTCAGTAAATATGAATCAGTTGTATACTTATAAAGACAACCTGAAAAAATTTGAGGCACAGGATAACAAAATAAAAATTAGAGCTAACATCTATTGAACAATTCCTGGTTACAAATTATTTAGTCTACATACAATTTGGGAACTTGGGAATGTTTAGATATTCAGCTGTTTCACAAGCCAGATTATTCATGTTCAGAGAATTTCTGCTGAATCCTCTGATTTGGTTCAGCTTATATACAAGCTTAGGCAATTCTTTTGTGGAAGGTATTGAACAACAAGGCAATGAATCATATGGCTTGGTGAACTCTGCCTTAGGTTATTCAGTCATTCATCAAACATTCGCTATACAACTACTGTGTGTCAGCTCTTGGACTCAGTACTGAGGATACACACAAATCAATGTGCTACCCTGTCTGTTCTCTGGGGCCTCAAGGGTGGATAGTACCTTTGTAGGAAATATTCTGTGGAAAAGCAGGGAATGATTATCCATCCATCCATTCTTCAATTCAACAAATATTTATGAAACATTTATGTGAGCCAGACATCAAGTTAGGTATAGGTGATTCAGCAATAGACAATACAGATGCTCCCTGTCCTAGACCTGTTGTAACTCATGGTAGAGATAAACAATTAAATAATTAAACATAAATTTATAGTACCTTGGGATAAATGCAAGATAAGGGAGCCATTTATAGTCCATTGTGATATAGGGAATGTGGTAATAAAGGCTAAATGCTCAATTTAGGAGTGATTTTTCTCTCTGTCTCACCTGAGAAAAGATCTGAACCTTTGAGCAGAATAGTTCCATTTGAAAGCGGTCATATGAGAGGATTGTATCTTTAGAAGTTTCTTTGGTTATATAGGCTTGTACAGAAGCAATTAGTAGTAAAGATTGGAACAATACTAGAAATACAGTTGATGACTTAAATGGAAGACAACCTGTGTATTAGGCATTGGGGTTTGAGTAATTGTAGACATAAAAAACTCAAAGTTCTTTGCAATGAGCGTGTTAGCACTGACAACAGGAAACAGCCAAAAAAGACCTTCATGGATAAAAACTATAAAAGAAGATGCAGATTTGGACTCAGATAAGGACAGAGTGTCTCCCCCAAGTGGTCCTGGCTAAGGGCTTTAACAATGTTCTAGAGAGGAGGGCATTTAAACCTGTGGTTATTTATATTTTACCATACATTATTTTTGCTTACAATAACAATAAGTAAGGTATATAGATTCGATTCATTTATTATAGGAGGTTGTATTTCCTTATATATTGTCTCATTTTTCTCATCGGGTCCTGTGTTAAAAAAAAAGTTTTCTCTTACTGTTGGGAAGTACCTGAATCAAATAGAACAAACCAACACGACTGTCCTAGTACCCTAAGCAGGTAGGTGGGTAAAAAGCTCTAACTAATTTTTGGTACAAGGCCCCGAACACAGAGTGTCTACAAAGTCAGAAGTTCTCAGGTCTACTTGTTTGTCAGAAACACCCAAGGATCTTTAAAAAATAGAGATAACCAGACCCATCCTGCAAAACTGTGATATAATAGGTCTGGGGGAAATAACTGGGAATATATTTTTAAAAAGACTTCTCGTCCGGGTGCAGTGGCTCACGCCTGTAATCCCAGCACTTTGGGAGGCTGAGGTGGGCGGATCACAAGGTCAGGAGTTTGAGACCAGCCTGGCCAATATGGTGAAACCCCATCTCTGCTAAAAGTACAAAAATTAGCCAGGCAGGGTGGTGGGCACCTATAGTCCCAGCTACTAGGGAGGCTGAGGCAGGAGAATCTCTTGAACTCAGGAGGCAGAGGTTGCAGTGAGCTGAGATTATATCACTGCACTCCAGCCTGGGTGACAGAGCGAGACTCCCTCTCAAAAAACAACAACAAAAACAACAAAAAAAGACTTCTCAGGTGATTCTGATGTACCTAGTCCACATGGATTGCTGTTTCAGAACCTCTGTACTAGGTTATCAGTATGATTTTTATGTATTCCCACTTTTAGATGAGCTACTCATATTAAAACTGAAAAATATACTTTTTATCAATGGCAATTTAAAACTCTTTTTTTTTTTTTTTTTTTTTTTTTTTTTTGAGACAGAGTCCCTTGCTCTGTTGCCCAGGCTGGAGTGCAGTGGTGCAATCTCAGGTCACTGCAACCTCTGCCTCCTAGATTCAAGTGATTCTCGTGCCTCAGCCTCCTGACTAGTTGGGACTACAGGCATGCACCACCACGCCTGGCTAATTTTTCTAGTTTTGATAGAGATGGGGTTTCACCATATTGGCCAGGGTGTTCTCGAATGCCTGACCTTGTGATCCACCTGCCTTGGCCTCCCAAAGTGCTAGGATTACAGGTATGAGCCACTGCATCCACCCAAAAAAATTCTTAGTCCCTTTCTTTGTCCCATCCTCTTTTTATTCATCTCTTCCATGTTTTTCACAGAATTCTAAAATACATTGTGATTACCTTATCTAAACTCTGTTTTCAGATAAGAGGGAATAAATAGCTACCATTCACCATTTAGAGAAATCATTTTATTTTATTTATTTATTTTTTTTTGAGACGAGTCTTGCTCTGTCACCCAGGCTGGAGTTCGGCGGTGTGATCTTGGCTTGCAGCAACCTCTGCCTCCCAGGTTCAAGCAACTCTCCTGCCTCAGCCTCCCTAGTAGCTGGGATTACAGGCATGTACCACCATGCCCGGCTATTTTTTTTTTTTTGCATTTTTAGTAGAGATGGGGTTTCTCCATGTTGGCCAGTCTGGTCTCGAACCCCTCAGGTGATTTGTGTGCCTCTGCCTCCCAAAGTGCCAGGATTACAGGTGTGAGCCACCGCCACTGGCCAATCATGCACCTATTTAGCCCAATAAATTTTCCTGGAAGAGTCTTGGTATGAGCTAACAATTCACAAATAGGACTGCTTTACAATGAACTGCATGGCTGCAAGTACACAGCAGTTGATAATCTGCTGAGATCCACACATTGCCCAGCTGGCTTTTTCAGACCCTGCCTTCTTGCCTTTGGTATGCTGTTTCGGGGTGTTACGCCCCGACCCATGACTCATGACTTGGCTTTTTGACCAGGCAACCTTCTCACTGTGGTTCCTTGGCTTGGCATTTGGTTATGGCTTTCCTTCTAGGGCAGGGCACTCATCTAGGCCACACTCTGCCAACTTAGATTCAGCCTATCAGCCTCTTTGCCCCTTTCCTGGCTTCCTCACACTTCAGTTCCCTCCCTAGGCAAATGGCCTTGTGGAGTCACAGTACCCAACAAACTCTTTTCCAGCATTTGATTGGCTTGATAGCCAAATAATTTCTCTTTATTTTCAGTTGAGATCTCATACAGATCAGCTGAGTTTACATTTGTCCTAATGTAAACCATTATCGCCGTCTCTGGTCCAATATCCTCATAGGGTCAGTTTTCCATTCCTTTTATCTTTTCTTTCACTCATCTCTTTTATTCTGTTTTATTAATTGAATTAATAAGTATAAAATACTTTGAACAGAACCTGATATAAACATTTGCAGGTGGTATTATTATTATTTTCTTCACATCCTTTTAATAGTATTTTAATAAACTACTTCTGCATTAACGCTTTTTTAATACTGCTTCAGTTTCAGAGTAGACATTTATGATTATTTGCTATGTACACAGGTACAATACTAGTTAGTTCATGAATAGTATAGCATTTAATTCTCATAACTCTTTGAGCTAGTATTACACACAGGTACATATACTTTTTGAAAACAGGTGAAGGTACTAAGACTGCCAGGGTATAAAGAAACTTGCTCATGGTCACACAGACAGCAAGTATGGACCCAGGATTGGAACCTGACTCCTTTGACGCCATGTCCCCAGTTTTTCAGTAGACCTTGGTGTCTCTCTTCGGTAAAGGATTATTTAGAAAGGGTTGCTATTTACAGATTGTAAGTAAAAGGACTAGTGCTATGGTTTTCAGACTTAAACATATCATAAAACCTTTTATTTAAATGAAATCTTGTGAAGAAGCCAAAATGTAAAACAGCTGATACAAAACTGCTTGAAGCATGTAGAGGGTTTCTACAAGTATCTCTATTACTTCCCTAGTTCCCTACCCTACGGTCCCTCAAGGCCTGCTGAGGAACACAGTTCCACAACACTGAATTAGTGTAATCATGAATATGCATCTATTTAATTCAAATGGCTCTAAAAGGGCATACCGTGAGAGACCACCATCCTTGCCTGGTCAGCCAGCACCAAATTCCTCTCCCTGGAAGCAATGAGACAGTGCTTTTGCATTCTTATTTCTTATGTGGCTGTAAGCAGAAGTATTTAGGTATCCTCTTTAAAGACACCTCATTTTGGTGAACAAATTGATTTAATTTACATTTATGATCTTCTTCACTTTCCTAAACATCCTTTGGACTCCCAAAAGATCAAATCAACATTTCGTTAAGGTGATTCGAAAGGCGGTGCCTATGCATGGGGTGACCAGCCAGCCCAGTTTGTCTGGGACACTGGATTTTCACTGCTAAAACTGTGTCAGCCCCAAGCAAACTGGGATGGTTTATCACAAACCCCTGAGGTCACAAAAATCACCCTTTAAGGACCACTAACCAGGGTCCCACAAAACCACTACTCCCATGACCTGGGCCACTTGCTTCCTGGTCTTGTTGATCAGGTGAATTGCAGGTCGTTTTGAGTCTAGTTAACACCCTTCCTTTATTCCTAGCCCTGAACTTGAAAATCAATATCAAAGATAAGATGTTTCAAAGAGATTAAAAAAACAACATATTTTTGTTTTTAAGGCATAGTTAAGGTATGGGCACTATCTTTCTCTTCTTCCCTCCTATTCTTTTTTTTTTTTTTTTTTTTTTTTGAGACAGTGTCTCATTCTGCAACTTCTCTACCTCCTGGGCTTAAGCGATTCAGTCTACAAAAAAAAAAAAAAAAAAAAGAAAAGAAAAAGAAAAAATAAAGGCCTTGAGCTGCTTACAGACTGTAAGACATTGGAGGGGGGATGGAATCTGAAATGGAAGCGCAGAGCGCCGGGTCAGAGGAGGGCTTTACCCAGGTCACCCGCAAGGGCCGGGGAAGAAACGACAGGCTGAACAGCTGTCCGCAGCGGGAGAGGGCGGGGATGCGGGCCGGATGGACACAGAGGAGGCAGGCCGGTGAAGAGGCCCGTCTTCCCACCCCTCTGTGGGGATGGGCTCCTGAGTGGGAAAGAAGAAACAAGGAAAATTCCAGTCCCAGCTAACAGATACACACCATTGAAAGAAAACTAGATGAAGATATTTACTCCTATTGTGGAACACTGGGGACTTCAGATACACTTTAACTTGAAATCAAGGAATGTAGAAATCAGGACTTGTAAAGAAACCAAGGATGTTAGTGCTCTGACAACAGCAGCTGATTTTGTGAAAGCTTTTATTCTAGGCTTTTAGGTGGAGGATGCACTTGCCCTCATCAGGTTGGATGACCTCTTCCTAGAGTCTTTTGAAATTACAAATGTTAAACCCCTAAAGGGAGACCATTTATCCAGGGCAACAGGAAGAATTGCTGGCAAAGGAGGAAAAACCAAATTCACCACAGAGAATGTGACATGGACGCGGATAGTTTTGGCTGATGTTAAAGTTCACATCCTTGGCTTCTTCCAAAACATCAAGATGGCAAGAATTGCCATTTGCAACCTAATCTTGGGAAATCCTCCTTCCAAGGTTTATGGCAATATTCTAGCTGTGGCTAGCAGATCAGCAGATGATTTCTGATTTCAAGTCAGAGACTTTTTATCTTGCCTTTGGACTCTGGAGAAAAATACTTTATGAGTGGTCGGTCACAAGAAACCATATGAAGAATTTCAGTCATTTGAAGCCTCCGTCCCTTCTTCCATTCTCGGCCAGAAGCATAAACGGAAAAGAAAGATTTAAGAGTATTCACACTCAACAGGTTTTAGAATAATTTAAATATCAAAAACTGATTCTATTATACTTACACATTAGGTATAATTTATCATTTATCTGAAATCACATGTAGCAGATTGCATAGTCTGTAATCCTCTCAGAGGGAAACTTCTTTAAACAAGAAGTTAAAACAGCTCTATATGAATAAGTTTAAACAGTTCTATATGAATTTATACTTTTATATTTATAAATTTATAACTTCATAAAAATCTATAAACATTTCTTCTTTATAATTATAATTTAATAGATTATTTCAGAAAAACCTCTCTGAATGATAACCCTTCCTTACTACTGGGTGATGTGTAAACATTTTTTGGGGGACAGGGTCTCACTTTGTCACCCAGGCTGGAGTGCAGTGGTGCGATCTCAGCTCACTGCAGCCTCTACCTCCTGGGTTCAAGTGATCCTCCTGCCTCAGCCTCCCTAGTAGGTGAGACTACAGGTGTCCACCACCATGCCTGGCTAATTTTTTGTATTTTTTGTAGAGATGGGGTTTCACCATGTTGACCAGGTTGGTCTCGAACTCCTGACCTCAAGTGATCCATCCACCTCGGCCTCCCAAAGTGCTGGGATTACAGGCATAAGCCACTGTGCCTGGCCTTGATGTGTGAGTATTTGAGAGGTCATAAGCAGTGGTTTTGGCTATACTGTACTACACCATATACATCAGTAAGAGCTCATCTTGGAACCTGTTTTGCAGTTTTAAAAATTAAAGACCTACATCACACATACACACACACACAAACACACACACAAAGAGACATTGGAAAGGCCCCTTAAGCTCTCAGAGCCCAAGTTTCCTCATTGGCTCAGTGGAAATAATTACACCTAACAGGATTAGCATGAAATGTCAAAGTGCTTAGAAAATTTCATTTGCTCGATAAATGTTTATTTTCTTTTCTACCTGGAATGCTCAGAGTTCTGTTTAATCAAATATTCTCATAATATAAAGTTAGCAATAAATTATGTTTACCATTAAAAATGAACCTAATCACATGCAGGCATAAAGGAACTTTCTGGATGATAGAAATAGTCTATATCTTGATCTGGATGGTGGTAACATGGGTGTTTACATATGTAAATATTCATCAAGCTGTGTACTTAATAGTTATATATCTTACTGTGTGTAAGTTATTCTTCACCTAAGAAAAGTACTTTGAACATAAAAGTCTTCTAAAATTGATTTATATAATTTTTTTAAGGGTGAAGGGGGCTCATGGAAATCTATTGCTAATCAATGGGCACAAATACCATTTATTAGACTGTTACTGATTAAAATGTTAGCTAATCTTGATGTTATGATTCATACTACTATATATAGATATGTGTGTGTGTACATATGTATGTATATGCGTATGTAAATGTTTATAGAATGATGGGTCCGGCTGTGTTCTGTGTGCAGTGGGGAGAAATGACACTCACTCCAGGTCTAAATCAGTTGCATTTTGTATTCCCCATGGAATACAGGGCAAAATTGTGCTTTTTTTTCAGTTTTGCTGTTTGGCTTTCCAGGGAGCCTCAGCTAACCAAACTTTTGTGATAGCGTATTTATTATCTAATATTTGAATTTGAGGAAAGGAGCCAAAGTCCGTACTCCATGGAGCAATGGCCTCATCAGTGATTTTAGAAAATGGATTTAGAAAAAGGTTTTGGGCACTGGGCCTACACAGAACTCACTCATAGACCCGTGGTGATATCATTTAGCACAAAGCAATTGGCTTGAAAAAGAGAAAAACACTGGGATTTTGAAGCTAATTTTTATATCGTGCCATTTATTACAGTTTGTCTCTCTTTTTCTGGCATCCTGGGTTTAAGGAAATAATGTTATCATCTATTTCCAGAAATGGTTTGGATAACAACTTCTTGGAAACCCTTCGCACACATTTATATTTTGGTATCTCTCCATTATTTCCCATTCAGGCATACTGGCCACAGGGGCACTGGGAGGCTCTCAGGTTCTGGAATACACCAGCGCCCTACTATCACATGCCCAGGACACATGTAGGATCATCTAAGAAGAGCAGCGGGTAGTCAGAATGTGGAGGGGAATCTCTGGCCCAACTGTGGGAAAACATAACTATTACCACCACCACCACCACTACCATCACTGCCACTACCACCACCACCACCTCATGGGGAGAGGAGATTCAAGGGAGTGCCCAGGAACATTTCATGAGGTACATTGTCCAAGTCCCTGGCTGATGTTAGCAGGTTATCTCAGAATGGTAGCTGGGCCAGTAAGTCCAGAGAGCAAACATATTTCTTGGAGATACCTTCAGGAGAACGGTCGCTCCCCCAGAGCAAAACATATCTCTCGGTAGCGTATTTTCTTGGAGATACCTTCAGGAGAGTGGCTGTTCCCCCAGAGCAAAACATACTTCTCTGTTTCATATTTTCTTGTATTTTGGTATCTCTCCATTTGGAATCTCCGTTGGTATTCACTCTCCTGAAGGTGTCTCCAAGAAAATATAATACCAAGAGATATGTTTCAGCCAATTTCCTTTTCAGAAAGGAGATTGATTATTCCTTATGTTAGAAAGGTTGCCAAAGACTTAGTGATTACTGAAAATTTAAGCAAGGGGAGAAAGATAAGGAAAACAAAAAGTTTGTAAGAAAAGAAATACGGTAACAGAAGACTACGTGATGCAGCTGTGAATAAATGTCATCTGATCATAATAATGTAATACTGAATACTGACTTAACTCAAAACATTATTTTAGGAGGATGAATGAAAAGCCAAGTTGTATGCTTGTGTATGTGTGTATGTTGAATAATAAGAAAGCGAAGTCCTCATTTTTTATAATAGACAGTCAATACCTAACATCTAAATGGAAAAATCAAGAACTAGCAGTATAAGCATAATATTGAGAAATATGGAGTCAAGAAAGAGTTATAAATATTGGAAGTAATTGCCCTCAGGATATAAGTATAGAATGTAACTGTAATCATTGAAATTAAGTTAAAAATTAACCCAAATTTTTCTTAAGTCATTTCAGCTAATTCAGTCATTAAAATTAAAGCCTTTCCTCAAGAAATTAGAGTAAGCAGAAAAGTGCTTTTAGTGGGTTAGGAAGCCAGCAGGTAGGAATTTTCATTGAGAGTGGAAAATAGAGCCCAGAGTTCTTTTACCAATAATTAAAACTGTTGGTGCATAGGATTCTCACAAGGGACTCTGGTAAGAACAGGAAGGGCTGGAAAGAGACTTCAGCTGTACATTCCTTACCTTCCGGAGGCTGTTGAAACTTTGAATCTGCAAAAAAGTACCTGACCAGCTTGAGAATATTAGCCAGGGTGCAAAATAGTGGCCAAAATATTCCGTCTGTGGTTTTGGTTCATCAGCTGCTTCCATTAAAGTATAGCCATGCCTTCCCCATTATAGAGTTTTCAGTAGTGGATTATAACTACCTCCACACATTTTCCTAGATTCCAGATTGTTGTAATGATATCCCTGACTATGCCTTTGGGCTATGTGGATTCATTCTTGCTCTATTCTACGACTTCCTTTTATTACAGGGCTAGTAGCCTGGGAACTACATTTTCAGAATTCTTTGCCAGTAGTGGTCCCACGTAGATTCTGTCACTAGAAGGCACTTGTGAGAGAGCTGGACCCAGAAGAGGAGCAGAATGATACACATTTTTTTCCTCCAGCAGCAGAGGGTAGATGTGAAGGCTTTACGGGATGTGAGGTTTTGTAGCAATCTCTAGGTAATCCCCTGGAAATCATTTGCTGTGGTGTGGCAGCCAGCTGGAATCACTGGTGGTAGAGATTTATGATTCATTCAGCTTCTTCATTTTCGGAAAGCAGGGGCAAACTTGAGTGCTAGTGATGGTTTCCCCTAAACCTTAGATTCATAAAGACCTGGGTTTGAATCTTGACTCTTATATTAACTATACAACTCTGACCTAGGTATTTTAATCCTCTATTAGTTTTTTCAACTGTGCAATAAGGATAACACCATTTATCGTATAGATTATGAGGAAAAATGATAATACATGTAAAAATGTCCAGTGAAAGACCTGTTCTCACAGTAGGCATTAAACAAATGGTAGCTATTGTTATTTATTTATTATTTATTTATTTATTTATTTATTCATTCATTTATTTTGAGACAGAGTTTCACTCTTGTTGCCCAGGCTGGAGTGTAATGGCTGGATCTCGGCTCACCACAACCTCTGCCTCCCAGGTTCAAGTGATTCTTCTGCCTCAGCCTCCCAAGTAGCTGAGATTACAGGCATGAGCCACCACGCCCAGCTAATTTTTGTATTTTTAGTAGAGACAGGGTTTCTCCATGTTGGTCAGACTGGTCTCAAACTCCCGACCTCCGGTGATTCGCCCGCCTTGACCTCCCAGAGTATTGGAATTACAGATGTGAGCCCCATGCCCGGCCCTATTGTTATTTTTATCCTCTGTTTGCCACCTGCTACTGTTGTTATTTATGCTGTAGCTGCTGTGCAATTATTAGGCAGGAAACTCATGTGCAGGGTGCTGGACTGAGCAGCTGGGATTACTCTCCCACCCTCTCTTGCATTGGCTTTTCCTTTTACAGCGGGGAAGTGCCCACAACCTCCCTTCTCCCCACTTCAGAGCAGAAGCCTGAGTCTGCCAGATACCCAGACGTGTCTGGCTGTAGGAAAGCAGGACTGATCAAATCAGCTGTGACCTTGGCAAGTGTGTTTTGGTTTTCTTGTGTTTTTACTAGTTTGCTTCTTTCAATAACCCAGGGGTAAAGGAAACCTTTTTCTCCAGGCAGCAAGATAACTTTTGATGGAGATCTCTGGTTCTGCTTTTTTAGGGGCCGATCACTCCTTCCTACTTCCTGAGGTTTCCATGCTTGAGCAGGTTCGTTCTTAACCTCTGGGGGCTTTCACAACAAACTTCACTGCAAGGCAAAACCCCATCTAGGCAAAGCTGTAGAGCTTGGGTATTTTGGGGCTTGGGTATTTCTTTCCTAGCCCCCCTTTTATATGTGAAACACAAATGTTCCAGCTGATAAGCCCTATAAGTGATTTTTCCCCTCATTGATTTAAAAAATTGTACCCTGTCTCTATATGACACATGATCAAGCACTTTAAAATATATAATTAATTAAAGGATTTTTCTGAAACTGACATGCAGGCAAAATAAATTCAAATGAAGTAGGGAATCTATAGAAATAGCCCAGGAACAAGCATCTCTGCATAGACTGACTGATAGGATACCCTGAATGCTAAGTAACTGGGATCCTTGTAGATCAGGGAGGTAGCGAGTCCAGTCATGGAGCTTGCCACACTTGGGATGCAGTTTCTGCTTTCTTCTTGCTTAAACTACAGGTTCCTAGTAGAAACTTCTGGTCTCTCCCTGTCAAAAAAGATGGAGAACAGGGATGGAGAAAACAATGAATGTATAGAATGAACAGTTGCGATATCACTGCTGTATTCAATTTCCCCATCATTTCTAGTTTCTTCTCTGTTTGTACTGAATTGCTAAGGGGCTCACGTAGGAACTAGGAGAAGGTAAGGTACTGTGGGAGGAAAGCACCCTGAGTGTCCAGGTCTCTTCTCTCTTCTTCATCAGAGACCCTAAAACTAGGATGATGGCATGTGATGCTCTAATAAACAGAATTTGCTTTCTCTCCTGCACACCTGGGTTTGAATTCTGGCTCTGCCATTACTAGCTGTGTGGCTTTGGGCAAGTTACTTAACCTCTCTGTGTCTCTGTGCTCTTGCTTTTAAAATGTAGAGGATAATAGTACTTACCTCATAGGGTTGTTGTGAGGATTAATTAAGATGAGGCAAGCAGAGACTTAACACTGACAGTGGCATGTAAGTTATTATGTTTATATTCTCCTCTCAAATAAGCTAAGCAGCTCCACCAGAATCTTAATTTCCTGTACTTGTTTCTCAAAACCTCCCCTTAATTTGCCTGAGATGTCAAAGGCGGGTTCTTTGGCTGGGTCATGTGAAAACTCTCCTCTGATTAGCGAGAGATGTGAGCTTTACAGAAACGAGAGTCCCAGTGGCAGAGAGTACCCTGCAATTATTTGAGCTGGCTACTCACATCCTGGCAGCCAGTCTTTCTGGAAGAGAATCATGTGAGTCACAGAGGGAACGAGACCATCTCGCTGTGTTACTGAACTGTGACCAATGGCTTGCCAATCGCAAGAATGGTTCTCTGTCTTTGTTCAATACAAGTTTTTACCTGCTTTATTATTCTTCTGACTCGAGCTTGTCTTTAATTCCTTCATCTGGAAAAATCTCTGACAAGAGGAGATATTAAGCTGCTCCCTTAGTTGGTATGAGGTTAATTCTACCAGAGTTGGACTATTTTGCTGTAATTGTCTGTGTATGAGGCAGTGCCCATTGGTATTTTTGCATCTGTACTTCAATTATTTTCAGATCTTCCTTGGGTTACCTTTCATCACCTTCTTTTGCTAACAGTACAGATGTTAGAATTCAGAAGAGCTCAGCTAGGTGTTGGTGAATCGAATCATTGCTTTTGGAATGATCAATTCATTGCTTTTTGGAATTTTAGGTTCCAACTAAAATTCTTCCATTGGCTATTCACGTATCCTCTTTCAACCTCCTTTTTCTTATATGTTAAATGGAAATAATAAACACTCATCTAATTATCTTTGTCTCTCTGGGCTCATTTATTACCATTACTCATCCTCTTCCCCAGCCCCCTCTTCATACAGTACACATGTATCTGGATAAATGGAAATGTTTTGCAGTCCTATGATCATTTCAGGGTTGCTGTGGAGTTTATATCAGATCAAATATATGAAGACACTTATTACTGTGTCTGGCATAGTATGGATATTTCTTGGATCTCTATATTTAAATTCCAAAGCCTGCTAGAGGCCACAGAACACAGAAACTTTAGAAGACTTGTGGTAGAGTCCCACCTCTGTCACTTAGTAACTGTGACACTTCGAGCACATACATCATTTACTTCCCCAAACTTCAATTTTTCATTGATAACATGATAACAAAAAATTGCCCTGGGTTATTAGATCAAATGTGTGCAAAAGTGCTTTCTAAACTGTAAGGGATAATACAAATGTAAGGTGCTGTGTAGGTACTTGTAACAATTACAGTAGCTTTCAGTTGGAAATAACAATAAAAAGCTAAATGATACTTCTTAGTTTTAATTCAGCTTCACTTCATGGCTCCAGGACACTCATCTAAACATTAATAAAACAGGAGCACTCTAGACCTTGCTTTACAGTCAAAGCAAAACACACACAAGTCTATATACACAGCTGTGAAATGCACTCAGTGCTTCCGTACTTGTGCTGGGGAAAAGGTGGATGCGGCATCCCAGTAGGTAGGAGGGTGGGCTGGTTTACTCCATTAGTGCCCTGGGGCTAAGTGTTGATAGTGAAAAGCTAAGAGAGGAGTCAAGGTTGGCACCAGTATCAGCCAGAGAGGAGAGGCTGGTTAAGTGCCAGTCCTGGACGTCCTTTCCTGTTGCCTAACTTAAAAGGGGTTAATTACTCAAATTACTCAAATGTGTTCCCTGAGTCTCATCTCATTGCAGTGGGGGGAGTGGTTGGTAGATGGGAGATCTGCTGCTGCTGCTCCTCATTCTCTTCTTCCTCTAATCCAGGGAAATTGGAGAGAGAGAGTGGAAGGTAGTATGAATCATCTGTAAGAGATACTTACTTCCCCCAGGGCTTATTTCCCTGTGCACAGGGGAGACAACCCCAAAGTCATGAACTCTGGAGAAAAAAAGTGAATCATCTTCATCTTCTCAGGCATCAAATTTATTTGGCTTCTTTTTCTAGCCTATGGTTTGGAGACCTGAGGTCAGCACAGGATTTCAGAGAGAGAGAGAGAGAAGAAAAACAGAGAGAGAGAGAGAGGAAGAGAGAGAAAGGATACATAGTAGAGAATGTGCTATGCTAAGAAGAGTACATGGTCAGGGAGGTTAGATGTCTCAGTGGTAAGAAGAATCTCTGAAAGGACCTGATGGTTTAGGCGAGGCTAAGCCTTGTGTGGTTCCAGATGAATCAGCTGAGTGTCATTGATTAGTGTAAGAAATTGGGCTTAAAAAAGTTACTCTGATTAGCTGGGTGTGTTGGCTCGCATACTTGTTCCCAGGTATTCGGGAGCCTGAGGCAGGAGAATCGCTTGAACCCGAGAGGCGGAGGTTGCAGTGAGCCAAGAACGTGCCGTTGCACTCCAGCCTGGGCGACAAAAGTGAAACTCTGTCTCAAAAACAAACAAAGACAAAAACAACAAAAAAATCAGTGAAGTAAGTCCATTAAATTTGAAATTGTGTAGATGTTTTAAGTGGGGGATAGTTTCTGAAAAGTAGGAGGTCAGTGACTATTAGTTTGCTTGAACTGTCATAACAAAATACCACAGACTGGGCGGCTTAAACAACAGAAATTTATTTCCTCATAGTTCTGGAGGCTAGGTGTCCAAGATTAACATGTCGGCAGGGTTGGTTTCTTCTGAAGTCTCTCTCCTTGGCTTGTAGATGGCTGTCTTCGCCCTATGTCTTTATATTGTCTCCTCATACGTCTGTGTCAAATCATCTGGCCTTAGGAAAACACCAGTCATACTGAATTCGGACTCATTCTAATGACCTCATTTAACCTCAACTGCCTCTTTAAAGACCATATCTCAAAACACAGTCACATTTTGAGGTTCTAGAGATTAGGACTTAAACATATGAATTTTAAGGGAACACAATTTAGCCCATAACCATTATGGAACCATATCTACTACATAATATATACTCAAAAAAGATTTTTGAATGTCTTTTGCCTCAACCAAGATGTTTCCTATATATTCTGCTCAGTCAGGAATCAACCCAAGGCTCTGGTGAGAGGGCCTAAACAGACCCTGCCACAGGGCAACTGGGTTGTTTCAATCTTTACTGATCCCCTAATTGTACACCAAAATGAGCCTGGATGGGGAAGATCCTATAATTTCAAGGAGGGCACTCCTAGTCCTATTTTAATAGTGCAGAAAACTGGAGCTCAGAGATGTGAAGTGACATCTCCTAGGTCACACCACCAATGCATGTCAAAACTGGGAATTACGTCCGAGAATTTCAAGCACCTGGAATCGTCTTCCCATTAGGTCGGAGTTAATAAAATTTAACAGAGATTGAGCTTTGAAGGAAGGAGTGTGTACTAGTTCTTAGAGAAGATTTGCAGCATGCAATGAGAAAAGAGGTCATTCCGGGTGAGTGAAGGAACATGAGCAAAGCAGAATCAGGAATAGTAAAAGGGGCTACTTATTTTAAGCTACTGTCCACTCTCCAATCTGTACAATGGCATATATTACCATTGACATTGAAGTTAGGTTGACAGTGCCTCTCTAAAGAATCCAGGAAATAATGAGGCCTCTCAGATGTGTCATCAATTTATTTACTGGCTCATTGGGAAAGATATTACAGTTATTCATCAACTGCTTTATATTTGCAAAATGGTTTCCCATAATTTTGATTTGATTTCTCCCTAGCAGGCTAGCTCAGGGTGGTCACTGCAAGCTACTCAACTCACTAAGGAAACATTTAAAAATATAAAGACATTAAATTGGCCAAAACCCGCTAAGAGCAAGAGCTAGGATTAAGAATTGGAAACTTCAGAGACCTCCTCTGTTTTGCCTTGAGGCCAGCTTTTTCCATAAACAGGCTTCTGGGAAGCAGCATGATGAGGGGATTCCATGAAGAGCATGGCATTTTCTATAACCATTTATTGAAAATGCAAGTCATCAAATTAGAAGAAAGGCATACCAGGGAAGCAAAGAGGCCCACACTCTGGGCCAGGGTTTTAGAGCAAGGGTCCTGGACTGGGTTCTGTGTAACACATTTGTATTGACGACCATGAAAGGATTCAGCGTCTTGAATGAGACAGCTGCTTGTACAGAGGCGTTTTTTATGAGCTGACAAGTTAGCCAGAAACAAAGCATGTTTGTAGGAAGTAAATCATTGCCAGTTTTAAGCTGAGCTTTTCATTCAGCTGGAACTGGAGACAATTGAGTTTTTAATGTTCCGCATGAAGTTCCTCGATTCGGATTTTGGTCAGAATGAGGTCTGGGATTTGGTTTGGCTTTAGGTGTTCCATTTTCAAAATGTCACCAATATCAATGAAAACAAAAGCAATGCTGGTTGTTTTCATTTCCTGCTGATCATAACTTTTCCAGGGGACAGGGTCTGGACAAACAAAGCTGCCTCGTGAAGAATGTTTATGTTTCTCGCTCCAAGACTGAGATTAAAGAGGGTAGATAAACAGTTGACGTGTTATGATGTGAAAATGATTTAAAGTCCACACTAAGATGAGAATTAAACTGAGATCCACATTGGGGTCTTGAGGAGTCAGAGGAAGTTGCTTTGAGTCACATCAATGAGAGTGAAGAATTGCCTCTTTGATTGGGTTTCTTCAGGGGAGCTGTTCTCCTAAGAAAAATTTCCAGATAGCTGAAAAAAAAATTTCTTTTAAAAACACTAAAAAAAAAAAAAAAGTGTGTCTGTGGAAAATTATTTAAAAATGCATTATATACTTTCCTGCCTTATCAACAAGAGTGTAGACCACAATATGCCCTGTTCTTGATGACTCGGGGTAGTCATTACCTTCACCAGCTCAAAAGCACTGACACCTGTGGGCCCTGGAGATGCTCTCCTGCACCATTTCACTAGAGGAACCTGCAGGGTGAATGGATGATGGCTGGGTGCCACTGAGGATTTATATTTTTATTGTGGACCATGAATGGTATTCTTTCACTAGAACATTAAAAATAAATCTAGTAACTAAGTATACCTAAATCTTGCTAAGAGAAAGATAACTAGATTTACTAAGCCAACTAAGTAAACATTTCAACTAATTACATGTTGATTGGGTTGGTTTGACCAGCAGTGCCTTCTCATAAGAGAGTCGTTCCCGAACCTCAGAGGTCTGTGGCCTGAAGTTTTTCACTGTCTCTTCATGTACATGTAAGCAGGGACCTTAAAAACTACCTCTGGGTTTGCATCATGTCAGTTATTGGAGCACAACTCAATCCTGTACAACTCGAACCCTAAAAACTAGAATTTTGCTGCTTTTTAGACCACACTCCCCAATGATCTTTCATCTGTTTTAAAACTGCATTCAGACTTTAGGCCATCTTCTTTGGGATTCCACCTTCATAAGGATGCACCTTCTTAGGGATTCTGTCTTAGCCTCCTGAACAGTCAATGACCCCAGTGGCTGAGTTTTTCTCTGGTCATGCTGAGGTCCAAACTACACTAAACAACACAGTTTACCTGTGGTCTACCTGGCCTGAATTGTCTTACCACTTTCCTAAAGGGAATGGATATTATCTCTACCTGCAGTTTTAGGTGGGAAAATATTGGTTTTGTGGCTGAATACCACTAGGAAGACTCTCTTCCCTGGGAAAAAAATTAACCTGAATTTATGGTTTTCCCAGGTATCCTACTTTGAAATAGTCTTCTTTTAATCCTGAGAGACATGTTAAAAAATACTACACTTTTAACTTATTTCAAACTATTGCTTTCCCAATAGTGAATCCTTCTGAAAAATTTTAACCCTAGGATGTCTCTCCTACTGGCAGACTCTGTGATATCTATTTTGCATTATTTTCTGATTCTTAGCTGTTGTATATTTAAATTTCCTGGATAGGAGATCCCTGGATAAGAGAGAGACTATTCTTCATGATTTTAATTGACTTTGGTTGTTTGCTACAGATTTATTAAATCAAAAGTTCTAAATCTAAGGCTGAATAGTGGGCCCCAAAGAAATCAGGCCTTAATCCCAGGAACCTATAAATGATACCTTACAAGGAAAGAGGGCCTTTGCCAGTGTGATTAATTTAAAGATTTTGAGATGCAGATTATCCTGGATCATCTAGGTGGACCCTAAATGCAATCACAGGCATCCTTAGGAGAGAAAGGCAGAGGGAGGTTTGACACAGACAAAACAGGAGAAGGCAACATGACCATAGAGGCCAAGCTTGAATGACATAGCCACAAGCCAAAGAATGCGGATAGCCAGCAGAAGCTGGAGGAGGCAAGAAACAAATTCTCCCTTAGAGCTTCATGAAGGAGTATGGCCATGTTGACACCCTGATTTTGGCCCAGTGATACTGATTTCAGACTCTGGCCTCCACAACAATAACAGAATACATTCCTGTGTTTTTAAGTCACCAAGTTTGTCACTTAAAAAGTCATTTTAAGTTACATTTGTTACAGCAGCCATAGGGAACTAATACAAAGGGCTAATGAACTACTCTTAAATTCCATGTTTAAAGTAGTCATCTGCAATACATTCTTAAAATGCACCAAGTTTTGTGTTAGTCCATAAGGAAGGCAGAGAAGAAATAAAGGACATGGTTTCTTCCCTCAAGGGCTTTATGGCCTCACTGGGGAGACAAGGCTCATGAGACAAGGGTAGGTGACACAGGGAAGTATATCATTAAATGCTGCATTACTTTTATAGGCTCATAAGAGCTGATGAGGTTCAGAGAAGAAGTTGATGAATTGGTGATATATGGGGAAGGATTATTGGAAGAGAAGGAATGTGGAGTATTTCCAGGCAGGGAGAAGGAGGGTAAGCATTCCTGCGGAGAAGAATATGAGTGATGGCAGAAGTAGAACTGAACCTGGTATGCGTTAATAGGGCAGGGACCATGATTGTGTCAATCACTATTGATTCCCATCACCCAGTATAGTGTCTGGCACATAATATGTACTCTATAAATATTTAATAAATAAACACATGTTGTCTTTGTAGGATATCACCATTCTAACTGGCCTGCAGGAGCAGAGAACATACTTTAGGAATAATGGGGAATTAGTTTGGGTATATAGGGTAGGACCCATGAAAACCAGGGAGAAGAAAGTCAATATTTTAAAGCACCAACATACTAGAGGTGGATTATTCCTTTAGAGGGTTTGAAAGGCATTTAAGGAACATGCCTCCATGACTCGCTCCCTTCCTTTTTTGTCCACTAGATCTCCAGTCTTCCTATGAGACTGGGTTGGAAAATACGTAAAATTAATTTGATAATGTATTTGTGCCATCTGAATTTGCCTTAGTCTCACCTGGAAAGAGGAGGTATTGATGGGCTTTCAGAATCCAGGACCAGCCATCAGCCCAAGAGTCATGTCCCTCATGCCATGGCTTCTGAAATCTACAGACTGTCTGTGGCTCTCTTTTGCCTCCCCTCTCTTTACTGAGCCAAGCTGGACGACAAGAACTGGCAGCTTTTCCAGGACAATTGGACACATTCTGGCTTTATTTTCTTGGCACACTGAAGACATTAACCAGTCTCCAAATGATAAGAAACTTGGGAATTGTTAGTACCAAATCCAAGTTCCTTCTCATGGAAGGGGAGTTGCACTGTTTGAAAAGAGGGGTGCTAGTTGCTCAGTGACATGTTCTTTATCCATGATGGCAGTCCCCGTTGGCACACCACAAGTACTTGTTTCAATAATAAAATTATTCTGGCTGCCAGCGGGGCCAGCTTCTTTACAAAATGAAGTAACAATAGCATGTTTCATACGATTGTCACTTCTTGTTGATCAATTAATTCTAAATAGTACTTAACAAAGATTTTTAATCAAAAAATGCATACTGACACCAACACAATAAAACAAACCTTTGTTATGTTAGTTTGCATTCCCTTTCATGCTACTTCAAATCTCTTTCTCATTAGGCTGTCTTTCCTGTTAGCCAATAAAAATGCTCAGTTCTTCCTAATCCTAAAACAAACAACAAGCCTTTCCCCCAATTCCACCATTCTGGCAAATCACCATTCTACCTTCTCATTTTTTCATTGTTAAACTTAATGGAGTCATAGTGAATTCAGTAGGTCTTGGACTGGCAAGCAGTGAGCTAGATTATGCCTGAAAACCTGTTTTTTTGGCCTATGTCATGTTTTCTTTCCAATGTTTAAAATTTAGGAGATTTGCATAAAAATCTAAATTTCTCTTTCTCTGGACACATTGGGGAACTGGTAACACTGGGCCCGCGTTCTCACACGACAACAGTCTGTTGGAGCTGAGTTTCTGCTTTCGCCTTCAGATGGGGCATACGTTCTCCAGCTCACCACAGACCCCACCATTCCCTATTGTCTTCGACACTGAGACGAAGTGTCAGTTGCCATTTATCATTGCCTTGCACCCTTGTTTTTCTTAGATACAGAATTATTTCCCTGTACTGATGCCTCTGTCAAATGCGGGAAGTGAAAGACCCAGAGCGCTGCATGATCGTCTTGCTCTCAGCCTGCTTTATCCTTGTGTGTTATCTGTCTGGCCCCATCTGTGTTTGCAACCCCCAACCTGTATTACACTTTTATCTGTTTCCAGCATTCTTCACCTCCTTGTTAGTTGACTTTTTCCTTTTCATCTACCATGACCTGTCTTAACAGTCGCTTCTCATTTAATGGATTAGATGGCCTTTTGTCAGTTCTCTTTCTCAATGCCCTCCCTGCCTGCCTTTCCTCCCCTCACTTTCCCTTCATCTTAAGATGTCTTTCTTCTTGGCTTCATTTCTACCACCTGGCATTTTCTGTTTCCCCTTCTTCTCCTCACATCTTACACTGTGTTTCTCCATATTTTACCTTGATATACTTGGTCTTGGAAATTTTCTTCATGTCATGGTTTTCATGATTTCCTCTATGTGGATGACTTCTAATTCCATCGTTTTTCCCCCTGACCTCTCTCTTGACCTCATCCTATAGACCAGCTCCATGAGGTTCCTGCTAGCCTCTGAATCTCTTCTCCTACACCCCTACCACGTGCTTCTTTCTCACGTCACTGTCCTTTCTGTTGCTCCAGAGCATGATGTTATTCCATGTCTGATCATTCTCCCATGTTTGTTCTTTCTTTTCTCTCTCATTGTCCCATTCAGGCCTTTGTTACCTGGTTTTGTTTTTTTTTTGTTGTTGTTGTTTGTTTTTTTAAAAATCTGTTGGTTTCATTTTTTCAATATCTCTCTCCTTCAATCTATTATTATGCTGATGCTTGATTAATTTACCCTAAACATTCTTTTGTTGATTCACTTAGTAATTCTTTCATTAATCTTACAGTGCCTGCAAAATTTATCATTTTTTTCTCCTCTTAAAAAGTCATCAGTGGCTCTGCACTGCTAACAGAATGAAAGTCATAGTTCTTATATTGGCCTTGAAGGCCTTTGCCATCCAACCTCAGCTTGTCTTTCTGGTCTCATCTCCTGCTCCCAGGTATAAATCTTTGCTTCTTGAATAAGTGTCTGGGAGTGCTTAAGTGTAAAGCCCTAGAGTCTGCCTCTATTGGGTCTCAGCTCTGGCACATGTAGCTGTGTGACCTTGGGCAAGTCATGTGACTTCTAAGGCTCAGTTTCTTTATCTGTGTAGCCCATAGGGTTATTTGAAGACCAAAAACATAATAAGGCATGTAATATAATGCCTGGTGCATACATTACACCAGGAATTATATTAAATGAGAGTTCGATAAGTATTAGATAGTCTTATCCAGCCAACCCAGAGTTTGCCATATATTCTTATGTAAAAAAAGCTAGAGAGAGGCAGACATTCTAAGACCAAGGCTTTTTTACATGTCTAAATCTTATGCGTCGTTTAAGGCCCAGGTCAGACTGTATGACCTCAGTGAAGCCTTCTCGGACTATACCAGGTAGAAATCCATTCTCTTCTTGCATTCTTAGTATAGACATGATCACTTTATAATTGGCAAGATTGTGTTTATATACAAGTCTCCTCTAACCTACCCCACAGTAAGCTCTTTGATTGCTAGGATGTTAATTATGTCTTCGTTGTTCATGTCGTCAGGATGCCTTATACAAAGTAGGTGCTCAGTAACTATTTGCTAAATGAATAAGCTTTCATCTGAGTGGGTATTTCCTCACAGTTATTTATTTTCATTCATTAAAGAAAACATGAAGCAGTATTAATCATTTGATTTGAGAAACATAGCATATTTTTCAGTAATTTTCCCCCCTTACTCTTATGCTATCCCAACACAGGTGTCTTTTGAGGAACTCTGTATCTAATGATTTATTCAGAACTTATATCCCACCTTCTTTCAAAAGGGTGTGAAAGAACATACTAAATTAAACCTAATGTGAAATAGGACAATTATGGCAAAAAAGAGAACAGAGACCATCTCAAAGAAGCAGGGAGCAGATGTTACCAGGCACCTGGGATGAGCTAATTACTATACTTGGTAACTGAATTTGGCTCTGCGTTTCTTGGCAGCTAGAGCTGAAAGGAAACACATTGGGTTATTCATTCAGCAAACATTTGTTGACTATCTTTGATAAATGGGGCACTGTGCTAACCCTGGGCATTCTAAAGTGAATAAGCCTGGGTCCCTGGCTTCAGCACATCACTTAGCCTGAGTTAAGTGACTGGAGATAGGTATGAGGGGCAATGGAAATACAGGGAAAGGACACTATGTTTGTAAGGAGAGCCAGGGAATGCTCAGGGAAGAGAAGATGATTTCACCACACAGTTCATTGGGGGAAATGCATTTCTGGTGTGAGGAACAGAATATCCAGGGACCAGGAGGCCTCAAAGATGTGTTTGTGGAATGATGTGTTAAGTGAAGGAGTAGCAGAAGGTGAGTTTAGAGGGTTGAGTAGGGGTCAGATTATGCTGGACTTCATATGCCACGTGGAGGAATTTGTTGTTAACCTCTTGGCCAGTGTCTCCCAACATGGCTGCACAACATGGCTGCACACAGGAATCACTGGGGAGCTTCCTGAATCAGAATCTCTGCAGGCAAAGACTGGGAATCTCTCTTCCCATAGCATGCCTTGGTTGCTACGTGCAGGTCTGTGCAAACCTAACCTCAAAGACTGAGGGAGTTGAGAGGCTGAAGAAAGAGGCTGACAGATGCAGTTTCTTTGAGAGGAATATTTAAGAGAAACTGAGGAACATTTAAGAGAAACTTAGGAACAGAAACCGTGTCTTGGGATGGCTTCTAGACAGTGGATCCCCATACTTTCCCTCCAGAGAGTATTCCTTATTTAGCAAGATTTTTTGGTAAAATGTGCAACTGGTAATGTCTTCAACCCTCTTGTGAAACTCATCACTGGGGAAGTTAGTTAAGTATTTTTATGAGGGATTATCTATGCTACAGGCATTTCTTCTTTATGAGGGGTTATTTATGCTACAGGCATTGTTTCTTTATGAGGGGTTATCTATACTATAGGTGTTTCTTAACCTTGCTACAGGAGTCGGACATCAGTCATTATGGTGGTTTTGCTTCAAGACGGCATTACTCTTGCCATGCAATAAGCTGTTTTCCTATACTATATAGCAAACTATACCAAATTTAGAAGTATAAAACAATAGCCATTTTATTCTACTCATAGATTATGTGGGTCAGAAATTCAAACAGTGCAAAGTAGTGATGACTTTGTCTCTGCCCTATTATATTTGTGGCCTCAGCTGGGAAGAATGCTATGACTGGAGACTGGAATTATCTAGAGTGCCCTGATGGGGATGACATGAAGGCTAGATCCAGACAGGACTATCAACTGGAACCCCTGCTCAAGTCTAAACTCTACATGTGAGTTAGGCTTACCCCACAGTTTGGAGGCTTCAGGATATTTAAATGTCTTACATGGTGGGGCAGGGCTTTAAGAGTTAACGTGTGTTCTGCCTTACACTGCCACAATGGCCATTATTAAAAAGTCCAAAAACAATAGATGTCAGCATGGATGTAGTGAAAAGGGAATGTTTATATACTGCTGGTGGGAATGTAAATTAGTATAGGCTCTATGAAAAACAGTATGGAGATGTCTCAAAGAACTAAAAGAAGGTCTACCATTTGACCCAGCAATCCCACTCCTGTGTACCTATCCAAAGGAAAATAAGTCATTGTATCAAAAAAAAAAAAAAAAAAAAAAAAAAAAAAAAAGGAAAAAAACAAAAAAACACCTGCACACATATGTTTATTGCAGTCCAAGTTGCAATTGCAAAGATAATTGCCAGCCTAAGTTCCCATCAACCAATGACTACATAAAGAAAATGTGGCATATATACACCATGGAATACTACTCAGCTATAAAAAATAATAAAAGAATGTGTTTTGCAGCAGAGGCATACAGAATGGTTATAACCATCATTGGAGACTCTAGGTGGGGGATAAGAAACAACATAATGGATACAATGTATACTACTTGAGTGACACTAAAATTTCAGACTTTACCACTACACAATCTATCCAGGTAACTGAAAACCACTTATACTTCTAAAGCTATTGAAATTGAATAAAAACGAGTAAGTGTGTTTAGAAATAAGGTGGAAGCTGCATGACCTTTTATAATCTAGCCTCTGAAGTCATACAGTATCACTTCTACCTCACTTTGTCAGGTTAAGTAATCACAAGGCCGCCCGTAACTATGATGACAATACATAGACCTGACCTTTTATCAAAATAAATATCAAAGAATCTGAAGCCATATTTTAAAAGCACTACCTCTTTATCTGAGCATGTTTTTAAAAAGACACTTGAAAGTCTAGTAGTTTTTAGGTAATTGTCCTTGTATTTGTTTGCAGAAACCAAACAAGAAAGGTATGATTCTTTCTTTTTAAAAATAATGAATTAATTTTTAATTGACAAATAAAAATTATGTATATGTACAGTGTACAAAATGATGTTTTAAAGTAGATATACATTGAGGATCGGCTATGTTGAGCTAATTGACATATAAATTACCTCACACTTTTTTGTAGTGGAAACACTTAAACATCTACTCTCTCAGTGAGTTTCAAGAATATAGTATGTTGTTATTGACTGTAATCTCTATATTGTTCAGTAGATCTCTTGAGCTCATTCCTCCTGTCTAACTGAAATTTTCTGTCTTTCAACCAATATCTCCCTCCTACCACACCACAACCCCTGGTAACCAACCACCAGTCTACTCTCGACTTCTATGAGTTCGACTTTTTTAGATTCTACATGAATGAGGTCATACAGTATCTGTCTTTCTGTGCCTGGCTTTTTTCACTTAACATAATATCTTCCAGGTTCATCCACCCTGTGGCAAATGGCAGAATTTCCTTCTCTTTTAAAGCTAAAAAGTATTCCATTGTGTATGTGTGGGACATTTTCTTTATCCATTCATCCACTGATGGGTACTTAGGTGGATTCCGTATTTTGGCTATTATGAATAATGCTGCTATGAACATGGGTGTGCAAATATCACTTCGACATACTGATTTCATTTCCTTAAATACTCAGAAGTGAGAAAACTGAGTCATATAGTAATTCTGTTTTTGATTTTTTTGAGCAACCTTTATACTCTTTTCCATAAGGGCTATAATAATTGACATTCAACAGTGTGCAAGCGGGACCCATTTCTCCACACCCTTGCCAACACTTGTTATGTCTTGGTATGACTCTCTCTTAACTGTGTTCTCTGTTGTTACAATTCTGTCTATCCCAAATAGTTGGCCTTGCTCACCCTTGTTTTTCTACTTTTCTCAGGTATATTTAAAGCAAACCCTGTCTTTATGTTGCATTAGGCACTATTTACAAACCTTCAGTCTTTCTGGGATTCTTTATAAAGAGAATGTAAAATATGTTTTCAAAAGAACTTAAACTCTTCAAAAGGAAAGGAAGCAAATAAATGGAACTCTTTCTGGGATTTGCTAGAGACCATAGCACGAAGACTTCTGATTTATTTGGCCTCAGTTTCTCTAAGTGCTGAAGAGAATTAGAGGATTTGAAATAAAATGGGAGGATCATTGTGTCTGCTTAGAGCTCATCACAAAAAAGTGATGCATAGTTAATGACCTTTTGTGACAACCTTATTCTTGCAAACTAGTGGGGCCATATGTGCCCTACAGTGACAGATGGTCCCAATCTGCTGTTGCCAGATAATGGCTCGTTTAGAGGCTCAGGGTGACTGTGTGACAAGTCCCGGCTGGACCAGCTGTTTCCCTTGCAACTAATGCCGGGTCTGGCTGAATGAATGCAGGCCACAAACTTTAAAAGACATGCTTCTACTACATGAAAGTATCCACAATTTCCCTGGCTGGAGAATTGATTAATATATGTCTTTGAAAATTTTTACACCATTCCCCCCCACAAGAGCACTGGTCCAGGGGTCAAGGAACCTGGGTTTTAATCTCATCCTGTTGTTAACAAGCTATGTAACTATGGATGCATCACGTAGATTCCCTGAGCTCCTATTTCCTAAAGTGGGTCTGAGCTGGATAATACTTGAAGTCTTCTAGTCTTTTGCTTTTTTTTAATCTTTCAATCCATCGTGGACCATAAAAGTTAGTGTAGTAAGTATTAAATAGTATTTACAAACTTACCAAATATTGGGTTGTATGCTTAACTCATAATAATATTATTTCTTAACAATCCTGGTGGCCCAATTGCCCAGTATTATTATTCACTGTGTGAAAGATGCGCAAACTAAGTAACAGAGAATCACATAACTTTGCTAGAGTCAAATGTGTGGGACAAAGCAAAGCTGGAATTTGAACTAGTTCCTCCTCTTTATCCTCATGCTATACCGTATACCTGTGTGAGTTGGAAAAGTAGTCAAGGCAATACAGAATCCAGATGCAAACAGATGATATTGTGGCACCTCTGTTTCCTCTGCCTGCATGCTATCATTGGTATTTCTATATTTGTAATAACTCGGGGCAGATGTCCTAATCTATTTCAAGACCCCACCAAACCAACCAGGGACTTGGCTCCCCTAAGGCACCAAGAAAGCCCTGGGGAACCAGCCCATTGGTGTTCCCATGTGGTTTGTTTGGAAAAGCCCTACTGTTGTGTAACAGTAGGGGACCCTTTGATATGGGGTGGGCTGGGCATGGGAGGATATGCTTTTCTAGAAAAAAAGCAAAGGATTCACGGTATACTGTTAATGTATCTCTGAGCTTAAGTCACATGTACAGATTTATATCTTAAGTCTACTGTATTTAGTTCACATTTCTGAAACCTCTCATTATATTGGTCTTGCGTTTCCTGGTCATATGAATTTTGAGACAGTGATCCCTTTCTCTGAAGAATGACCTCATTCTCCTCATGGAAAAATTACTTTGGCATTTGAGCAAATAAGAATTAAGTTGAAACCTAAGCCATAGCTTCTCCACCCAGCAGCTCTCTGGTGTTTTGCTATGGACATTGGGTTGTATTTTTTTTTTCCCCCTAGGCTCAGGCTTATTTTAAGAATATAATATAAATATTGTTTAAATAAATCCCTCCTTGCCAAACACAGGATGTAAAACTTGATCATGCTGTGAAAAAAGACTAGATATTTAGCTGACCTTGAGGTTAGCGGATAGGCTCTTTACTGCCAGCTAAATTTTCAACTGGGATTGGAGTGTCAAGGGGCATTTTTCTTTTTTTAAAGAAAGCCTGTGGGTATTTTCAAATATTGCAACTTTGGGTTCAGGAAAGAAGAGGGTATTATGGTTCCCATATGATGCTGCCAGCCCTTTTGTATATTTGTTGATAATTTTCCTCGGATCACTTGTTCTCTTATCTGGCATTACTGGGTTAGCTCCCACTGTACCTGGCATGGGGAGGGTAGAAGAGTCCTTAGAGGTCTGCAGAAAGGAATGATGGGATTTAATTGGTGGCAAGATCTTTAGCCCTATGGTCACTCATACATAAAGCCTGCTTGCAGCCCTCAGGCATGCAGGTAATATCAGAGACCATTTGAATTAGGAAGAAGGAAAATGAGTCCAGGAGGTGAGGCCAGTACTTCCATTTAGTGAGGTTTGAGTGGAGCTAGGACAGAGGGATATATATTAAGTTGACATTTTAAATCTAAAAAATGATTTTCTGTGGACATCAGCAAGCATAGGCAGCTGGGTAAATTAGCAAAGTATATCATTGCCTGCATCTCACATCTACAGTTCATAGTGTTCCTGTGATTACAGTATAGATCAGTTACATTGACAGATGTGGTGTGGCCAATAAAGTTACCGTGTTACATGCGCTGTCTATGGCATATTCAGTTTGGGTTGGTGTTCTCTGCCCTGCCACTGTGATGTCAAGCTTTTTCAAGCTTGTCCCTTTTGATATTTCAGGTTAGGAAAGCCTTTGTTGTGGGGAGCTGCCCTGTGCCCTGTAGAAGCAACATCCCTGGCCATGACCCACTAGATGCCAGTAGTATTCTCCATTATGACAACCAAACATGTCCCCAGACAGTGCAAAATATCTATCCACTAGGGTGGCAAAAGTGCCCTCCTCCCCATATAAGAACCACCATATCAGATTCACACTGACCCATAGGATTAAAAGAATATATGAGTTTGTGCATGTTTATGTGCACACATACATATATACACATACACACATCCCCAGATTGAGCTGATACATTGAATAGGGTCTTTAAGCATCTGTGTATCATGTTCTAAGTTTTCTCCTTTAGTTGTTTTCCATTAGTATAAATATAAGAGTGAATCGGCTGGGCACGGTGGCTCACACCTGTAATCCCAGCACTTTGGGAGACCAAGGCAGGTGGATCACGAGGTCAGGAGTTCAAGACCAGCCTGACCAACATGGTGAAACCCCATCTCTACTAAAAATACAAAAATTAGCAGGGAATGGTGGTGCATGCCTGTAATCCCAGCTACTCAGGAGGCTGAGGCAGGACAATTGCTTAAACCCAGGAGGCGGAGGTTGCAGGTAGCTGAGATCACGCCACTGCATTCCAGCCTGGGCGACAGAGCAAGACTCCGTATCAAAAAAAAGAAAAAAAGAATGAATCGATCCTTGTTGGCTCAGATTTCTAGAACGAGCCCTTCGTTTCTCCATGTTTTAAAACAAAAAACCCACAGTGCATCTATTCCCCATGCATCATATTTCCATAGAGGAACAGTCACAAGGAATAGGAAATTTACTCCATGCCCTAGGAAGGCAGATATGGGGAGGAATACTTCCAGGTTCTCTTGGCCTCTTTAGTCATGCTCATTGGAGCAAGGCTTCAGCGATTAATGAGTTTGATTAATGAATATCCTCAGTTACGCTCCTGCATGTCTCTTTATTCCTGTCTGTCTGCCCACTAAAAGGATGCATTCTCATCCCCTCTCTGCCATGAAGCAAGCTGCTGCTCTGGGCAATGTCTGTGGACAGCGAGTGATGCCAGTGATTGGGGGTAAGGCTGTGTGATGGGGTGGCACATAAGGAACCTACTGAGGCTGCAAAGTGGATATACACCCTTCAGTTTCACTTTGATCAACAATACGTGTGTTATGATCTTCAGTGGGCTCAGATTCAGGTCTGTCTGACTTTTGGTTCTGAGCTTGGTTAGGGCAGAAAGCAGTTATTTATTAAAGGGCCTTTTATCTACCTTTAAACTCCAAGTAAAAGGACTGACTGTCTCATAAACATCAATGTAAAAGATGCCAATAGATTTTTTTTTTTTTTTTTTTTTTTTTAAACAGGGTCTTACTCTATTGCCTAAGCTGGAGTGCAGTGGTGTGATCACAGCTCACTGAAGCCTCGACTTCACAAGCTCAAGTGATCCTCTCACCTCAGCCTCCTGAGTAGCTGGGACTGCAGGTATGCACCACCATGCCTGGCTGATTTTTGTATTTTTTTGTAGAGACAGGGTTTCACCATGTTGTCCAGGCTGGTCTCGAACTCCTGGGCTCAAGCAGTCCTCCCATTTGGCCTCCCAAAGTGCTGAGATTACAGGTGGGAGTCACCATGCCCAGCCAAGGTTTTAATATAACAAATATTCAAAGAGTTTCTGAATCCTGACAGCTAGAACTTTTAACCATAAATTCAAACTTTCAAGTAATTTTGTACACTGACAACTGATGTTCCAAAAAGACAGCAGAGTGGTGATATAAAGATTATGAACTTTGAAATCAATAAGACATGACAACAGTTCCCAGCTTGACCCTTTATGAATAGCTTTGGGTTAATTACTCAAGTAGCTTTGGGTAAGGTGAGGTCATGTACATGAAGTGCTTGCGTGGTGCCTGGCACATAGTGGGTGCTCAATAGAAGCTAGCTGCCATTTACCTTCCCCATGCCACATGACTCCAAGTTAGCCAGAGTGGTCAGTCCCTCATAATAGCCACCTATTATGGCCATTAACATTTGTATTATTCTTTATACCTATTGAATGCATTTGCATATACAGTTTGATTTCTCTAAATCACTATGTGAACACGTGAGGTAGGTGCATAGGTGGAAGTGATCCTATGTCACAGATGAGCAAAGGTGGCTCAGATGGTTGACTGATTTGCCCAGGGTCGGTAGAGTCAGGTCTCAAACTCAGGTAGAATTCTAAATCCAGCACTCTTTCCGTCATGTCTTACAATCTTGTGTCCTTCTGTTTGAGAAGAATGTTGGCATTTACTGGCTATTCTGACAGATAGGGAAATTGGAAGACAGAGTATATGCATATAAAATCCAAAGTAAGTGTTAACTTTTGGATAAGTGTCCTTACATTATTTAAATATAGCTTCCCCACTAGGGCCTTTCCCTATAATGTTTTCTTTTCCTAAATGTTTACTTTCTAATTCATTCATTCATTCATTCACTCATTTATCATGAACATTTCTTGAATCTCTGTTATGTATATCAAGCAGCATAAGAGGATCTGAGAGTACAAAAAACCCGAGATGGGATCTCTGCCCTCTTAGCATTGCTGGGGAGAAAGCTGTTCAAACCAATCATCATAATTGCTGTGTGATGGCTTCCATGGAGGAGGAACATACCAGATGCAATGCAGCTCAGAGGAAGGAGTGATGGAGGAAGCCTGGAGTAGGTGAGGTCAGAGGCAGAGGCTTCTCAGAGAGGATGCTCAAATCGGGCACTGACAAGGGAGGAAGGGTTGGCTACTCCTCTGAGCCTCAGCCACTCATCTGTGAAAGTGATAATATTAGTAACTACCTCATATGGTTGTTAATGTCTGTAAAGTGCTTAGATCCATGCATGGCAAATAGTAAGCCCTCTATTAATTGATAAATGGTGGTTGTTATTACTATCACAACTCCATTCAGGAAAAACATTCTATTTATTTATTTTTTAAAAAATTATTTGCTTTTTGAGACAGAGTCTTACTTTGCTGCCCAGGCTGGAAGGTAGTGGCAGAATCATGGCTTACTCTATCCTTGACCTCCTGGGCTCAAGCGATCCTCCCATCTCAGCCTCCTAGGTAGCTGGGACCACAGATGTGTGCCACCACACCCAGCTAATTTATAAGTGTTTTTGTAGAGATGGGTGTCTCACCACCTTGCTCAGGCTGGTCTTGAACTCCAGGGCTCAAGCAGTCCACCTGCCTCAGTCTCCCAAAGTGTTGGGATTACAGGCATGAGCCACCTCACCCAGCCAAGCCATTTCATTTTATAAATCAGACTTCACACAGAACAGTAGGATAAAGCAAATACTTTCAAATTCTTTACATGTTGTTTCCAGAGATGAGCTTAAAATGGCACACGTATTAGAGCCCCAATACTAAGTAGTACTAAGGAGAATAATCTTTAAATTTTATTTATAAAAGTTTGAAATAAATATGTTCCTGACCTCTTCTTTCTCTTCCTTTTGTTTCTTCTATTGCTTGTGACAGGCAATATTAAAATGGAGCTTTTCTAGTTTCCTGTCCAGAAACTCTACTGTTCTGCCCAAAGTGTTTCTGCTATATCTGAGGTAGTTAATCTTAGTGTGTTTTTCTCCCCTAACCTTTGGGATCTGGTTAACCTTTGCAAAATTTTGTTCCTTCCCCATGGACATTTACGTGTTTAATTGCAGTGAGAAAACTTGAGAGTCACATGGATTAATCCTTAAAAGCAAACTTGGTCCACAGGCAAATGGTTTCTCAGGGTAGTGCACTTCTGAAAGTCCTGAAGCTACCCTAGGCCTTTGTGAAACAAAGCTTTCTGTTAACTAGTCATATTTATATATTTATTATTCAATTTTTTCTACCTTCTTAAACTACCTCAATAAAACAGAACTATAGGCATTGGAGGTGTACATATATGCTATGGAAGGCATTGTGGGGAATCTTGCTGATTTCATGTTGTGTAGTAGTCAGGCGGGGATGAAATGACAGCTCAAGAAAGACTCCTGAGAAAAATCATGACGAGGGTTGCTTTGTTATAGCTTTTCTGGGAATATGGATTCAGATAAGCCAGTGGCCTAACATGAACTTAGCCCAGCATTTTATCTTACTTCCTTTTTGATAACAGTTCACGTCTCCAAAATCCAACATAGACAGCGTGGCTCACTTGGAATTTTAAATATCCAGAATGCGTTGGTGTGACAGCTGTATCACATTTCTCCCCCGAGAGAGAAAATGGTAGGCTGCCAATAGCAATACTGTTCACATTAGTGGGGCCAAAAGATAGACCACTTGAGGGAAAGTCTCACAGCTCTGTGAATCAGGCATATATGAACACAGGGGTCTGTTTAGCCCTCTCTCAGGCTCCTAATTTGAATGTATTACTCTTCTTCTTTACTTCCTTGGCTTATCTGATGATACTTTTGGTATGAAATACAAAAAGAGTTGTGTTCATACATGAATATAATTGTAACATATAAAGTCCTTTAAAAGCAATTACATTTTAAAATCACTACCTATTCTATTGGTGACGCTAATCTGATATTTTAAATTTTAATATAGTTTATTTTTACTTACATAATTGTCAATTTTAACAAAACTAAAATTGCACCAGAGGCAATGAAGCCTGATTTGCCAAGGAATTAGGTATTATGGCAGTTACTGTGCAATATGTCAGCTACTGGAATTAGTAGAAAAATACCTGTCTTACATTTTATTGTATGGTGTATTACATTGTTTGTACTGCCAAATCAGTGAACCTTTAAACGATATGATACCTTTAGATGTGAGGTTTAATGAAATTTTATTTTTATTATTACTATTATTGTCGAGAACATTTAAGAAATAGGTTTCATTTCCAAAGAATAACTTGTCTTTGCTTTTCTAAGATATTTTACAGTATACTTCAAAGATGCTAAAACTAAGTTATACAAATATCTAAAGACAATGGAAGTCAAGATCAGCATAAATATTTTACAAGGTAGGAAAGAGATAAATTAATATATTCTATTAGATGAAAACACTTGGACTTTTGAATAGGGAGTCCTTTCCCCATTGCTTGTTTTTGTCAGCTTTGCTGAAGATCAGATGGTTGTAGGCGTGCAGCCTCATTTCTGGGCTCTTTATTCTCTTCCATTGGTCTACATGTCTATTTTTTTGCCAGTACCATGCTGTTTCTGTTAGTATAGCCCTGTAGTATAGTTTGAAAAAATCAAGTAACATGATGCTTCAGCTTTGTTCTTTTTGCTTACAATTGCCTTACCAGTTTGGTTTTTTTTTTTTTTTCTGCATATGAATTTTAAAATAGTTTTTTCTACTTCTGTGAAAAAACTTTCATTGATAGTTTGACAGGAATAGCACTGAATCTGTAAACTGCTTTAGGAAATATGGCCTTTTTAATAATATTGATTGTTCTGAACCACAAGCATCAAATGTTTTTCCATTTGTTTCATCTCTGATTTCTTTGAGCAAAGTTTTGTGATTCACAGTGGAGAGATCTTTCACCTTCTTGGTTAGCTATATTCCTTGGTATTTTATTCTTTTTGTGGCAATTGTGAATGAGATTGTGTTCCATATTTGGCTCTCAGCTTGGCTCTTGTTGATGCATAGGAATGCTAGTGATTTTTGTACCTTGATTTTGTATCCTGAAACTTTGCTGAAGTTGTTTACTAGCCAAAGGAGTTTTTGGGCGGAGACTGTGGAATTTTCTAGATACAGAATTATGTCATCAGCAAACAGGGATAATTTGACTTCCTCCCTTCCTATTTGGGTGCCCTTTATTTTTTTCTCTTGCCTGATTGCTCTGGCCAGGACTTTCAATACTATGTTGAATAGGAGTGGTAAGTGAGGGCATCCTTGTCTTGTGCCAGTATTCATCAGGAATGCTTCTAGCTTTTGCCCATTCAGTATGAATTTGGCTATGGGTTTTTCATAGCTAGCTCTTATTATTTTGAGATATGTTCCTTCAATACCTAGTTTATTGAGAGTTTTTAACTTAAGAGCTTTTACACAGCAAAATAAACTATCAATAAACAGACAACCTACAGAATGGGAGAAAATTTTTGCAAACTACGCACCTGACAAAGTTTTAATATCCAGCATCTATAAGGAAATTAATAAATTTACAAGAAAAAACAAACCACCCCATCAAAAAGTGGCCAAATGACATGAACAGGCACTTTTCCAAAGAAGACATGAATGTGGCCAAGAAGTGTCTGAAAAAAAGCTCAGTATCACTGACCACTGGAGCAAATGCAAATCAAAACCACAATAAGATACCATCTCATACCAATCAGAATGGCTATTACTAAAAAGTAAAGAAAGAAAAAAAGGTGCTAGTAAGGTTGCAGAGAAAAGGGAACACTTATACACTGTTGATGGGAATGTAAATTAGTTCAACCACTGTGGAAAACAGTGTGGCTTTTTCCTCAAAGAGCTGAAAACAGAACTACCATTCAACCCAGCAATCCCATTACTGGGTAGATACCCAGAGGGATATAAATCATTCTGCCATAAAGACACATACATATGTATGTTCATTGCAGCATTATTCACAATAGCAAAGACCGAGAATCAGCCTAAATGCCCATCAGTGCTAGACTAGATAAAGAAAATGCGGTACATATATACCACAGAATACTACACAGCCATAAAAAAGAATGAGATCATGTGTTTTGCAGGAACATGGTTGGAGCTGGAGGCCATCATCCTTGGCAAACTAATGTAGGAACAGAAAGCCAAATACCCATGTTCTCACTTATAAGTGGGAGCTAAATGATGAGAACACATAGACACAACAGACGCTGGGGTCTACTTGAGGGTGGAAGGTAGAGGGTGGGAGGAGGGAGAAGATCAGAAAAAATAACTAAGGAGTACTAGGCTTAGTACCTGCGTGATGAAATAATCTGTACAACAAATCCCTGTGACATGAGTTTACTTATATAATAAACTTGCATTTGTACCCTGAACCTAAAATAAAAGTTAAAAAATACTTGAACTTGAAGATTTGTTTTAGAATTATCTCTTTTTTGTGCATAAAATGGCTTATGTTAATTGCTTGATAACAGCAGAAAGACTACTTCATTTTAAATCCCTCCAAGCAGCAGAAAGAGCAAGAAGCAAAAAGTCTCACTTATATATAAGATAGGTATGTTTGGGGAGGTAAAATATGCTTTATTATTAAAAGCTCAAACTTCAGCTCTGGAATTAAGCTTTGCTTCAAATTCAGCACCACCATTTACTAACTGTGAAATTAGAAAAGGTGTTTGATCTCTATTAGCTTCAGTTTCCTCTTCAGTAAAAATGGAACTAATAAACCCATTTAATATAGTTAGAAAAAAAACTACGATGCTTAATAGACAGCTTAATAATAATAAGCATGCAATGAATGATAGTTCTTATTGATATTATTTTGGATGGGAAGTTTAAGTGTACCAAGTGTGCCAAGATCTTATTGATATTATTTTGGGTGAGGGGGTTTAAGTGTACCATAAAACAAAATCTCATTAATTAATTCAAAGATTACTAAATATTCTAAAGAAAGATTATGTGTTTTAATAATATGTGCTCTACTTATATGTCTGTGGAATTCTGTAAAGCCAAAAATATAATCATAAGCATCTATACACAGTCCATGTTTGTCATGTTATAATGCAGGAAAAGCTGTCAGACTTTTTGTACTTTTATTTGTGAGAACAACTAAAATTAAGTGGTGAGGATTTAGAAAAGCTAACTCTATTTCTATGCTTTTTTCCCCCTTAATGTGGTGTTTAGTGCTTAAAGAAAATCATCCAGAGCCAGGATGAGTTGGGTAATTGTAAAACTATCACAACCACAGAGATCATGATATATCAAATTGTATATATTTACAGAAAATGTGTGGTATCAGTCTATCTGGCATAAAGGAATAAAAATAACAGTAGCAGTAAACAAAGCATATGGTAACTTAAAAGATGGGCTTTAAAAGTGTGATTGTTTACATTCAAAGCAGCTCTCCATTCTGCAGCTTTTATAATTATATGTATTTATCATCACTGTGAATCCTACCACATCCTTAGTGTTTTTTGAGAAAAGGAGCCCCAAGTAGCTGAAGCTGCTGAAAGTGACTCTGGCTTAGGCCCATGTGCACCAAAGAAAACCAACCTAAATATCCTGGTCCTGGTTGAGGGTCAGTGAAGGATATCTGATCTGAAGTCTTTATGATTTGACAGGGGGAAGCCTAACTGTAGCAGTAGTGGCTTTGTGACAGCTGCCAATGGGCTGATTCAAACTTGATGAGCACACACCCCATTCAGATACTGGGATGGATAAATGAAAGGGGCACCAGAAATAGTGAGTTCCTTGTGTTTATGTAACGTCCAAAGTGGCCCTTTGATATTATGTCTCCCTCTATGAGACCAACTATACATCCCACTCTCAGAAGCATTTGGAAACAGAGGTAATTTGATCGCAAGATGTCACATCTGTGATCACATCCTGGGTCACAGGCCATGATATGTTTTGGCTGTGCCCCCAGACAAATCTCATCTTGAATTGCAGCTCCCATAATTCCCATGAGTTGTGGGAGGGACCCAGTGGGAGAAAATTGGATCATGGGGGTGGTTTCCCCCATGCTGTTCTCATGGTAGTGAATAAATCTCATGCGATCTGATGGTTTTATATCGGGTTTCCCCTTCCACTTAGTTCTCATTCTCTCTTGCCTACTGCCATGTAAGACATGCCTTTCACCTTCCACCATGATTGTGAGGCCTCCCAGCCACGTGAAATGGTGAGATCATTAAACCTCTTTTCTTTATAAATTACCCAGTCTTGGGTATGTCTTTATGAGCAATGAGAGAACAGACTAATATAGGTCACATCCTGATGTTGGAACAGCAAACACTCTGAACCAAACATTATTCTGTGAACTCTTCTGATCAATAAGTAAAGGTATTTCTGCATTTCTTTATACCTGAGTGTGAGTTCTCTTGAAATTTTGGTGCCGCCGAAACGTGCTCACAAGAATGTGCCAAACCTAAAGCCAGAGCACCCACATCCCATTCCCAGCTGCTCCATCAACGACCCAGGTGGCCAGTAGTAGAAAAGGGGCAAAAGGATTAGGGCTAGAGTATTGGTTTTAGATAAGAGAAAGGATGCTGTCTCTGGGATGGGTAGGAATGAGGTAAGAAAAGATGCTGATGAAGATATGGTTGTTATGAGTAGAGGGAGGAGAGGAATGGGAAGTTAAGGGAATTTTTACCTGATTGCTCTGTTTTCTTGGTGAAGACTGAGGTAAGGATATCTATTGTGAATAAGGGGATAGGTAACTCGAATATAGTAAAGATTTGAAGCAACCTTTGTAGGAAATGATGGTGTAAAGGAACAATTGATATATAGGAAAATCACTGGGGTAATTATCTAGGGATACAGATCATGGATTTGTAGAGGCATGTTGTACAATTCTCTGCCTGCATTGCCTGAGTGTAGAATCGGGGGAAAGACCGATGTGGGAATGATAAAAATTCAGGATTGTAGTGGACTTGTTTGGAGGAAGCACAAGGGAGCAAGAAAATTGAAATCATTCATAAGTGAATGATTAAAGAGATGGCTTAGGCCATGGAGGGAAGGAAAGTGAAGACAGGAAGGCACATATCAGGGAAAACAGGAGCACGGGGCAGTGGGTCAGAGCATTTTTTTTTTAAATGAAGTTGAAAAACAAGTTTAAAGGAATGAACAAAGAATAGGAAATTTAAGTAAGTTGTGTGGTCAGGCTGTGGCTTATTAGAGATTAAGTTTTCGTTAGTAAAGCAATTCTGTGGGATGACAAGTTTCAGGGTGTGGTTATGCATGTGGGTGACAAAATTTGAGTAGAATTGAAGGCTATTGGAATGAGGAGGCTCAGGAACTGTGGGGCAAGGCATTTTATGGTGTATGCACACGGACTCGGAATTCACCCAGGATGGTGGTAAGACTAGGGGTGGAAAGGACAGTGTAACTCAGGTGCTTCTTAATGTTTGTGGATGAATGTGGGAGAGTTGGTTGACAATAGTGAGAGAAAGGCATTGAAGATTGTGTACTAGAAGGCATAAACTTGAGGAGTGCAGGGGTTGTTCATTAAGGGAAGAAGAATTTAAGAGTGCACAGAGAACTAGGAGAATACTGTTTCACTTCCAAGCCTCATGTCAAATGAGGCTTGAGAGACCCAAAGCTGCACCTAGACAGGGCTGTAGAAGAGAAGATCACCCAGAGGGAGGTCCAGGTTTGGGTTCAGCAAAGAAGTGGTGGAAGATTTCCTTCTGGAAGTTGAAAATGCACTAAACTTTGATAATCAGGAAATGGAGCTCTGGAGGAGACAGCAGAAAGACTGGGAAGTGAATAAGGGATGTGGGCATTTGCTTCTCCCTGATCCAAATATTAGTTTAGTGTTAGTGGTTAAGGACAGAATAGATGACTGCAGGGGCTTGTCTTTGGTACAGTGATTGAAGATGATATGAATGTGAGGCATAGTGGAGTTCATTGACCTCAAGTGTTCAAAAGAAATTTGTATGTGATTGTTTTAGTGTTGAATCTAATGTTCCAAATGCTGTGAAAAGCCTGATCACTCTAGAAACCTGTGAACTTGCCTACTTGAGATCTCTTTCAGCTCATGAATGCGTTATGGCTATTTCAAATATCAATGGGTAAAGTATTTTTCCTTCCTGATTACTAAGTTGTCTTCAAAGATTGTTTCATGAGTTGTAGTTCCTAAGCTTCTCATGAAAGTACAGGCAGTCCACCTGCCCCATGATAGGGCCAGTGCAGAAGCATGGATCCAGGCAAATGTGAGTAACCACAGAGTACCAGCTGAATGCCTGTGTCAACAGTCCATGGTTGAGCCTCTTTTTATCCCTTTAACTGTCTCCCTGTCAAACTATCTGCCAAAGTACCAGTTAGCTGGAAGTGTATGAAGTGGAGTTTTCCTTCTTCCTTCCCTGAAGTATATCGTTAGAAAAATTTTATTTCTTCATTGGTGAGAACTTTTTTTCTTAATTGGGTTCATTATTTTTTCAGAAGAGTGAAGAGTTCAAAGCACACATTTCTGATTCACATCTATGCTGATGCCTGTGAAAAATAACCAGATGCAGTAGCCATCCCAAGGTTGTTTGCCTGGCAGGAGGACTTTGGACCAGTTGCTTTGACTCTTTGTACCGCAATCTCCTCTTCTTGGAGACAGTTAATAACACACGGTTCACCTTGCAGGGTTGTTTAGATGTGACCTCTAAAGTTAGTGTATGTGAAGTTCTTAGCCCAGAACCTGGCATATATTGGGTATTTAATATAGGATGGCTGTTACTTTTACAAGAAAGATTTCCCAGCCATGCTAAGATTTGGAATCATGCTAAGATTTAACACAAGTAAACTAATTGCATCTTCACAACAATTTTGTGAAATGGCTATTAATGATGACACTTGTCATATGAATAATTTGAGGTTTGCTGTGATTCCATAGGTCATTCAGGGTCAGGGTCAAATACTAGTACATTACAGAGCTGAGATTTGCCCTCAGGTCTATTTGATTCTAAACCCAGTGCTCTTTTCAATATAGTTAGATCATCCTGGGCAAATTATTGAGAATTTAGAGAAGAAAATTTCAAAATATTTCATTGTTGCCATGGCTTATTGTAACCCCTACAATCAGTTGGTTTTCTTGGCACAATCTCAAGCCCTTTATGCAGAATTATATACCCTTTTTATCCTTTTCAGTTTTAAGGGACACAAGGAGAGATATGCATGTGAAGGGTTATTTTCTAGGTAAGGAAAATCATATTCAGAGCAGTTGGTTGATTATTCATAAAGAGCTCAGCAACTAGGCTCAAATTGGATAATCAAAGCCAAGCTGAGGGAAGCCACAGTTGATATGATATATCAAGAGGTAAGAGTAGGGACACTAAAACTCAGAAATATCATGAAATCATACATTTCCTGATCCAAGGACATCAGAATTCATTTGGTTAATAGTGAACAGAGGCGCCCCACTGAGTTCCTTAATTGTAACACCAGGATACTTTATAGAAATATGAGAGGAATGCCTTTTCTGGCAATGTATAAATCATCTGATTTTACTTCCTCCCTTGGGTGGACATTTTATTGCAGAGCAGGGTAGGGTTTTTGCTGGACACGCAAACTTCATTCACTTAATCATTGAACATGAGGAACTCCATATTGCTTGTGGATGATTTTTAATTATCCACAGTTCTTTAGTAGATAATGTTCCTTCCCATCCCAAGCCTGAGGTGTCCCTGTGTTTCCAATATCACGCTGTGGAGACGAAGCTCTGAGCTGGATACCCCAAGTTTCAGAGGAGATCTTGGAGATCATGGAGTTCTATCTTTTTTTCTGGCAAAAATGAAGAAACCGGGGCCTCAAAAGGCTTAATGACCTTTCCAGTATTACATGGCCAAATAATAGAAAGGTTAACACTGGAAGGATTAAAACTGGAGGCCATATCTTGATGAGGAAAACCAGTGTTATGGGATTGGGCAGACTTTGAAGACAGAGATATGGCAGTATTTTGGGGAGAGGGAAAAAGAAGGAATTACTTAACGTCTTTGAACATCACCGTCTTCTCTGTAAAATGTCTTCATATCTGCCTTGTGAGGTGTCTGGATAATCGAATGAAGTTGTGAGCTTAGCAGAATGTCTGGTGTATGGGGTGTGCTACATAAATGATCAATTTTATAAATCCATCTTTGAACTTTATGTCATTAGATTTAAAATAAAAGAGGACATTTGTTCCATTTTCTTTGTATTTCCAGCTGAATTTACTGCCCTTTACTAACCACCCCAGCTCAGACCTGTTTCAGGGCCCATCTGGATTGTGGTTGTGAACTAGCCCTGACACTTACCGGCTCTTGCTGCTGCATATTTATTATAGAAAGCCTGGAGACAGCCTTGCTCTCATCTTCGTGTCTGCTTTACCCTTGCTCCTTCCTCAGTCTGCCCCTTACCCATGCCTGCCATACTCCATGTCATGCTGCTAGACCTAGCAGCATGACATGGAGACAGATACATTCAGCTTTCTGTCTCATTCCCTTCTAACTATTCCTGTTCGCTCTGGCGTTCCAGCCCATCTCTCACCCCAGAATCTTTGGCTGGAGCCATAACCTGGATTGGACTTGAGCCAGTCATTTCCTCCAGTCCCAGAGATGTCTACCTGGGATGCTTGCCCAATGCTAACCAATCCTAGAAGTCTCAAATGTACCCTCACAAGTTTCTTAGTGTGTCTCCTAGGCCTAGGTAGAGCTAGGTACCTAGAAATGCAGAGTGCTAGAGGGATGTGGAATTTCATGACACCTTGCCTCGTAGACCCCCACAATAAGTTATGCTGTTCTATGCAAGAATGTGAAAGAGTCAGCTTCCTTTCTACCTGGGTCATCAGGACACGTGGGGTTTCTCTCTTATGATCTACAGGTTGATGTCCAGTAGGAATCTCTTTGGATATCCTCAGATGATCTGGATGGGTTTTGATCCCTGCTTTGTTCCCATCTTTCCAGTCTGTGACATGGAGTGTGAATTGCAATGGGGTCTTGCTTCTTCTCTAGCATCTGTCTTTAACAGAGAACAGACCTCTCTCTGGTGACTGATACTCAATGCAGCCTTATGGGGCAGTTATGAGATTGCAGATCAGGTTGCACCCTGACTGATTCCCCAAATGTGGTTGCCTCCTTTATTTACACATGGCTTGGACTAGGAGAAATGATCTGCCTGTGTCCTTTCCCACGACTTTGGACTTGGTCTTAGACTGTCAGCTGTTTAGGTAAAAAAATTATTTTTATACTGACTTGGAGATTGGACAAAAGTTCTTGTAGACGCTAAGTATACAATAGATAGGGCTTTTGTGATTTTTGCTCTTTAAGTATACAAGGTAAGAAACCGTATAAAACATTACAAACTACCATACTTTGCCTGTATCAAAAATAAAAATTTTTACAGATTAACTTTTCCTTTATTCAAAATGGCAATAGTTATAATGAGTTCTATAGTGGGGAATTATAGGCAATTGAAATATCTGCTTTGTTGAATAGAGGAAGGTGAGTAAGAACATTTATGTTGATTTTCAACCTCGAATGTTAATCTGCAGGTGTATGTGAGAAGTGGCAACACAGATCAACTTTCTTAGCATTTATCTTGACTCTGGCTCTTGGGATGAATCACTTGTATTATAAGATTTGGGTTGCTTATCACTGCTGGAGACGCTTGTGTCTTTCTGCCTTCCTTTCTCTTGCCATGATCATGGGCAAGACTAGCACTACTTTACTGAAATTCCAATGAGGCAATAAACTTAGGAAAATGGCCATGTTAGTTATAAGACACCATTAAAAACCTGTTTAGTAAAACAGCAGTTATGGGATTTTTAAAAACCATTGCAAATCACAGTCCTCCCTTAGCACTGAATCCTCCTTGGCTTTCTTTCTTTTTTTTTCCCCTACTCAGTTCCCCAACTGAGCCTGTGACTTCAGCTTGTAAACCATCTTTGGCCTGGGATAGCCAAGAAGGCAGCAAGATGCAGCTGTTCGACAGGGTGGCCAAAAATATAAGCGTAAAAGATGGATACATATTTTCTCTTTTTGATTGGTTTACATTTACCCCCGATTCATGAGCATATTGTTTAAACTTGCTTTTCCAAAGCCCTATTAATCTTTGCTATTGGTTCATCTCCTGTTTCCAAACGTGACCTCACCCCAAGTGCCGCCCAGTGGTGAGCAACTCTGAAGTATGTTCTTTTCTCCATCCAAGAGAATCAGGGTGGAAGATCGCCGAGTTGGTGCTTGTTTAGGAGCTTTCCAAATGAATCATTGGAGTGTGGGGATTTGATGTGGATTACTGGCCAAGTAATTATCAGAAGATATTTAGTATTGGAACTTGGGCTTTTGTATAAGTAGAATTAAAGCCCATGTCCTGGCACATGAGCTTGTCATTTGGAAGAGATGAAAATTATGTACGCTTGCTAGCATTTCTCAGTCCTTTCATATCTCTCTCTCCCCAGTTACCTTTCCTGTTATTCAAAAGGTGATTTGGGGGTAAGATTCAAAGTCATGAGCTGAGGGCTGAATACAAGGTCATAGTTTTTCAGCTGGGGTCTAACCTCCTATCTTTATTCTCCAAGGGTCCATTGACTTTTTCTTTCCTCTCAAATGACAGATAAACTGAGTGGTTAGCCTAGAGATTAAATTCCTTATCCAAGGGTCCACAGAAGTTACTCTTAGCCTGTGAGCTAGTAAGTTATATGCTAGCATAAATCTCTAAAGGTTGAGCAACTCTCTTTTTTTTTTCTGGAAGATAGGGTTGTTACCTTTAATTTTGTGATGCCTTTTACTTGATGCTACAGTTAATTGAGTGCTCCAGCAGTTCAAGCTGTTGTCCCTTGTTGGATTTGCACAACACATTGTGCTAAATAATTTTCATGTCTGCATGCCCCCAGAGACATTAATGCTGGAACCTTTTTTCGTAGTCTAAAAAGGTTAACTCATCTGACTGAATGCACTGAATACACATATACTAGCTGAATTAAAAAGTTTATGGAGAGTAGTCTAAAGGAATAAAACTGGAGCATTTCTCCCAAATTCTATGGTTTTTTTTTTTTAAAGAGAGAAGAAAAATATAGAATTTATCTTAAAATGAATTTAGTTGAGGAAGAGAGAAATCAGTAGTAGGAGAAAAAATGCCCCAGGAACTGGCAAGAACTGGTTTCATCCTGTGAATTGAATTTTCATGTTTTATTTGTGTATGGTTGTTCCTTTTCATATATGCCAGAGGGAAATACAAACTAAGCAAAAGAAATCCCTTTTACCTGCTGGGGAAAAAGAACAAACGACCAAGGACAAACACCTCCCTTTTCTTCATCTCCCACATGGGGCTGACTGGTATCATCACCTGGAGAATAACCACTAACACTTATGTAGCTCTCTCTTGGTACCTGTGTCACACACTTTACATGCCTCATTTAATCCTCTCCACAGTGCTACGAGCTAAGTACAGCACATTAATATTCCCATTTTGAAGACACCGAAGCTAAGGTTTAAAGAAGTAAAAATGCCTAAGATCCCATGGCTGGGAAGTGGAAAAGCTAGACTTTGAACCCATTCTGCCTGATTCCAGACCATATGCTCGTAAGTGCACCCAGTGCTGTCTACATCCTTGGTAGAGGATATCAGTCCTGTGCTCCTTTGGAGGCTGGTGCCTGTCCAGTGACTGTAAAGAGATAAGTTAGCTCTGGGTCAGCAAAGAGACCAAGAACACCTTCCATATAATACATCACTCACCAGGCCAGCTCTCTTTCACTAGGCATTGGAAACTTACTTCTTCAAATGTTATTTATAGAAGACTTAGAAAAGTTGTCCACATAAATAGCAGTGAAGTTTTTAGTATGTTAGGATCAATCAGTTAGTTGGCAAGTATGTGTTATACTGCATACGTAAGGTTGTGCTAGGAGCACATGGGGGCTGAGGGGGGCATATCAATGACACATATAAACCCTTGACAAAGAAGCTTATAAACTCAACCATATGACATGAAACTACTCAAGGTCAAAGGCATATATTTAAATGCCAAGTGCTATGATTTTGAATGTTAAGATGCTCAGGGAAGGGGATGATTTGTTTGAGTCTTTAGTGTGCTATTTGAAGAATGTAGAACTACTATGTCTAAGAGAATTGAAAGAATTTAGAAAGCAGAAGAAACAAGCACTAAAGAGAAAAGTTGTTTTATTATTTATTACATGCTGACAGCATACCCAGTGGTGAACAAGGAATAAAAGGAGGGGACTGCTGGAAACATTGGGGAAGGCGCAGAACTGGCAGGCTTTTATTCGGTATGAAGATGAGTGTCACATCAGTTCATTGTCTTCTGTATCAATATTAGGATGATGGACTAAAAGGGCTTCAAATTTGGTTTTATATGGTGTTTGCAAAATGTTTGCAGTTAAATTCTAAGAGAGTAATGTCTAACGTGCTAATCCATTGCATTATCAAGGTGTGTAATCAAGTTTTCTTGAACAAAACACAATGAGAGAATATAATTATGTTTAGGGAAAGGTGAGGCAGGGGTCTCTGCTTGTTTGGCAGGCTCATGTAGGCCTGTAGCAGCTCCCTCGCTGGTTCAGTGGCAAATGAGGGGTCTCATAGATCTCTATTTGAAGGTTTATTCAGACATTATTTCTTCTCTCATCAGTGTATTCCCATTGCTTTTTTTTTTTTTTTTTTTTTTTTTTTTTTTTTTTTTTTTTT
>NC_045443.1:73133646-73196156 GCF_002776525.5 Piliocolobus tephrosceles | reverse complement strand
TTTTTTTTTTTTTTTTTTTTTTTTTTTTTTTTTTTTTTTTTTTGAGTTGGAGTCTCACTCTGTTACCAGGCTGGAGTGCAGTAGCACGAACTTGGCTCACTGCAACCTCCACCTCCTGGGTTCAAGTGATTCTCCTGCCTTAGCCTCCCAAGTAGCTGGGACTACAGACAAGCGCTACCATGTACAGCTAATTTTTGTATTTTTAGTAGACAAAGTTTCACCATGTTGGCCAGGATGGTCTTGATTTCTTGACCTCCTCGGCCTTGACCTTGATCTGCCCACCTTGGCCTCCCAAAGTGCTGGGATTACAGGCATGAGCCACTGCTCCCGACCCCATTGCATTTTTTGCATAACTATTTATTTTCATTCTCAGAGCAAGCAATCCAAGAGACAAGGTTAGTTTCTATGCCTTTTATGGCCTAGCCCCAGAAGTCATGCACCATCTCTTCCATGCTATGATATTGGTCAAAGTAGTTAAAGGCCTTTTCAGGTTCAAGAAAAACAAAAATATACCCTGTCTCTTGATGTAGGATGTAAACATCACATTTTAAGAAAAGCATGTAGAATGGAATGTAGTTCAATGTGTTTATATTTAGAAAATGCAATCTGCTACAACATGGAAACCAAGTAACCTGCACAAAGTACTTACAAATATTAACTATTATTAATATTATTCAATGAATGTTTTCTTAAAGAATAAATTGATATACATTTCTTTCTGCCTAGAACTTTGAGCTGTAGTTAAATAATTCTCAACTTGTCAATTGTCAGTTTGAGCTTGTCTTGTTTACACCTACCTGCTACCTGCATCAGGATCCCTTCAAATTGGAGAGTTTCTAAATTTTACTTTTTAACTTAAAATCCTTTTAAATTTACAGAAGTTTTAAGAGTAGTACCAAGAACTAACTCTCTAAACTCATCTGAATTCGCCTGTTTTAACCTTTTGCTTCATTTTCTTTTATATTCTCTCTTCTTCCCTCCTTTCCCATTCAAGTATTAGTTTCAAACATCATACCGCTTTTCCCCTTATAGACCCATAGGACTAACATCAAATTCAGGACATTTAACATTGATACATGCTATTATTTAATATATAGATCATATTCAAATTATAATAATTGGCCTAAAAATGTTTTTGTAATGGTTTGTTTTCTCCCTGAACCAGCATCCAATTCAGGATCACAGATTGCATTTGGTTGTCACGGCTCATTAATCTCCTTTAATTTGAAGCAGTTCCTTAGTTTTGGTTTTCAAGACATTGACATCATTGAAGTATACAGGCCAGACATTTGGTAGAAATGTCACATGATTTGGGTTTGCCTCAGGGTTGCTCATCATTAAGTTCAGATTATGCACTTTTTGCAAGCATCCAATGACAATGATGTTGTGTCCTTAACAACGTATCACCACCTAGAGGCACACATTATTGGTGACATTAACTTCGACCACTTTTTATAAAGTGGTGATTGCTGGGTGTCTCCACTGTAAGACTACCATTTATCTTTATAATCTACAGGGAGATATTTTGAGACTATTTAATATTCTGTCCTCTTCAAACTTTTACCCTATAGCTTTAGCATCCATTGATGAATCTTGACTAAATCAGTTATTACTATGATGTCTTTTTAAAAACATGATTGATTTACCAACTATTATTATTTCTTCTACATTTATTAGCTGAATTCTTATTTTTATTCCGTGAATTAGATCCAATGCTGCCATTTAATTCATGTTGAAGCTCAAATTGTCCCAGATTTAGCCAATAGGTACCCTTAAATCTGACCCTAATTCTTTTTGACATACCCTTCATCATTTTTTGAACACTTTTTAGGATATGATATTCCAAACCCTTCTTGTCTTGCTTTGCCCTGGCCCTCCTCTCTCCAAGGAATCCTGGCTCCTTCTAGTGAGGAACAGTACTTAGAAACAAGGTCTGTGAAGAAATATTTGTTCAAGTTATCCAATGTTGAGGTTATTTAGGCAAAAACACGTTAAATATTGAGTCCCATCAAACAGAAAGTCTTAAATTAAAAATTGTGAAGACAGTTGACCCTTGTTCAAGATGTTCTATGTGCAATTTTATTTTTATATCCAGTCAATTGCAAAGTATCGGAAGAGCCATAGTCCTGGGCTTATTGGAAGTGAGGCTGTATTGAACATTGAGCCAGGAGAGTAGGGAAATTGCGAGATAGCGAGAAATCAGACCCGCAAAAGGAGCTGCAGCACTTTGGGGCATCCACTTTTTAGAAAACTGAGCAGAACTAGCAGACAAACAGCCTCATTTTGAAATAGTGGTTGTTTGCGCAATCTGGACTTAACCAATCATAAAACTCAGTTGATACTCCAAGCCTAAAATGGTTTTGGAAACCATTTGTGGGGTTTGGCTTAAGCCCCATTTCAAGGAATCCAATCCCTTCTTGTGAGATCAGATTTCCCTGCCTTGCACTGAACTTGTTTAGTCCTTGTCCATCCTAGAGCTTCACATGACTCAGTCTCCCAGTTAGTTAGGTTGGGAGTTATAGCAGAGCTAGGAACCCTGGCCCTGGTACTTACTAACCATACCCCTTTGATGACTTTAATTGACTTACTGTGTAACTCTAAGTCCCTTCTCCTTTCTGGGTCTCAGTTTCCTTATTTGTAAAATCAGAAGGTGAGGCTAAATCTCAAAATGTCCATCTAGCTTCATGTTCTATGAAATCTTCTCTGCCTAAAATCTTTAAAGTGCTAATTAAACTCGCAGATCAAGATAAATGACCAGAGGAGCTGGACCCATTACAGAATTAAAGGCTTCAGAGCCCCAGCAAGCCTGCTTTTTGGAGCGTGCTTTCTTTTTACAGCTGTGAAGAGAGGAATCAGCACATGAGCTATAACTTCATATGACTAATGGTAACCATGGCGACCACTAAATATTCCTTCCAGACCTTGCATCTGCACAGCTCACTGAAGCAGAGGAAATAAACGTTGCTGCTTTGAAAAATGATAAAAATAATCTAAGCCAGCTAGAGGCTAGGAAGGAAAGGAGAGATCTTCCACCTGAAGGTCAAGCCATTTCATCTCATTATCTTTTCAGGACTTTGTTTAACCTCAGGGGGCATTTGGTACCAACAGAATGAATAGGTCACAGGCTGGAGGGATTTAGAATCAGGCTACTGAAATACTTGACTAGTTTTTAAAGAAGCTTCTGGGGTTCTGACAAGGTTTGCCAGGTTGGTGTGATGACCCCTATGTTAAAATGCAGTAAGTCATCAGAAGCGGATCCCCCACCAGTTCTTGGTGTCAGGTCATATTATTGGTTTAAGAGACGAGCAACTAGAAGACTGGCCAAGGTCAGACAGGGGCCTGAGAAACCAGGCAGAGAGCAATAGTGAGGAGGTCTGCCTGCACAGGAAGGTGGGGGATGGAAAGACACAGTGAGGCAGGTTGGGTATCAGCGATCACACTCAGAGAGCAGAGCACAGGCAAGAGAACTGGGCTGCATGAAGCCTGCAAATTAGACAAAGAAAACAGATAACAGTTTGATTGCACTTTGGGTAAAACATGAGGCAACAGCCAGGAATACTGCAACCAATAGTATAGCCAAGGAGAGAGATGCAGGAAATGTAAAGGAGTGAACTGGTCATGAGTGGTTGGAGTCTATCTAAAGAGGGCAGCCTATTGTTGCCATGGGGGATTATATGTCCAGAGCCCTCATTTGTCAAGAGAAGCAAGAAATCTGGATTTAAAAAAAAGTGAAATTCCTTAATTGTTTAACGATAACATGGTGTGGATTGCCATTTGGCATCCTGTGAAATTATAGTTACCTTCAGAGAATAAAAATAGGAAATGCCAGAGGAAGGCAATTCACAGTTAGCCGAGTCCACGGTGACACACACGGCAGACTGTTCAGCACCCGAGGCTGTGAGCACCTTGCCCAGTGGCTAGTCAGTCTTTGTAATGTCATCTCCCCTACCCCAGTATTTTCACCCTGAATTGCAATAGATGCTAGCACCAAGAACCCAGCACTGAGCTGCTCCTATGCTTTAGTTTAGTCTGGGGTCTACAGATAAGTCATAAACATTTGACTACAGCAGGGAGTGAGGGGACAGAGAGCAAGTGGACCATCTCTGACATTCTTACATAAGGTGAGAAGCCAACCTCTGTGAACTTGACCACCATCCTATCTGCTGTGTTGCCCCACAGGAAACTAGTCTGGATAAAACTTAGTTTCAGCCCTTAGTGCCTGGGGTTCAATAAGACACAGTAGATCATGTTACCCTTTGGAAAAGCACACTTACTTTCTTTTTTTTTTTTTTTTTTTTTTTTTTTTTTTTGAGACGGAGTCTCGCTCTGTCGCCCGGGCTGGAGTGCAGTGGCCGGATCTCAGCTCACTGCAAGCTCCGCCTCCCGGGTTTACGCCATTCTCCTGCCTCAGCCTCTCCAGTAGCTGGGACCACAGGCGCCCGCCACCTCGCCCGGCTAGTTTTTTGTACTTTTTAGTAGAGACGGGGTTTCACCGTGTTAGCCAGGATGGTCTCGATCTCCTGACCTCGTGATCCGCCCGTCTCGGCCTCCCAAAGTGCTGGGATTACAGGCCTGAGCCACCGAGCCCGGCCAGCACACTTACTTTCTAGATTACAAAAATATTAAAGGGAAACGCAAAAAAGCAAAAAAAAAAAAAAAAAGAATAGTAGTTGTAATCATAAGGTAAAATACAGATGAAGCCAATAAAATGTGTTGTGGGAAATTACTCTGATGCAAGGATAGCCTACAAGTACCATACCAGGCAAATTATTACAGAGGTCACAGAACAGAAAGGCTCATAGCTGGAATGAATATGTTGGAATCTCATAGTTCATTGAATTAATTCAAAACAGAGCGAGAAACAAGGGGAAAGAAGAACATAACTCACTTAGGGCAGGCTGAATGTGGGCGGAAAGACCACACTCCCCAAATCCTGTGTTATCCAGTGTTCGTACATCCTGTCTCTCTTCTACACTAACCTTCCCTGTTAGTGATGTGGATAGAAGGACCAAAGTAAGGGCAGAGCAAGAGGGTTCAGCACGTGAAAGATGCTTGGAGCGGAGGCTTAGCTAATCTTTGGGAGCGATGCATGGGCAGGCACACGCGGACACAGATATCACTCAGATTAACCTGATGAGCACTTGTGTATTATTTGCACTTTCTGTATAGAGGATTTCTAGGGCCAAATGGCACCATAATGGGGATCACAAATGAGTGTTTGATTCAGGAATGACACAGTCTTCCATCTGGAAGTGACATGGTTTGTGCTTTACTAATACTTAAGGTTTACTTGTGTAGCTTTTGAGCCATTGACATTGGTTGTGGTGGTGGGGATATGTTCTGCCCAGGTTTGGGCAGGTTTGGGGGTGTCATAACTCTTTACTAGGAAAGACTTCAATTGGAAGGCAGGAAATGGCAGCCAGATATAGAGTCACTGCTGCTTTTGTGTGAAGAGAGTTTGGTGCTTCATCATGAAACTCTGAATGGGCCCATAGAAAAAAGCAGCCTGCATCAGAAAGGGTCTAGTATGAGTCCCCCTCTTAAGAATGAAACCAGCACTGTTTGCATGACCCTTGAGGCTTCAGCTCAACTTACATCATAAACTTACTCTCCTGTTTGCAGCCTCAAACCTGCAACAGGAGAGTAAATATATGATGTAAGATGAGCCGAGGGCAGAAGTTGAGGAAACGCCAACATTTAAAGGGCAGATGGAGAAAGGGGAATACATGATGGGGAGGAGAAAAAGAACAGTCAGGGAGCTTGAAGGACCAGGAGAAGATGCTATTCCAGAAGCTCGGGTGCTCCATAAATGCCTGCTGAAGTTGAAGTGGCTGCTCAAGTACTAAAGGTGAGAATATCTGAGTAGCACACCTGTCTACAAGTGAAAGCCAAATGATGCCAAAGCTAGGGTAACTCCTGCCATTTAGCAGGGAAGGTAAGGGAGAGAGAGACAGCCTGATTCCCAGTGCTTCTGACGCATGCTGGAAAGGGTGGTGGTGGTGTCAGAAACTGAAGTACCATTTTGGGTTTCCCTATTAGAGATCCCATTGCTTCAGAGTGGGCTTTATAGCACCCTGATACCTGCTACTTTCTTTCGTTCTGCACTTCTAAGAGGTTTGCCTATGTGCACATTTGTTTTCAGATGTCTAATTCTGACTCAGAAAATTGCTGGTTTCAACTCTTTTGCCAGATGGCTGAGGAAAGAGCAATTGACTGTTAGCGCTAAATGCCTGTGTCAGAGCCCAAAGCAGCCGATTTCAATTAACATAAGAAGCAGAACAGATCTCCTATCGTGCAAATATAAAACGATGAGAGAATGGAACCTCATCCTAGCTGAAAAAGGCAAAACACACTGCGTTTTATCTCCTCCCAGATGCTGGCCATGCTGTCGGGTTACTGGGATCTACATACAAATGGGAGAGGAATATAAATCAGTTCCTATATGACTCTAATCCCCGGAACACCACCTGTGCCCTTGCTTTCTTTCTGCTTAGCTGGCAGGGAGTGGTCCTCAAAATCACATGGCAGAAATCTTTTGTTTATTTGTTTGGGTGCATGGAAGATACCATGGGGTTGTTTTCAACACAATTTCCTGTTTTCTCAAATGAGATGTATTTTATACAAGTTAAGTGCTCCCTTGCTATTTTTCCAGTTTCTTTCTCTTTTTTAAATTTATTTTGTTTTAGAGATGGGGCCTTATGATGTTGCCTGGGCTGGAGTGAAGTGGCTATTCACAGGTGCCATCATAGCACACTATGCTAATTTTTAAGTGGATGATATAGAAAAGGAGATTTTAATTTTTTACTTTTGCTTTTTAAAAATGTATGTGTTTTTCTTTTTTCTTTTTCTTTTTCTTTTCTTTTCTTTCTTTTTTTTTGAGGCAGGGTCTCGTTCTGTCACCCAGGCTAGAGTGCAGTGGCATGATCTCGGTTCACTGCAACCTCTGCCTCCGGGTTCAAGCGATTCTCCTGCCTCAGCCTCCCCAGTAGCTGGGATTGCAGACATGTGCCACTATGCCTGGCTATTTTTTTTGCATTTTTAGTAGAGACGGGGTTTCACCACGTTGGCCAGGCTGGTCTCAAAGTCCTGACCTCAAGTGATCCGCCCGCCTCGGCCTCCCAAAGTGCTGGGATTAGAGACATGAGCCACCGCACCCGACCTAAAAATATGTTTTTTGTTATATACTACACTTTACAAGGTGAAAATAAAAACAAAATTTAAAAATCTAGATTGAGATATGTTGCTCCCACCTTGCTCTTCATCTACCCTGTTTCTTTCTGGCGTTAATAAGTAATTTCAATTAGTCTCTTGCTATTTTTCCAGTGTTTTTAATTTTATTTTAGAGACAGGGTCTAATGACGTTGTCTGGGCTGGAATGCAGTGGCTATTCACAGGTGCCTTCATAGTGCGCTACAGCCTTGAGCTGCTGGGCTCAGTGATCCTCTGGCTTCAGCCTCCTGAGTAGCTGAGGATTACAGGTGCACACCATCGTGCCCAACTCCAGTGTATCTTATTGCATGCACAAGCATACATATACATTCTTATTTCCTCTTCTCTTTTTTTTTTTTTTTTTCAGAAAAGATAGCATATTACACTATTTTGCACCAAGCTCTGTCATTACTGAACAATATATTTTGGAGATCTCGCCATGTCGATACATAGAGAGCGTCTTCATTCTTTTTTTATTTGTGTACCATATTCCGTTATACAGATACACCATAGTTCTTTTGACTGGCCCCCTATTTTTGGAGGTCCTTTCCAGTTTTTGCTATAAGAAACAGTTCTCCACTTGATATCTTTAAACATCTATGCTGTGATATGTAGGTAACAGTAACTGTGGGATAGATTTCCAGGAGTAGCATTGGGGTTCAAATGCATCTGTAATTTTGGTAGCTATTGCCAGATACCCTTCCAGGGGGTCTGGCCATTTTGCCTGCCTTCTAGTGCAGTGTGAGAGTGTCTACTTCTTTGCAGCTTTAGTAACTGAGCATTTTCAAACTTCCGTTTGGGGCTTTTTTTGTTTGTTTGTTTTGTTTTGGTTAGTCAAATAAGTTAGCTCAAGGTAATTCAATTTGTATTTCTCTTATTCTTTCTTGAGGTCATAGTGTATTATTATTTTTGTTTGGTTTCATGATCTCCCAGAGAAGGATCATGACCTGATGAAGGCAAGGTGAGGGATTCTTGGGGTGGAGAATCCTTCCTAGATGCTTCACTCTTGAGCTCTAAGGACTTCATAAGATTCTGGATCCTCCATCATGCCCTTGTGTGTTAGTTTTATTACTCCATGTTTTCCTGTAGTTATTAGTAATTGTAATACTAAGCAACATGTATTGAGTGCTTCTTACATTCTAGGTACTATCCTGAGCACTCTCTATATAATTCATTTACTCTTCAAAAAAAAAAAAAACTTTATAAGGAAAGACGTTATAATCTATATTCAGACAAGGAAATGCAGGCACAGCAAGGTCAGTAACTTGCCTAAGGTCCCAAAGATAGAACCTAGGCAGTCTGACAGAGGGTGAACAAAATCCTGTTTTATTTTTCCTTTTGTTTTCTGGGACAATACTGGTTTTTGCCTTGAAAGTTTCATGTCCCTGAAAACTCTTCAGCCTGGGCAAACTGGGACAGTTGGTCACCCTAGTTTGACCCTAGAGTCCTTGTATATCACTATTACATTTGTCTAAAGCCTACAGGAGCATGCATGCATGTAATCAGAGGAATGGAGGAGAGAGCGTTGCTATAGCGGCATGTGTGAGACTTTTAATGTGTAGATTCCTATTTTCATTCAATTAGCCTGACACCATGGGAGCAGGAAAAAAGAGTGGGGCCATTCCCTCAGTCAGATAGCTGCAGAAATGAGAAATAGCCATAGAGAGATAGTAGCTAATCCAGCTGCTATCATCAGAAATCCATGTGGAGATCGAGACCATCCTGGCTAACATGGTGAAACCCCGTCTCTACTAAAAAATACAAAAAAACTAGCCGGGCGAGGTGGCGGGCACCTGTAGTCCCAGCTACTCGGGAGGCTGAGGCAGGAGAATGGCGTAAACCCGGGAGGCAGAGCTTGCAATGAGCCGAGATCCGGCCACTGCACTCCAGCCTAGGCCACAGAGCGAGACTCTGTCTCAAAAAAAAAAAAAAAAGGAAATCCATGTGCAGGTCTAGTAAAAAAAACCCAACAACATATATATATATATATAATATATAAATATAAATATAAATATAAATATATATAAAATCTTGTCACTATGGTAAGTGAACAATTTGCATGCACTCTTTCAATTAGTCCTCAGAGTAGCTCTGTGAAATAGGTACTAGTATTGCATCCATTTTCCAGATGCAGAGAGTTTAAGAAGAAACTTACCCAAAGCAAGGTTAATCAAAACTCAAGCTGCCTGCCTGCAAAATCCATGCATGTTTTACCTAAATGTAAGTGCATATTTGATTCCTAACTGGGCTCTTAATGACTAACAGTAGGAAAGACTCTTGAAATCCTGAATCTTTGGGCTTGCTGCAAGAGATGCTGATTTGTGCTTGAATGGAGAAGCCTAGCAGCTAAACAATTAGAGATGCTTTTAAAGATTTCCAACAGCTTTGGGAACAAGCACTTGTTTAAACATGTTGAGGCTGTGAAGAGCAACAAATAAGGTTCTGCTCTATTTTTGCCACCAGGAGCCATGTGATCTTGAGCAAGACTCATTTAAACTCTCTTCGTTTAGGTACGTAAGTATAAAATGAGGATAATTGTTTCTTACTTATTTCAAAGATTATCTTCTGAAGACCCTTCTTTTTCTAAGATTAATCACAATCCATACATCCCTGATTTCTCAAGCTACATTATATTTGTATTAGTCTGTTCTCATGCTGCTAATAAAAACATACAAGACATACTCAAGACTGGGTAATTTATAAAGGAAAGAGGTTTAGTTGATTCACAGTTCAGCATGGCTGGCGGGGTTGGAGGGCCTTAGGAAACTTACAGTAATGGCAGAAGGGATAGCAAACACGTCCTTCTTCACAAGGCAGCAGGAGAGAGAATGAGTGCCCATTAAAGGAGGAAGTCCCTTCAAAAACCATCAGATCCCACGAGAGCTAAGTCACTATCATGAGAATAAGATGTGGGAAACAGCCTCCATGATTCAATTATCTCCACCTGGTCCCTCCCATGACATGTGGGGATTATGGTAACTACAGTTCAAGATGAAGATGAGATTTGAGTGGGGACACCGCCAAATCATATCAATACCTGAGAAAAAACAAGGACCCAGTATAGAAAACTTTATACTAAATACACAGTATATATACATTTATATAACTCAAGAATAAATTTGGCTAGAGTCCTATAATAGGATTTCTCAAGTTAGAATTTCTAAACTGGCCCCCCAGAGATGTTCTGCCTAATCCCTAGAACCTGTGAATGTGATGAAATATCTTTGATTATGTTATATGACACGGTTGACCTTGAAATAAGGGGATTATTCTGGGTTAGCCGGTGGGCCCGTTACAATCACATGATCCCTTAAAAGCAGAGAGCTTTCTTTGACTGGTGGCAAGTGGGGCTAAAGGAGGAATAATGGTAGTTGAAGAGATTGAAGCAAGAGGGCCATTTGACACACCCCTGTTGGCTTCAAAGATGGAAGCAATATGGGTGGCCTTTATAGTCTGAGAGCAGATCCCAGCTAACAGCAAGCAAGAGACCAGGAACCTCAGTCCTGCAAGTACAAGGAATGAATTCAGCCAATAGCCAGAATGAGTTTGCCAGTGGATGCTTCTCTAGAACCTCTAGACAATATCCCAGCCTAACCAACACTGATTTCAGTCTTGTGAGGTCCTGAGCACAGAACTTGGTGAAGCCCACTTGAATTTCTGACCTGCAGAACTGTGAGATGATAACTGTACTGTGATGATAACTGTGAGATGTAACTGTGAGATAATAAGTAACTTAACTTGAAGGTTTTTTTTTAGATACCAGTAGATAATTAACATGACTCCATCTAGGTTTCTTAGATTCCTAATTTTTTTATCTCCTACTCTTGTGGCCTTTTGTGCTGCATCCTAGACTGAGGATATTGTCTCAGTATTTCCATATTCCCTCTTGATTTCAAGCAGTTCCACAAAACTAGGAGTCTCTAATCATGTCCTCTCTAATCAAACTCCTGGCAGGATGCTGATGCTTGACGTTGGTTGTCACCATCTCTGTCCCTTACCTTATCATTGCTACAGGCCACTGTTTCAATTATTGATCGAGGTCTTACTATCTCACCTTTCCTACTTTCTATTAGAACCAATAAATAAATTCATTAGAACTGATTAATAAATGAATTCAATAAAGTTGCAGGGTACAAAATAAACATAACAAATCAGTTGCATTTCTTTACACAAATAATGGTCTCTCTGAAAAAGGAATCAAGAACATAATCCCATTTACAATAGCATCCAAAAGAATAAAGTAGTAATAAATTTAACCAAGGATGTGAAAGATCTTCACACTGAAAACTATAAAACATTGATGAAAGAAATTAAAGAACACACAGTTAACTGGAAAGATGTCCCAGGTTTATGAATTGGAAGACTTAATATTGTCAAAATGTCTATATTGTTTGAAGCAATATATGGATTCAATGTAATTCCCATCAAACTTCCAATGCATTTTTCATAGAAATAGAAAACATTCTAAAATTTGTATAGAACCACAAAGATGTCAAGTAGCCAGAATAATTTTGAGAAAGAAAAACAAAGTTGGAGGCATCATACTTTCTGATTTCAAATTATAATACAAAGAAATAATAATCAAACAGTATGATACTGACATAAAAACAGACTCCTACAGCAATGGAACAGAATAGAGAGCCCAGACATAAACCTATGCATAGATGGTCAACTAATTTTTGACAAGGCCACCAGGAAGATACCATGGGGGAAAGTCTAGTCCCTTCAATAAATGATGTTGGGAAAACTTGGTATCCACAGACAAAAGAATGAAACTTGACTAATACCATACAGAAAAATAAACTCAAAGTAGATTAAAGACTGAAACATAAGACCTAAAACGGTAAAACTCCCAGAAAAAATCATGGGCAAAAGTTTATTGATTTGGCCTTGGCAAGGATTTTTTTGGGTATCTCACCAAAAGCACAGAGAACAAAAGCAAAAATAAACAAGTGAAATGACAGAAAACTGAAAAGCTTCTGTACAGCAAAGGAGTTAATCGGCAAAATGAAAAGGCAGCCAACAGATTGGGAGAAAATATTAGGGAATTATGGGTCAGATAAGGGGTTAACTCAAAAAACAAGGAACTTGCCCAGTGCAATAGTAAAAAAACCAAATAATTCAATTAAAATTTGGGCAAAATACATGAATAGACATTTGTCCAAAGAATAAATAAAATGGCCAACAATTATATGAAAACGTACTCAACATCATTAGGTATCAGGGAAATGCAAATCAAAACCACATTGAAATATCATCTCACTCCTGTTAGAACAGCCATTATCAAAAAGAAAAGAGATATAAAGTGTTGGTAAAGTTGTGAAGAAAAGAGAACCCTAATACAATGTTGGTAGGAATGTAGATTGGTGCAGCCGTTGTGGAAAACATTGTGGAGGTTTCTAAAGAAATTAAAAATAGATTTATCATAAGACCCAGCAGTCCTCCAATTTTTTTTACTCTTAAATTTAAAAAAAGTTTTTAAAAGTGTCTATTAGATGAAAGGAGAATATACGACTTATGAAAAATTCAGATGCTCTTTTGTTGGTCAAGTGTTACTAGGGAGACATTGTGGCGGCATAGTTGCAGCAGTAGAGGTGAAATCCAAAGTGACATGAGGCTAAGATTAGAACCAGAATCATTGTGAGGAAACAAATTTACACCAGATGATAGAGCTCAAGAGTAAAACGGAAATGGAAAAGGAAAAGCAAGGTCAATAGCTAAGAATAGAGCAGGACTAAGGCTGTGAATGGCAAATTGGTGCTTGGTGTGTATTACAAGGGGTGTGTTCTCAGTCTGGACATAGAGTATATTAGTCCTGTCTGTAAGTGCAAGTCCTAAATATGTATTAGCTGTTACCAAAGTACTGTGGGTGTATGTGTGCACGGAGAGGGAAAGACAAGCAATTAATGGAAAGATGTTCACACAAGATGGAGCAGAGTGGGAAGCTGCTTTTAAAAATAATACAAATTGTGTGTGGATACAGGTTGATCCCCTCTTTTAATAGTGAGTTTTACTGATTTTATCTAAACAATTTACTCTTTAAGGACTTTGAGGCTAAGAAAATAAACCTATTTTATATTAACCATTATTTTACCTTCAAAAAAAACAAAAGGTCTTTGGTGAAACTAGCAATGTAACCCTTGGGCCCAAATCATGAAAATGTGTATACTCGCAGCATAACTCTCTCTAGCTGTTAAGCTGTCCCAGTGCCTGCTCTGTCAAAGTTTTAGAGCATTCTATCACCCCAGTGGCATTCTACAAAGCTTTCAGAGCTGATGCTGGAATTTTCTGAGGCTAGCTCTACAAATAATTGAGTTTCCATCCCACAGATTTTACTTCCGTTTTTGTTATGTCTAGCTGGAAAATTTACTGACACCATTCAGCTTTCTTCTCTCCCTCTAGGTTTCTTCAAGCACTAACTCTGGCCCATTTCTCCCTTAAAAAATAAATGTGGAAAGAGCTGAGATTAGTTTCCCCTGCTAAAAATGGTGCCTTTGTGGGTAAGCTTCACCAGTGTTATTGATAAGATTAAATTGTTTTGTGGACCTCCAAAGAATTTTAGTTCTGTTAAGAGCCTCTAGCTTGAGAGTTTTAGCTGGACCTTTGAAATTGTGTAGGCCTTAGGAATAGGCCTAGACAGGAGGATATTGGGTTTTGCTCTGTAGATGGAGGATTCATTTTGTAAAGATTTGGGCAGGAAGCTGTTTTTTGGTCTTATTAATTCATGCTATTGTGCTTTGATTATGTAACAGCTTCATTGCTTTTAATGACTGATGGAGGTGATGATGGTGACATACTCTCTTGAGACCAGGTGGTATTAACCGGTTTTAACATTGGTTCCTCATTCCTACTCAACCAGCATGACTTTTCTCTTGATATTTTTCATGTTGTCAAGGTCTTGGATTATTGGAAATGAGAGACAAATAAAAAAGAAAATCTCACCCCAAATTTTAAGATAACTTAATTCATAAAGTAACTGTTTTTGTGATCCTGGGGCACCATACTTCATCTGATCATACACTTTCACTGGAAGGAAATCTGTTGGATATAGTTAGTATTTATATGGTAGATGACCAAAAGAATTGGTAGGTAGTCCTACTTTTGGGTTATTATCTACTGCAACCTTGTTTTGGGTTATTATCTATTGAGTATTATCTATTGAGTGTAATAGAAGTTAACTACTTTAATGTCAGATCTTCTAAAAGAGTGAAGATACAGGGAGTATCATTTATTTACTCTTTATTTATTTAGTCAAAAATATTTATCACATATCCACCATGTGCCAGATACTGTGTTAGGTGCTGGGAATACATAAGTAAAGAAAACGGACAGGCTCTCAGGGCACTTTCATTTTAATAGGGAACACAGAAGACAGTAATGAAATAAAGTAAGAGTAAGCACGAATAAGACGAAGAAGACAACACTGTGGGTAAGAGTGATTAGTCACTAAAAAAAATAAGACTTTCTAAAAAGTAGATAGATAATATATCTTATAAAAAGCATAATATCATAAGGAACAGCAGTATAATGTATAGCTATTGACCATCAGGATACATGATATTTGCTACAATGACTTTCTTTTTCTTTTAACTTTGCATTTCCTTTTATATTTCTTCACGTTTCCTGTTACATAGGACATCGGGGGCGGGTATAGACAGGATTGCAAAACTTTTGATCTAAAAGATATTTTAGAATGATCTAATTTCCTTCACTTTGTAGATGATGAAAGTAAGGCTCAGAGAAGTTATTAGACTTGTTCAGGGTTTATAGCTAGGTACAGCTAATTACAAGTACCCAGTGCTCATCCCGGGAAATTTCCAGTGAGTGGTGCATCTCTAGGTTTTTAATTTATAAAGCCTGAAATCTAAGCTTTCATGGTCTCATATGTGATCAACACTGAGATGGCTCAGGTTCTCCAGGGGTTACTTTTTATTTAATACCTATTAACAGCCCACAAGCTCTCTTCTTACCCCCAAATCAGGAAGAAGCCTAGCCTTTAATGAGCTCTTACTTACCTTCTCTCTGGCTTAATGCTCTCTAGGCTTCAATGTGGGTGGATTCCAGCAATTTCAAACTGTTTCCCCAGGCTGCTATGGATATGCTTAGATTGCTTAAGTCTCAACGTGGACACAGTTAATTTGGTGAGCACTTCTGAGATGAGACTATGTAGTTAGCAAAACATTACCAAAGGTTTGGGGATAACAGAAGAGAATTATTTTGCAGAACAGAAAAAGGAACCTGGATATTAGCTGTCACTAGAGTTTACTGGCAAAGCCCTCAAGAAGAGTTCCCTCTTTGTCATCTCTTTTAACCTTCTTCTAAACCTAGTCCTACCACCATCGTGCGGGAATCAGCTTAACACACCATGGCCTTTGACCATGTCCCCATTACCTGCATAGCTGTTGGGCCATCACTGGCCCTAGAGAGTTGAGAAAATCCTTTCTTCCTCAAGACAGACACTTCAGTCCACAATGATGATAACCTTGCGTTAAATCATTCAGAGCAGTTTGTTCTTCATAGTCTCACATTTTCTATCCCAGATTTGAATTTGGGCTTTCTTTTTACCTAATCAAAAAGCTGTTCCCCTACTACCATTTATGACGCCTTCACTTCCAGCTAAATTTAAAACAAATAGAAAACTGTTAGCAGCTTTGAAATAATAACTTCCCTTGCCTAATAGCCAACTATCGAAATTTTAGTTCTTATTGGGTCAAATTTCTGAACATCTCCTCACATGATAATCTAAAGAATTTCCCCCACTACTTTGCTGCTAGTTAGCTTTCCTTACCAACTTCACAGTGTGTTTCAAAATCCAGCCTTCTCTGGGAGGCTGCTTATCCTCATGTCCTTCTTTTTTTCTCGTCTTTTCTTCCTCCCTCCCTCCCTCCCTCCCTCCCTCCCTCCCTCCCTCTCCCTCCCTCCTTTCTTTCCTTCCTTCCTTCCTTCCTTCCTTCCTTCCTTCCTTCCTTCCTTCCTTCCTTCCTTCCTTCCTTCCTTTCTTTCTTTCTTTCTTTCTTTCTTTCTTTCTTTCTTTCTTTCTTTCTTTCTTTCTTTCTTTCTTTTTCTTTCTTTCTTCAGGGTTTGCTCTGTTGCCCAGGCTGGAATACAGTGGCACAATCTTGGCTCACTGCAGCCTCCATTCCCTGGGTTCAAGTGATTCTCCTGTCTTAGCCTCCTGAGTAGCTGCGATTATAGGTACCTGCCATCATACCTGGTGAACTTTTTGTGTGTTTTTAGTAGAGACAGGGTTTCACCATGTTGGCCAGGCTGGTCTCGGACCCCTGACCTCAACTGATCTGCCCGCCTTGGCCTTCCAAAGTGCTGAGATTACAGGCTTGAGCCACTGTGCCCAGCTGTTATCCTCATGTCCTTCTAATCAGCATGTTATTCTTAGCACTTAGGTGTTCAGTTTGGATGCCATTTTCACCTGTCATTTATACATATGTGTTCTCCTCACAATTAGAGCACAAACACTTTAGAGACAGTTACTTTGTGTCATGATTCCCTCACCTCCTGTTCTCCACATCTCACAACAATGCCTATTTAGCACTCAACAAATATAGCCTATTTCTTGGCAGACTAAAATCTATTGTTTACCCCCCAAACATTGCCAAAGGCCTTACACTTCCTGCATTTTCATTTCTACTTTGATATTGTCCTTCATTTCACCTTCCTATTGAATTTGTCCCAAGGTCAGTGCTTATTGCTTGTCATATGGATTTGGTATGAAATTCAGATGAAATTCCCATTAAAAGGCATAGTTTAGATATCGTTTGATATGAGAAAGCTTAATCTTGACATTTTATGCTATAATTTTCTATTGTGTAACCCAACAGGAAATAGTATGTTGAGAGGCTGATCGAATGGAAGACAGAGTGTCACATTGTTGCTGCTTGATCCAAGAAAACTACATGGCCTTGTGTGTAGTGGTAGGGATGCTGGTGATCTTAGGAGGCTAGTCAGAGCTGTAATCACGGCCTGAAAGCCAGTGCAGGGGAGTGTACAGGCAAAGGGGTCACACCTAATGAATGGGTCTTATTGACAACAGGAAGATGGGCTAAGAAAGAGACATGGGCCGGGTACGGTAGCTCACACCTGTAATCCCAGCACTTTGGAAGGCCGAGGGGGATGGATCATTTGAGGTCAGGAGTTTGAGACCAGCCTGACCAACATGGTGAAACCCCGTCTCTACTAAAAATACAAAAAACTTAGCCAGGCGTGGTGGTGCATGTCTGTGGTCCCAGCTATTCGGGAGGCTGAGGCAGGAGAAGTCGCTTGAACCCAGGAGGTGGAGGTTGCAGTGAGCCGAGATTTCACCAATGCACTCCAGCCTGGGTGACTGAGCATGACTCCATCTCAAAAACATAAATAAATAAAAGAAAGAGACATGGAGAAGGTGTGGGTCACTATACTCTCAGGCCCAACTGTGGCCTGAAAACACACAACATAGGAGGAGAAGTGGAGGGATGGATCAAGGAGTGAGGAGTACATTTTGCAGGTGTTAGCAGAGCTTGGTGTGTTGTTTAAAAATTTTTAGGTCAGTAAAATTAAATGGTAACTCACCCAATATATCTACATTACTCACCCTTGTGCCCAGTCTTACCCCATCCTCCTTTTAAAATATGTATAATAAATATATAATAAATTTATTTATTTATTTATTTATATTTGAAATGGAATCTTGCTTTTTTGCCCAGACTGGAGTGTAGTGGCCCAATCTTGGCTCACTGCAACCTCCACCTCCCGGGTTCAAGTGATTCTCCCCACTTAGCCTCCCAAGTAGCTAGGATTATAAGTGTGCACCACCAAGCCTGGCTAATTTTTGTATTTTTAGTAGAGATGGGGTTTCACCATGTTGGCCAGTCTGGTCTCGAACTCCTGACCTCAAGTGATCCACCTGCTTTGGCCTCCCAATGTGCTGGGATTGCCGGCATGAGCCACTGTACCTGGCCTCTTTTAATATTTAATACCATGTGAAAATCCAAGAAGCTTTGCCTTTCCAGAGTTTGAATTCATCACTATGCTCAAAATAACAACTTGATATCTTTGAAGGTTTTGGTTATTTACCTAATCTAGTTGTATTTTTCTTAAACAGAGGAAAGTTATCTTTGATTATGAATAAACAGAACTAATCTATGGTGGAAATTTAGAACATACACATCTATAATAATTTCAACATTAAGTAAAACCACTTCTCTGGGTGTCAAAATATATGCATATCTATACATAGTGGATGCAACTGACATCAGTCAGCAGAATGCAGAATGGATACATTTGGGGCCAAACAGCTTGAGTTGCAACCCCATCTCTACTCATTTAACTGTGTGATCTGGGCAAGTTATTTTGCTTATTTGAGCCTCAGTTTCTTCATCTGTTAAATGAAGGTAGTTCAGTTGACCCTTGAACAACACGTGTTTGAACTGCATGGGTCCACTGAAACATGGATTTTTTTCAATAAATATATTGGCAAATTTTTTGGAGATTTGAGACAATTTGAAAAAACTTGCAGATGAACTGCATACCCTAGAAGTAGCCCCCAAATTAAGAAAAGTTAAGTGTGTCATGAGTACATAAAATATATGTAGATATTAGTCTATCTTATCATTTACTAACATAAGATATACACAAAGCTATTATAAAAAGTGAACATTTATTAAAATGTTCACACACAAACACAGACCATTCACAGCACCATTCACAATCAAGAGAAATGTAAACAAATATAAAGACACAATATTAAATTATAACTGTATAAAATCAACTGTGGCACATACTGTAATAATTTTGTAGCCGCCTCCTATTGCTACCGCACTGAGTTCAAGTATTGCAGATATCTGTTGAAAATGCTGTTTAATGCTAATCATCTCCACATGAGCAGTTTGTCTCTCCAGTAAATTGGATATTGCAGTAAAAAGTGATCTCTCACAGTTTTCATGTATTTTCCGTCATGTTTAGTGCAATATTGTAAACCTTGAATAAGACCATGGGTTCCATATGACATGCCACTGGTGATGCTGCTGGACGTGCTCCCAAGAAGCAGAGAAAGGTTATGATATTACAAGAAAAAGTTGAATTGCTTGATATGTACCATAGATTGAGGCTTGCAGTGGTAGTTACTGCCATTTCAGACAGGTAATTCATCTTATAAACAGATGGCATAAACTTATGGTATCAATAAATATAACATTTTACTGTAAATATATTTTTTCTTATGTTTTTTAAATAGCATTTTTTCTCTAGCTTACTTTATTGTAAGAATACAGTACATGATACATATACCATACGAAATATGTGTTAATCAACTCTTCATGTTACCAGTGAGGTTTCCAGTCACCAATAGGCTATTAGTAGCGAAGCTTTGGAGAGTTCCATTATGCTTGGATTTTTTGACTGTGCGAGGATTGACAACCATAACTTCTGCATTGTTCAAGGGTCGCATGTATTTACCTTATGGGGTAATGAGAGTTTAAGTGAATGAATATGTTTAAAGCTTGCAGAAGAATGTCTGGCACACAGTACCAAATAAGTATTAGCTATTATTATAATTACACTCCTGTGGTTTACTTTGGTAGTAAGTTCGTGTTTAAAGTGCTTGGGGGTGAAGAAGATTTTACTGTTAATCACTTTTACAAATATTGAAAGTTGGATTTTCTCTTCTTCTCCTGAAGAATGTGTGTGTGTGCATACATTTATACTACGTGTTTGTGTACATAGTGATTTTTGAAAAGTGGGTGCTTGTTAATTTCTGTATTACTCAATCACGGATTGAATTTTCTTTTTTGGTAATGCTGAAAGTATTTTACTAATAGGGCAGGTTCTTTCTCATCTTAATCACCAGAGAGAGAATGTAATTCAAATGTGTAAACAGTTTCAGTGAAGGTGTGAGCCCACAGAATTTTCTTTATATTAGGGCCAGAGGAACGATTTAATTTTCTCTGTTATGTTCCAAATACATCTCAAGCTGTACTGGGAATATCACTACAAAATAAAGGGGCTGTTGCAACTCAGCACCTCCTACGCACAGCTAATTAGATAGAATGAGAGGCAAGGAGTAGACAAGTATCAAGCTCATACATATTACACATTTTTATTAATAACATACAAATGATCTTAATGAAACCTGCATTTTCCATAAGTAACAATCTCACACACAAGTTTGTTCCCTTGTCCAGGAACTCCAGAGGGAATGGAAATGCCCTGGAATTTTAATGGCTTAACAGACTCTCATTATTTTGCAGCCTCTCATTCAAGCTTCTCCCAGTTTCTAGGACCCAAGCGACTAAATGAAAGACCCATGTTTCCTCTGGGCTCTACATGAACTTGTGATCCTAGAAACTCCCAGAGACAAGTCTTGGCATTAAAAAAAAAAAAAAATCTCAAATCAAAACCCTAATAATTCACAAAGGTCTAAACTAGGTCTCTCTGTTTTCTGTTCCCCTCACTCCCTTCATTGTTTTTACCCAAATTTGTGAGTATACATTTCTCCTGTGATAATTGTTTTAAAAGTCTGTCTTAGCCAGGTGTGGTGGCTCACGCCTATAATCCCAGCACTTTGGGAGGCTGAGGTGGGCGAATCACTCAAGCCTGGAGTTTGAGACCAGCCTGATCAACATGGTGAAACTCCGTCTGTACTAAAAATACAAAAAAATTAGCCTGGCATGTGGGCAGGTGCCTGTAATCCCAGCTACTCGGGAGGCTGAGGCAGGAGAATTGCTTCAACTTGGGAGGCAGAGGCTGCAGTGAGCCGAGATTGCGCCACTGCGTTCCAGCCTGGGCAACAAAAGCAAACTTCATCTCAAAAACAAAAACAAAAACAAAAAAAACCTGTCTCCCACTGTAGATGCAAGCTCCTGAAATAAGATGTCATGTCTGTCTCTGGCTATTGCCAGAGCTATGCACACTTCTGACATACTGTAGGTTCTATATGATTTGATGTGTGTGCCAGGTGGATGCTACAGCTAGGGCTTTTATGACTTCTTTATTAAACTGAATAATTATTTATACATAATACAATTTACACTTTGAAGCATATGCTTTCATGTGTTTGACAAATGTATGGAGTCACGTAATCTTGACCATAATTGATATAAAGAAGCGTTACATCACTCCCCAAATTTCTTCATGCCCCTCTTCACTCAGTCTTCTAATTCGCTTTCACCTCTACCCCCTGGAAATACCAATCCGTATTACCTTCCTATAATATTGCCTTTTCTAGACTATCATATAAATGACATGATATACTGGGTAGTCTTTTGTGTCTGGCTTCTTTCACGTAGCCTAATGCTTTTGAAACTCATCCATGTTGTTTTGTGTATTAGTGGTTTGTTACTTTTTATTACTGAAAAGTAGTATAGTAGATTCTTGATAATTATTTGTGGGAAAATAGAAAAAGGAAACAGATTTGGAAATATACCTATAAATGGATTAAATGAGAAAAATGTAAACATCTGTATCTGCAAATCCTTGCTGTGTGTCAGGATAATAGGTTAATAATATTTTAATAGTAATCACTGTAAATTTTAACACTAGCTTTTTTTTTTTTTGAGATGGAGTTTCACTCTGTCACCCAGGCTGGAGTACAGTGGCACGATCTCTGCTCACGGTAAACTCCACCTGCTAGGTTCAAGCAATTCCTGCCTCAGCCTCCCGAGTAGATGGGACTACGGGTGCATGCCACCATGCCTGGCTAATATTTTGTATTTTTATTAGAGACAGGGTTTCACCATGCTGGCCAGGCTGGTCTCGAACTCCCTACCTCGTGATCCGCCCACCTTGGCCTCCCAAAGTTCTGGGATTAAAAAGTGTGAGCCATTGTGCCCGGCCCTAGGTCTTGCTTTTAATCTTCAGATTTTTGATGGAGTAATCATCCAAATAATTGGACAATTTTATTAAATTGAAAAATTTAAGCATCATTTCTAGTGGAAATGAAATAATATTCTGTTTCTTTGATACCTAGACATTAACATCTGGATATTGTCTTGAGATCTTTAGTGGAGACCCTGATACATAAGGGAGGCTGATCTTTTCATCATAGATTATCCCCATTGCTACAGAGGACACTGCACTTTTCAAGTAAAAATTTCACATTTCAGCTAAAATGATATGAGAATTATCTTAGATGATGGAAAAATAACTTAAAATGCATTGTTTGCCCAATCTTACCCTTAGAATAAAATTGAATGGTTTTGGGTGAATACAGGTTTCATCTTGGATTCTTTTTTAAAATTATTATGTATTTATCTATTTTCTTATTTTTTAGAGATGGGGTCTTGCTCTGTTGCTCAGACTGGAGTGCAATGGCGCAGTCATATGTAACTGCAGCCTCAAACTTCTGGGCTCAAGAGATCCCCCTGCCTCTCCTCTTGTATTCTTGAAGAGTATTTTCCTCAGTGGTTACTGGGACTGTGACAAAGAAAATGTTGCTATTTCAGAGTGCCCTAATGTTAAGTCATTGAGATAAAAGGAAAATAAGGTCTGTCCTTTCTGTCACGACATAAATGATTAAGGAGAGGCAAAATGTGTGAGAAAAGAGTACTGGGTTGAGAATGAGATGTGGATTCTACTTAGCCAAAGTGATTTAACCTCTTGTAACAACAGTGTTCTCTGGTAAAATTTGGATAAATAATTATTAAATCCTGCCTATCTCTTGGAGTTGCTGCTCCTTATTTTAAAATGCTACTAGCAATAATATTCTCTTTGGTTTGCCTGTTCTTTTACCAGAAACACTCCTGTACAATAGTTGAACATGTTGACTTCTCCCCTAACACAGCAGTAGAGATCACTGTGGGGAAAGTTATTTCTTCCTTCACTCCTTTGCAGTAAAGGTCTTCATGAGCACAGAAGAGTCTTATAAAAAATGTCTTGTGTTTTAACTAAAAAATGATCTATGACAATATACAAGCTTATTTGTAAAATTCTCTACATTAGTTTTGGAAAACTACTAAATAGACAGTAAATTCCCAAGATCTTGCTTATTTACTTACTATGTGCCTGGCACTATGCTAGGAATATGACATGTCCTATCTCATTTAACCATCACAACGATCCTCTAGGGTAGGTAATGTTATGGGTCATATTTTAGAGATGAGGAAACAGGCTTAAAGATGTTAAACAACTTGCTCAAGGTCATCAAAAATAGAAATGGGATTGAAACCCAGCTCTTTCTCTCTCTCTCTCTCCCTCTCTTTTTTTTTTTTTTTTTTTTTGAGACGAGTCTCTCTCTGTTGCCCAGGCTGAAGTGCAGTGGCACAGTCTCGGCTCACTGCAGCCTCTGCCTCCCGGGTTCAAGCAATTCTCCTGCCTCAGCCTCCCGAGTATCTGGAATTACAGGTGTGCACCACCACGCCCAGCTAATTTTCATATTTTTAGTAGAGACGGGGTTTCACCATGTTGGCCAGGCTCTTCTAGAACTGCTGACCTCAGGTGATCCACCTGCCTTGGCCTCCCAAGGCCAGCTCTCTTTAATTGCAAAGGCAGCCCAGACTCTTAAACAGTGGTATGCTGGTAAACTGGATTTCTAGTGTCTACTTTTTGGTTACTATGAATAATGTTACTATGAACATGTTTTTAATTCTTTTGGGTATATACCTAGGAATGGAATTGCTACACGCATGATAACTCTGGTAAACTTTTTGAGGAATTGTCAAACCATTTCCTAAAGCAGTTGACATATTTTACATTCCCACCAGTAATGTATGAGAGTTCAGATTTCTCCATATCCTTGAAAACAATTCTTATTGTCTGGCTTTTTTACTTTAATCATTCTAGTGGGTATGAAGTAGTATCTCATCGTTTTGGTTTTTATTTCTCTAGTGATAAATGTTGAGCATCTTTTCGTGTGCCTATTGGACACTTGCATATCCTTTTTGGAGAAATGTCCTTTTACATCCTTTACTCATTTAAACATTGTATCCTTTTCACCTATGTCTATCTTCATGACAGTAACAAAATTTTGATGATTGTGGATAGTTAGAAACTTTTAAAATTCAGTAGGATGAGTCTTCCAATTTCACTCTTCTTTTTCAAAATTTTTAGATATTTTATTCTTTTGGATGCTATTATAAATTGATTAATTTCCCTTTATTTTTAGGTTGTTCATTGCTTGTCTTTTTATGCTTGAGTTGCAGGAGTTCTTTACATATTTTGAATATGGGCCCTTATCAGATATATGATATGTAAATATTTTCTCCCATTCTGTGGGTTTTCCTTTTCTTGATGGTGTCCTTTGAAGTATGCAAGTTTTAAATTTTAATGTAGTCTAATTTATCTGTTTTTTAACTTCTTGCTTGTACTTTTGGTGTTACATCTAAGAAACCATTGCTGAACTCAAAAGGCCATGAAGGTTTACACCTATGTTTTCTTCTAAAAGTTTTGTAGTTTTAGCTTCTACATTTAGGTCTTTGATCCATTTTGAGTTAATTTTGGATATGATTTGAAGTTGGGGGTCCAAATCCATTCTTTTGCATGTGGATTGCCAGCTGTTCCAATGGCAGTTGAAAAGGCTATTAGTTCCCCCGTTGAATGATCCTGGCATCCCTTATTGAAAATCAGTTGACCATAAGTGTACAGGTTTATTTATAGATTTTTCAATTTTCTGTTGATCTATATGTCTATCTTTATAACAGTAGCAAAAGTTTGATGATTATAGCTATGTAGTAACTTTTAAAATCCAGAAGTGTGAGTCTTCTCACTTTACTCTTCTTTTGCAAGATTTCTTTAGATTATACTAGGTTGCTTGTGTTTTCATGTAAATTTTAGAATTGGTTTGTTAATGTCTGTAAAAATGGCAGCTGGAATTTTCATAGGTATTGTGTTAAATCTATAGATCAATAATATTACCCTCTGAACAATATGAAGTCTTCCAGTTCATGAAGATGGCTGTCTTTCTATTTTTTTTTTTTTTTTTAGGTCTTCATTAGTTTCTTTCAATGATGTTTTGTAGTTTTCAGTATACGTGTCTTACACAACATTGATAAAATTTATTTTTAGGTATTTTATTCTTTTGGATGCTATAATAAATTCATTTTTTCCCTTAGTTTTATTTTTTTGGTTGTTCATTGCTAGTATACAGAAATACAATTGCTTTTATGTATTGATTTTATAGCCTGCAATCTGAGTGAACTTCTTTATTAGTTTGAATAGGTTTTTTCATGGATTTCTTTTTTTTTTTAAATTTGTATTTATTTTTTATTTTTTTATTTTTTTATTATACTTTAAGTTCTAGGGTACATGTGCATAACGTGCAGGTTTGTTACATATGTATACTTGTGCCATGTTGGTGTGCTGCACCTATCAACTCGTCAGCACTCATCAATTCGTCATTTATATCAGGTATAACTCCCAATGCAATCCCTCCCCCCCCACCCCACCCCATGATAGGCCCCGATGTGTGATGTTCCCCTTCCCGAGTCCAAGTGATGTCATTGTTCAGTTCCCACCTATGAGTGAGAACATGCGGTGTTTGGTTTTCTCTTCTTGTGATAGTTTGCTAAGAATGATGGTTTCCAGCTGCATCCATGTCCCTACAAAGGACGCAAACTCATCCTTTTTGATGGCTGCATAATATTCCATGGTGTATATGTGCCACATTTTCTTAATCCAGTCTGTCACAGGTGGACATTTGGGTTGATTCCAAGTCTTTGCTATTGTGAATAGTGCCGCAATAAACATACGTGTGCATGTGTCTTCATAGCAGCATGATTTATAATCCTTTGGGTATATACCCAGTAGTGGGATGGCTGGGTCATATGGTACATCTAGATCTAGATCCTTGAGGAATCGCCATACTGTTTTCCATAATGGTTGAACTAGTTTACAATCCCACCAACAGTGTAAAAGTGTTCCTATTTTTCCACATCCTCTCCAGCACCTGTTGTTTCCTGACTTTTGAATGATTGCCATTCTAACTGGTGTGAGATGGTATCTCATTGTGGTTTTGATTTGCATTTCTCTGATGGCCAGTGATGATGAGCATTTTTTCATGTGTCTGTTGGCTGTATGAATGTCTTCTTTTGAGAAATGTCTGTTCATATCCTTTGCCCACTTTTTGATGGGGTTGTTTGTTTTTTTCTTGTAAATTTGTTTGAGTTCTTTGTAGATTCTGGATATTAGCCCTTTGTCAGATGAGTAGATTGCAAAAATTTTCTCCCATTCTGTAGGTTGCCTGTTCACTCTGATGGTAGTTTCTTTTGCTGTGCAGAGCTCTTTAGTTTAATCATATACCATTTGTCAATTTTGGCTTTTGTTGCCATTGCTTTTGGTGTTTTAGACATGAAGTCCTTGCCCATGCCTATGTCCTGAATGGTACTACCTAGGTTTTCTTCTAGGGTTTTTATGGTATTAGGTCTAACATTTAAGTCTCTAATCCATCTTGATTTAATTTTCATATAAGGAGTAAGGAAAGGATCCAGTTTCAGCTTTCTACTTATGGCTAGCCAATTTTCCCAGCACCATTTATTAAATAGGGAATCCTTTCCCCATTTCTTGTTTCTCTCAGGTTTGTCAAAGATCAGATGGCTGTAGATGTGTGGTATTATTTCTGAGGACTCTGTTCTGTTCCATTGGTCTATATCTCTGTTTTGGTACCAGTACCATGCTGTTTTGGTTACTGTAGCCTTGTAGTATAGTTTGAAGTCAGGTAGTGTGATGCCTCCAGCTTTGTTCTTTTGACTTAGGATTGTCTTGGCAATGCAGGCTCTTTTTTGGTTCCATATGAACTTTAATCTCCACTAGAATTACCTGGGAGGTACATTAAGGATATAGATTACTAGACCGTGCCAGGCATAGTAAACCAGCTTCTCTAGAGGGAGAACCCAGTACCTTATTATTTTTCACAACTTCCATGTTATTTATATATATTTTCAAACTAAAATTGAAAAATCACTGCCATGTGGTATTCTACAACTGATGTAATTCAGTGCTTACATACTGTCTATTGAGTTGTAAGATCAATTTTGAACATTTTGAATTTCAGCAACAGGAATTTTGGCAGATAATAACACTTCCCTTAGGTTTTACATTTATCAATTATACTTTAACATGTTTTAACATAGCATATCATGAAAATATCAAGGGTTCTGCATCTACTGTTTGGTAGTGGCTCATGGACTTTCATTCTGTCATTTAATTCTCAAGAGTATGATTTTTTTACCCCTATTTTAAAGGCAAAGAAACTGCCGAGGGTCATGTGACTAACAAGTGACTGAACTAGAATTTACAAGAAGTATTCCTTGTACTAAATCCCATGTTCTTTCTGCTTTACCTTCCTGGTTCTCATAGGCTACATCTTTATTAGACACTTCTCACTTGAACATAATGATTATTTTGCCAATAGATCCACAACACGTGTTCACTTCAGTTTCTTTTAAAATATTTTAGCACATTCGATGTCTTTCTTACCTCTTTGTAATGCGATTCAACCTCTCTTTGTCTGAAAGCTACAAAATAATCGGCAAATAAAAATGAGTTGTATGTCACAGGTATGAAATGTGGTATGCGTGAACAAGGAGGCAAAACAATTTGGAGCCTCTCTGTGGGCCAAGGGCTGAATTTCACAGCAGCTCTAAAATGAAGGTGAAAGAAAGGAATTGAGGCCCTTAAGCAAACCAAATCAAATTAGTTCAAAGAAAAGGAAATGACTTTTCACATTAATAGAGATGAGCTGGCATGCATGTGCTAAATACCCTCATATTTTCAAATGACTGTATGAATGTGTCACTTTCTCAAGGCTGTGGGCAATGGGTGTATATTTTAAAAGATGATTTCAAAAGAACAAATTTTCTCAGTGAGCTGGCCATCATTTCCTGGTGCAGTCTGTTAGCTATGGGGCTATTTCTTAGAATTCTGAATTTTGTTCATCACTTGTCAAAAGGAGAGAGCATGGCACAGAGGGGTGCCCCTGTAGCCCCAGACATACCCAGAAAATTGGATGTCCTGCTTCAGAGCTTTTAGACCTGTCAGCTTATGATTTTGTTCTCACCCTTTCTGTGCCTGTGCAAAATTCCTCAGGTCAATTATGTGTGATAGAGGACTCAAGAGAAATCCTACTGTACAGAATTAATTTTGTGCTCTGAATTTTATCAGATTGGTTCAGGTATGGGTATATATTCCTTACTCAGTGCCAATTTTTAGATAAATAGACTCAGAACACCTTGAAAAGAGGGACTGTGTCTTATTTAGTCTTGCACTATCAAAACCTAACATGGTACCTTGCTCATACTAGGCACTTGAAGCCTTTGAAGAATAAACAGCTGTATTCATGATCCATGAATACAAGTTCACAGATCATGCTTCTCTTCTCATCTGTTCTCAATCTATTGTGTTATTAGAAAATAGAATTTTTAACAGTCCAATAATAATTCAGTAAGTATAAAGGTAAAGAATAAAAATAAAATGAAAAATCTATGTGCCTACCTACTTTGAAAAACAAGAATGTTGTAGTTAACTTTGTAACTTTCCTGAGTAACCAAATGCTTTCCTTTCCACTGTGTGCCCCACCCCAGAGGTAACTACCATCCTTAACTTTGAGTCTATCATTCAGTCTAGTGCTGTTTTGTTTATTTGTTTGTTCTCTGAGATGGAGTTTCACTCGTGTTGCCCAGGCTGGAGTGCAATGGCGCTATCTCAGCTCACTGAAACCTCTGCCTCCCACGTTCAAATTATTCTCCTGCCTCAGCCTCCTGAGTAGCTGGGATTACAGGTACCTACCACTACGTCCAGCTAATTTTTGTATTTTTAGTAGAGATGGGATTTCACCATGTTGGCCAGGCTGATCTCGAACTCCTGATCTCAGGCGATCCTCCCACTTTGGCGTCCCAAACTGCTAGGATTACAGGCGTGAGCCACCGCGCCCAGCACTAGTGCTTTTATATTAAAAATAATTGTGCCTCTAATCATTAGGGAAATGAAAATCAAAACCATAATGAGATACCATCTCACACCAGTCAGAATGGCAATTATTAAAAAGTCAAAAAAACAAGAGACGCTGGCAAGGTTGTGGAGGAAAAGAAGTGCTTCTACACTGTTGGTGGAAATGTAAATTAGTTCAACCATTGGGGAAGACAGAGTGATGATTCCTCAAAGACCTAGAACCAGAAATACCATTTGACCCTCCAATCCCATTACTGGATATATACCCAATGGAGTATAAATCATTCTATTACAAAGATACATGCATGCGTATGTTCATTGAAGCACTATTCACAATAGCAAAGACATGGGATCAACCCAAATGCCCATCAATGACAGAATTGATAAAGAAAATATGGTACATATACACCATAGAATACTATGTAGCCATAAAAAAGATTGAAATCATGCCCTTTGCAGAGACATGGATGGAGCTGGAAGCCATTATTGTCAGCAAACTAATGCAGGAACAGAAAACCAAACACTGCATGTTCTCACTTATAAGTGGGAACTTATAAGTGGGAGCTGAATGATGAGAACACATGGACAGGATGGAGAGAACAGCACACATTGGGGCCTGTTGTAGGGGTAGGGTGAGGGAGAACATCAGGAAGAATAGCTAATGGATGTTGGGCTTAATACCTAGGTGATGGGTTGATCTGTGCAACAAACCACCATGGCATACATTTACCTATGCAGCAAACCTTGACATCCTGCCCATGTCCCCCGGAACTTAAAAGTTGAAGAAAAAACAAATAATTTGTTTTTTCATTATTAAAATGTTGGGGTTTTTTGGCTGGGTACTGCGGCTCACACCTGTAATCCCAGCACTTTGGGAGGCCGAGGTGGGCGGATCACCTGAGGTCGGGAGTTCGAGATTAGCCTGATCAACATGGGGAAACCCCATCTCTACTAAAAATACAAAATTAGTTGGGCGTGGTGGCGCATGCCTGTAATCCCAGCTACTTGGAAGGCTGAGGCAGAAGAATTGCTTGAACCCAGGAGGTGGAGTTTACGGTGAGCCGAGATCGCACCATTGTACTCCAGCCTGGACAATAAGAGTGAAACTCCATCTCAAATAATAATATCAATCAATCAATCAATAATAAATAAAATGTTGCTCTTTTTTGTAGAGAGGGTATAAGTAATTTCTGTTAAAATTATCAATAACCCTTATTGATGGGCTGTAAGTCCATAAGGGGTGTGACATAAAGGTCAAAGAGGCTTGCCTTCTCAAAATATATTTAAATCTAAATAGGAGTTTTCATAGCCTTCCCCCAGTGGAGTCTCTAATATTATGGGATGAATAAAGGAGAGATTTTTGGCTGAGGGCTGTTCTTAGTGTCTCTGTACGTTCCCACTTGACCTCACATGCTGCTGTTGTTAATGAGACTCTTTAGTGGCTGGAGACCTAATGCCCGCTAAGAGCATGGACTTATGGCACGAGGAAACATGGCTACAATTCTTATGGTTTAAATAGCTACTTCTCTTGGATTTGTTGATTGTAACAACTTCATCACCTTGTAGATTTGGTAGGCAAAAGCCACGTAAAAAGGTAGGCTTGATAAGTCAAAGTTGTTTTCTCACAGAAGATGAAAGTGATTTATACTTTACTCACAAAGAAGAGTTTGAGACCACATGAGAGAAAGGCCTTTCTTCCAGGAAACTGTGGGAACCTGACAGACTTTCCAGAAGAGGGAAGATTTGCTCTGGTTGTTCTTTCTCATGGGGGCAGATTTCCTACTTTTTCACAGCTTCTTTTCCATGAGTAGGACTAGTTTTTTGTTTTGTTTTGTTCTGTTTTTTGTAAGACAGAGTCTCACTCTGTCACCAGGCTGGAGTGCAGTGACATGATCTTGACTCACTGCAACCCCAGCCGGGGTTCAAGTGATTTTCCTGCTTCAGCCTCCTGAGTAGCTGGGACTACAGGCATGCACCACCATGCCCAGCTAATTTTTTTTTTTTTTTTTTTTTTTTGTATTTTTAGTAGAGACGAGGTTACACGACGTTGGCCAGGCTGGTCTTGAACTCCTGACCTCAGGTGATCCACCTGCCTTGGCCTTCCAAAATGCTGCGAATACAGGCATGTGCCACCATGCCCTGCCAGGACTAATTTTTTTCTTTGTTCACCAAGGTGAGCAAATACAATCTTTCAAATACTCTCAAGAGTAGGCCTGCCTCAGTTTTGCTTGACATTGAATGAATATGATTCAATTCTCAAATACCTTGGTATTGAAAGTGGGGTTTAGGTGTTCTATTATATTGACACTATTTTTACATTAGTCTTATTCATGCAGCACATATTTGTTGAGCATGTAATGTGTGCTAGACGCTAGCAACATAACAGTATATAGAATAGATATAGCCTCTACCTTCAAAGAGTCTATAGTCTATTAAGGGAGGCAGACATTCATTCGAATTGCAGTAAGTGCTATGAAGAAAAAGCATATTTCATTTTGCTAAGTGTCATGGAGAGGAGCCTCTTTTCCACCTGCTTCCTATTTCTTTGTGGAGAGGTGTCAATATAGCAGTCCTGGCTTCTCTGAATAGGCATGTCTAGCTTAGCCTTTCCCATCCCTTTGCTTTAGGGATGGGCTTGTCTGCTGAGTCTCTGCCTCTGAGTGGGAGTCAGAGTTGGGGCCTTCCAGGTTTCCAGTGCTGCCGTGACTGCATAGGTCTATCTAATTCTGCCGTTTAAATTAGGAAATCCACTGATACCCTGCACTTAAGTACAGTCCCCAACATAGCTTTTATTAGTATTTTGTTGATACTTGACCCTCATCTGTTTGACACCATTGTCTCTCTCAATTCAGAATTTCAGTGGGATAGGTGGTGGTATTATTGGGTCTCTCAAACCTCAATAGTAAGAATCAATTTGATGCTTATACTAGGGGAACTGACAAGAGTGTCATTTCTGGAGCAGTGTAATTTCTGGAGCAGTGTAATTTCTGAACCAGTGGTTTTCAAAATTCTGCTGCTCCCAGGAAGGTGGATTGTAGTGACCTGACAGGGCTGAATCCTGCCCCCTTCACCAGTGCCTGCAGTGATGGCAGATTTGTTTTGATCTATTTTACATATTAAGCTTCCACATAAAAATTCTGAGCTTAAAAATAGTTTAAAACCAGCACCTTGAACTTATTGCTTTCAAACATTTTAAACCATGATCCTCAGTCATAGTTACATTTTATATTATTCAAACTCATATATCTTTCATACATGTGTATACTGACCTTACTATCCATGGTATAGTACATTCCATTTCATACTATTAGAAAGAAAAGTTTGGTTAAAGCTCATGGAATTGGTTCCACAACACTCATTACATGAAGTTTAAAAAATTCTGCACAAGACCATGTTTGTTTTGTCTCAGGCCTCTTGTCTAGTAATGACCTGACTTTCCCCTAGTAGTATCCTTTTTGCCCCATGGGCCTTATTGCTTTTGGAGCTCAATGTATTATTCATTTTTTGTATACAAATACATTAGGGTTAAACTTATGAAATTACCATCCCTTCTGAGAAAGTACTTTTTCAACATTGTTATTATTGCTGAGGATTTCAACAATAGCAAAATAATGTATTACATTCCAAACTTGGCCAATGTTACTAAATATTTCTCTTGAGGCTCATTTTTAACCATATTATTATTACTGGCCTGTTTTGTTGGGTTTAATGAGATAATTTTCTATCAAATCACGGTAGTGAACAAAGCTGACACAAATTCTCAAGTTCGTGATAAAGTTTATACTCCATTGGAAAGTTTCTTTTATATAACAATATTGGCAGGGCTTGTGTTTTAGAATGAATTATTTATGTGGGCCCATTCACCACTGCCACCCGATTCTACACAGCATGACATCCAGAAAACGGCAATTTTGATGAGGATGAAGAAGGCAGTATCATTTTTGTCCTTGAGACAGTGCCCGGAAAGTTTAGGTCTGGGTGGCATCCTGAGAAAGGGAGCAAGGCGGCCTGGTGATGCTAGGCACGAGAAGGTGGGGGTGTCCCGAGGGAAGTGAGATGCTCTGCAAAAAAAGTCAGAGGGCATCTCAGAGAACAGGACCACCTTCCTGATGTAGCTTCCAACAGTCCTTCCCCTAATCGCTTCCAGCCTCCAGATATATGAAGCTGACTTCAGAGAGATAAACACCAGGAAGTCAACCCATTACTTAGCATTTGTTTCCAAAATAAGACATTTTCTAGTTAGGAGAGCTTCCGACTGAGGGCCAAGTGGTTTATCCTCAAGACGGAAGACAAGCAATGTGCATGCTCAGTAAAACATGGCCTCACCAGATGCCAGGCTCAGAGAGTCTTCTTTCCTGCCTTTCTTGCGTCACTGCCTGTTTGCTTGAAATAAGCAGTAGAAATAGTCAAACACAGGTGCTGGCTGCACTGGCAGCACAGCCTCTCCTCCTCCAGATTCAGGCTCTCCCTGGATGGCACTGGCTGGTAACCACGGAGTGAAGATCTAATCAAGCCAGTGCTGGCTCCCTGCCCACCACTAGCTGGTTTTATTCAGCTTCCCCAGTGTTGATAATAAAACACAAGTGAGCCTTCAGTTTCTTGCCTGCTGGTTCCAAAACCAGTATTTGCTGCATGCTCTCTGACTTGCAATTTGTTGGCATCCTGGACAGGACATTTACCTATAATCAGCACACCTGGCTTCTTTGTCTAGGTTTTGCCTCCAACACATGGTACACATCACTTAGGCTACCTATGCTTTATTTCAAATGGAGATCCTAACCCCTAATGTTGGCCAAGCTTTGTGATTGTTTATCTCGGGAATTTATCAGGGTTGAAAGCACAAAAAGCTTGAATGAAAGTCAAGACTGTGTCCTAAGATCCTAAATGGTTGACGTGTGTCCTGGAGCGAGCTGGAGTGGAAAAGGCCATCTGAGAAACAATAAGGCTGGAAGGAGAGATTTCTGGTGACTGGGAGGGAAAGAGAGGTCCTGCCCTCAGAATTTGTACCCTAACTAACTCAGGTTGTGACAAGGCCTCAGGGGGGAAGTGTTGACAGGAAGGATACCTGTAGGAGGCTTGGGTTCTCCCGTTTGTGTTCCCGTGTTTCATCTGAGATTTCTAACCTTGGCAAAGAAGCAGCACAACCTGGGGTAATGGGTGTCTCAGCCACAGCCAGTGTGGACCCACACTGACACCTTGAGGGAATTACCCATCTTGAAGCTAGTAAGACCCCAGGACCTTTACATATTTGCGGGAGGAAATGCAAGAAAGCATAGGTTTAACTTCTTTCAGGTCCAGTGAGAATGGAGCTTGGAGTCAGAATTACATTGATTTCAAGAACGAGAAGAATAGGTAACGCACAATTTTTTACATACGCAAGTGAATGGACTAAGGTTCGTAGTCTATATGTGTGTCACTGTATTTACTCAGTGAACTCTCAGAAAACCTTGTACTTCTTTTCTGCCCACACTGAGCTTCTCTGCCAGGTGCCTTCTGAGGACATGAGAGCTTCATGCTAGGCTGGCCTTGATGCAGTGTGGGCAAGGTCTGGAGCAAAGAGCCAGATGAAAGTTGGAGGCTTGGAGTCCTGCCCATGGGTGGATGAGTGGCCCAGGCAGGCCCAGACTAAGTGCTGAAAGCCCATCAGTGCAGAATCATCTCATCAGGGGCAGCATTGGGGTAACAGTCAAGCAGCAGCTCTTCGCTGGGGCTCCTTTTCCACCAGCTGTAGTCATTTGAGGCTGATATGTTCTCAGGGCTTCCTCAGCCCCAAGTCCATGCCCCCATTTGTGCTTAAGGCGAACAGACATCTCTCCCTTTAACAGAGGGGCAGGAACCCAGGAGACTGCTGACCCAAAGCTTCTCCCCAGCTGTAATGCTTTCCTGAAAATAGAGACTTTGCCTTGGCTCTCTTAGACCCAGCTCCATACTTTACAATTCCCAGTTAGTCATGGAAAGAGGAAGGTGCCTAAAAATAAGCACCATCTGGGCCCACAAGGTTCAGCAGGGCACACTCACAGCTAATGGAGAAAGTTTCAGTCTGCCTTTGTGGTCCTGGAAACCCAGCTGTGATGTGCTTGCCAGAAGGGCCCTTCAAATCATGTTATTCTGAGTGTCTCTCAGGGCAGCCTTTGCAAAGGCAACTTTTCACTGCCTCTGAGTTCTTGAGGTCACCCAAGGATAGCAGCTTCAGGGAAAATATGAGAAAAAAATGTATTTTTTGTGCATGTTCTCATGTCTTTGTGTTGCCCCTCTCTCTTTCATGGTTCTGCAGCCCCCGCTCCCCTCTGCAGTAGCTACCCAGCTTCTGTGCCTGGTCGTCTTCCCAGATGCCCAGAGATTTCTATGATGCCCTGAGCCTCCGTTTCCTAACACCCTTTTGACTCTCCTCTTTATAAAAACTGACACATCTGTCCTTCAGAGAATGAAGCTAATCTGATAAATGAATTCATAACAAAGTGTAAAGGAGGATGGTTTAAGATGACCTGTTATACAGAAGATGGCTGCATTTTTATAGTGGTTAAAAAACATATACAATTTACCATCTTAACCATTTTTAAGTGGACAGTTCAATAGTGTTCAGTATATCTACAATGGTATGAAATGGATCCCCGGAATGTTTTCATCTTGCAGAACTGAGCCTCTGTAATTATTAAATGATTCCTTACTTCCCCCTCCTCCCAAGCCCTGGTAACCACCATTCTACTTTTTCATATCTATAAATTTGACTACTTTAGATACCTCATATAAGTGGAACCACACAGTTATTGTCCTTTTGTGACTGGCCTATTTTACTTAGCATACTGTCCTCAAGGTTCATTTCTGTCTTAGCCTGTAACAAGATGTCCTTCCTTCTTAAGGGAGCATGGTATTCCATTGCATGTGCATAGCACATTCTGTTTATTCATTCATCTATTAATGGACATTTGGGTTGTTCCCACCTTTTTGCTATTGGGAATAGTGCTGCTAAAAACATGAGTGTTCACATATCTTTTTGAGATCCTGCTTTCAATTATTTTGGAAATATACCCAGAAATGGGATTTCTGGACCACATGGTAGTTCTATTTGTAATTTTTTAAAGAACAGCCACAATTTTCCATAGTGGCTGCATCATTTTACAACCCAGTAAACAGTGCACAAAAGTTCCAACTTCTTTACATCCCTGCCAACACTTGTTTTCTGGGTTTTTTTTTTTTTTTTTTTTGATAGTAGTGATCCTAATGGGTGTCAGAGTATGATTGCATTTTAAGGGAAGATTTTCACGCTTCACCCTGAAAGAATGATGATGGTGGTGATTTCAGGCTCTGGCACAAGCCAAGAGGAAATATTCTACATTTTGTTTAGGAAATTCTTGTTGCATCCTTCAAATCACATGACATAAGCCACAGCAGAATGATTATATATCACTTGAGTGAAAGCTAGCTGGGTCACCTGCCCCTGAGGTCTAGATAAGATTACCTTCTCCATACCCTATTCTAGAATTGAGAAAAGTCAGACTCATGGCACAGGATTATGCACATTTCTGGAGGGTTTATTTGTCATGGTCTTATCTCTGTTTTGTGTGTCCTGCTCACATTATGTATTTTTTTTTCCCCCCCTCCTATCATTCTTGTTTTATTTCACATGAATGCAGACCTGGACCTGAGTCACTTTTCTTGGTTTCCCAGAAACAGTCATTCACTCAAAGCCCTTGTATGTGCAGCAGATTTCACTGATGCTTTAAGGAGGAGTTTATGTTGCAAAAAAGCAAGCTATTTAAAACTGAATATTAGCTCTCCTGCTTCTAGAAGTTCTTTGGGCCATCCTGCCTCAGAGCAATTGTTTCCCCTGCTGTCAAGCCACTCTCTACAGCACCATTCACCATTTTGCTGCCTTCTCCTTTCCCTTCCCCCTCTATCTTTTCATCTGAGTCCTTTCTAACTGCTGGTTTCCCAGGGCTCTGTGCTGCACCAGCTAGAACCATGCGGGGCTAATGGGCTCTTGTCCCAGGTTCATGCCTCATTTCTTTTCCAAGGTCAACAGACATCTCTTAAGAGAGAGACACAAGAACCCTCAAGCCTGGGCCAAAGCTTCTCCTCAGCTGTAATGGTTTCCTGAAGCTGGAGATTTTGCCTCGACTCCTAGACCCAGTCCTCCTTCTATACTTTAGAGTTCCCAGGGATGCCAAATTCTCTTCTCTTTATGAAGCACAACCAATCAACTCCCTTAAACTCCACTGTAAGTAAGCCAAGCCAAATCTCAAAATGCTCACCTAAATAAAATACTCTTTGTCCATTTATGAGCTCAGAACAGCAGTGGAGATCTTGAGTTTTCCTCTAGAAGGTCTATCCATCTTCCTTGAGAACGTAATGGTTTGAAAAGCATTTGTTTTTCTTCTTACACCCCAGAAATCTCTGTGATTTATTGTTCTGACGACCATTCTGACTGCATGCTTTTGGGAAGGCTTTTTGGAGTGGCTGAGTCTTGAGAAAAAAAAAAAAAAGGTAGGATTCTGACAAATGTATTTCTTTTCTCCATTGCAGCTGAAATCAAGGCTAGCTGGGCATGATTAACAGTGTTTCCTAAAGCTGTTTGAGTCTATTTATTTAAAGCACTCTCTTTTGCACTACCCATGGAGGCTAGACTTTCAGATTCCCCACAATGTTGGCTTTCTAGCTTGAGCAACTGTTTTGTGCCTTATTCACACACTGGTTGCTGTCTGCGGCAGGAGGCTAAAAGAGATGTTAGACGCGGCCGGGCGCGGTGGCTCAAGCTTGTAATCCCAGCACTTTGGGAGGCCGAGACGGCCGGATCATGAGGTCAGGAGATCGAGACCATCCTGGCTAACACCGTGAAACCCCGTCTCTACTAAAAAATACAAAAAAAAAAACCTAGCCGGGCGAGGTGGTGGGCGCCTGTAGTCCCAGCTACTCGGAGGCTGAGGCAGGAGAATGGCGTAAACCCGGGAGGCGGAGTTTGCGGTGAGCTGAGAACCGGCCACTGCACTCGCTCTCGGGCGACAGAGCGAGACTCCGTCTTAAAAAAAAAAAAAAAAAAAAAAAAGAGATGTTAGACTCTGTAGCACTTGGCTGTAATTATACACTCCTTGACCTCACCTACATAGTTGAAACCCCTGCTGCCTCCCTCCAGACAGATATCCTAGTGGGGAGTCTGGCTGAAGATTGAAAGGTTGTCATAGAAGTCACATTTAATTGCTTCCTCTTACTATATATGGTAGGCTGGAAATGGTATCATGAAGCTAATCTTGTAATCCTTTTCTTCCTGAAAGGAGAACAGTGGAATTCTGTGAGCCAGAGAAATGTAGGCAGCTGGGAGTCGAACTTAAGCACCGACATGGTAGGCATCAGCCCTCCTGTCCAGTCTCATTAGCCCTTCAATGGTGATAATGACGTAGTCAGAAGGCAGCTGGAGATTGCAAAGGAGCCAGACTGCAGAGGTCACTGGGAGGGGCAGAACATGGCATGAGGGAGAAGAAATGTAAAAGGAAATAGTATTGTCACCAAATTTGAGAGCTGAAAAAAGAATTGCGTCCAAATATGGTAAAAGCTCACAGATATTGTCTTAACTATCCTATCTATGTCAAAAGAGGTTGTAAATAGGATACAGCAGTGGGAGCAAAAATCTACTTGCCCTGTAGTGAGAGACAGCTGGTGTTTCTGGAATGCCCCATGCTCCATCTATCTGCCAATCTCATTTTCTCTATCTGAAACAACTTTCTACCTGGGTCTCACCTACTCCCCAGCTGCCGTTTCCCCTGGGATTGCTTCTACTGGTCCTTCACATTTCAGCATGGATGGCATTTCCTCTGGGAAATCTTGGGCTGCTGGAGACTGGGTGAGGTGTCAGCACAGATCATACAACATATATACTAAGTATTGTAATTGGGTCTGTCCTTATTTATCTTTTCTGTTAGGTCAAGACTAAGGACTGTGTTTTGTTCATTGCTGCACCTACGATGCCTAGCACAGTGCCTGGAGTATAGAAGGCAGTCAATAAATATTTGTGGAAGGAAAAGATGATTGAATAAATGAGCTAGTAGAAAATAGTCATTTTCATGTCTTCTGTGGACCAAAACCAAATCCTTTATTAGTTCAAATCCTTTACTGAACATATTCTATGTGGAAAATCTAATTTAGGGTTTTGTAAAACACATGTAAGTGTTAATTCTAGCTATGGAAAATTGCTTTACTGAGGGTAGAATCTTTGGAGAGTCAACCAAAAAAGGTTAAACATTCTGTGAAAGAATGCAGTGGCTAGAGAATTTTATCCCAAAGGTCAATGTTGTCAGTTTTGGATCTCAATTTCTTTTATATCTTTGATCATTGGGTTACAGAATCTATGGTTATCATCCAGACTAAAGGGAATGAAAACTTTACTCTGAAGCAACTGGGTCCAGTGAGTATCTTAGTTACTTTTCTACATGCCACATAAGTGACAGACAAATACATGTCAACATAAAAATTTATAGATTAGAAATTCACATTTTGGAATGCAGGAGACCTCGTTGTTTTGATAACACATAAAGTTTACAAGATCTGGCAATACAGAATCACTTTGGGTTGATCTTTTTTTAAAATATATTTTTAAAATGGATTCTTAGAAATAAGGCCTGGCTATTATTCATTCCACTACTCTTCCCACTATTTTTTTTTTTTTTTCTGAGGTGGAGTTTCACTCTTGTCTCCCAGGTTGGAGTGCAATGGTACAGTCTCAGCTCATTGCAACCTCCACCTCCCAGGTTCAAGTGATTCTCCTGCCTCAGCCTCCCAAGTAGCTGGGATTACAGGCACCCGCCGCCATGCCCGGCTAATTTTTGTATTTTTAGTAGAGATGGGGTTTCGCCATGTTGGCCAGGCTAGTCTCAAACTCCTGACCTCAGGTGATCCACCAGCCTCCACCTACCAAAGTGCTAGGATTACAGGCATAAGGCACCACGCCTGGCCTATTTTTCTTTCTTTCTTTTCTTTTTTTTTTTTTTTTGAGATGCAGTCTTGCTCTGTGCCCAGGCTACAGTGCAGTGCCGTGATCTCTGCTCACTGCAGCATCTGCCTCCTGGGTTCGAGCAATTCCCCTGCCTCTTCCTCCTGAGTAGCTAGGACTACAGGTGCATCCCACCATGCCCCACTAATTTTTTTGTATTTTTGGTAGACAGGGGGTTTCGTCATGTTGGCCAGGCTGGCCTTGTGATCTGCCCGCCTCCACCTCCCAAAGTTCTGGGATTACAGGCGTGAGCCGCACCAGGCCTTCCTGCTATTTTTGAATGCTCCTTCTGTAGTGGTCAATCTTGGCCTTGACATAGACCCTGCAACACTTTCTGTGTGTTATTACTATCAAGTGGAAATAACAGAAAAAAATTACTAAGAATAACAATAATACTAATAATTAAAAAAACTAAGAATAACAACAAGAGCAAATTATTACATTTTGAGTTATCACAATCTTTTTATTGATAAACTTTTTTTTTTTTTTTTTTTTTTTTGCTTTTAGGAAAAATTTCAGGCATACCAAAAGGATAGAAAAGCATTTTATTTGATGTTAAATAAGCTATTACATGCACTTGAATTTTTTCCCTCATCTAGAGCACATTTTCCCTTTCAATGTTTGCCAAAATTATCGAAAAACATAATTATTTCATCTGACAAAGCATGACTTCCGAGATAGCTGCCCGAATTTTTATCTTTTTGTGAAACATTTTAAAATAAGATTGCAGTTAAACACAGTTCCTTAAAAATGTACTCCCTGATTATATGAACCAGGATTAGAAAATTAAAATTCCCATGTATTCCAGAATTATCAGTGAGAAGCCACAGTAAAAATTTTATTTTTAAAAATCTTCCACCATGTGAATACATTTATTTTTAAAAAGCAAATGAAGGGTAATCTTGAAACATCAAAACTCATATGAGAACTAAAGCCTCAATGTTTTTGAAACACAGCATATGGACTTTTGGGTGAGTTCTAAGCTTGTAAACTATAGCTGCCTATCTTTATTGATACATTTTATAAAAATGATACTGAATTTTATTCTTTCACTTACATATCTAATCAGTATTTATTGACTTCCCATTAGGTGCCAGGACCTGTGATAGGTGCTGAGAGAGGTCAGTGAGTGGCTGTGGCACCTGCCCTTATGCTGTGTACTCTCTAGCATGATTCTTCTTCCACCTGAATGGTAGACTTCCCCTTGGCGATACTACATTGAACTACATTATAGAATTATTCCTCATTTTTAATATGGTGAGCATAGTAACTGCCTTACAGTTACATTGTGAAATGTAAGTGCAATAATACATGGAAAAGTATTTAGAACAATGAATTACATGTAACAAATAAGAGTGCAATACATGTTAGCTAAAAAATAAATTTAAAGGATCATAGAACTGTAGAGTTGTAGGAAATCTTACAGTTTTTTTTTTTTAACAATCCAAACTTTTCACCATATGGTTGAGGAATCTGATTCTCATTGAAGTTAAGTAGTTTAGTCAAGGTTACAACGTGTTGTTAGCAGAAGGAGCAGTGGAACTGAAGATTCCTTGATTGCTACTTCACTGAAATTTTCACTGTAGTATCTGCCAGAGAAGTTGTGAGTGGGGGGAGAACTAGAATAATAGCTCCCAGCACATGCCAAATACTCAAAAATGCACACTGAAACAATATTGAACAAAACCATTACCTCAAGGGAAAAATTCCAGCAGCATAAGGACTTTCAAAAGCTTAATGACACCCAGTTGGGTGTTTTTATTCTGATTGAGCATGGTCTGATTTCTTAAAGATATCACACTGGCTGGTGGTTTATGTATGGTTTAATTTGCTTGGGTTGGGTTCATGGAAAACATGCTCCATGAAAACAACTCCGCCATTGTTTATTGATCAGGTGCAGTCTCCTACCTACTCACTAGACATTGCCCACGAGGCATGTTCCCTTTGGCGACAGTTTCCAAGATTACCATAGGCATCCTCTTGGTTATGGAGATTTGAAAAGCTAAGAAAAAGTCTTCCTTATTTTCAACCCAATTTTTTTAGCCCCAGAAAACATCAAAAAGCTGTGAAAAGTGTTGTGTTCTCAATGCTTTTCTGTGCACAGCATCCAGGGAGAACCTGAGTGGCACCATGTAAGCACATAAACATTTGCAGTGCCATGAACCGCAGAACATTTTAACCTACTATTTAGGGAACAAGGCAGCAATAGCCTGCTGAAGGTGGAAAGGGAAAATAACTTTCCTTTCTAAGAGAAAATGAAGTTCTGTTTGTGCTTTTCTCTCCTCACACCTTCAAGGCTGCATTTTTTAGAGACCGGCCTCAGTTACTGCTTAAGAAGCCGCACACCTCTTTCAATGCTCCAGTTATAGACTTAAAGGGAAGGGCCAAATCTCCAGCTGAGCCAACGGAGGGTCTTAGGTGAGCAATTTTCCAATTTAGGAAAAGGCCAGAGAAGAGGGAGCAAAGACAGCACAGTCTACTGTCAATATTAATTACAGTGAGTGAGGATTCATTTGATTAATGACATTGATCCTTGAATTTTAGCTTTCCTTCTACAACTGTAAGCGTAGTTATTCTTTACTGTTTTAATGCAGTAGCAATATGGTATAGGACAGCGAATCTCAATGGGTAGTAGTCATAACATGCCTCCCAGGGGATACTGAGCAGTGTCTGGAGACATTTTTCATTGTCACAATGCAGGTGGTATGGTATTGTTGCTACTGGCATCTAGTGAGTGGAGGCCAGGGATGTTGCTAGTCAGCCTGCAACACACAAGACAGCACTCCACAACAAAGAATTATCTGGTCCAAAGTGTCAGTGCCAAGGTTGAAAAACCCTAGTGCAGGGGCTAAGGGTTTTGTCTATAGAGTCAGACCAACTGGGTTTCACTTCATAACTGGTGACATTCTGAAAATTACTTAATCACTATTCCTCAATTCCCTATCTGTAAAATGAGATAATTACAGTACTTTCCTTATAGAGTTTTCATGAGGATTAAATGAGTTTCTAGATATAAGGTCTTTAAACAGTGCGCAGCATATGGTCAACATCATGTAAATATTAGTTGTTATTTTTGGCAAAACAGCAGAGGGTATATTAAGAATGATCAGAACAATGGAATCTCTGCACAGTATGTTTTTGAGGGGAACTTGACTAAAAACCACTTTGAAAGGAATTAATCCATATAGATGAACTAATTTCATGTAACCCATTAGATATTGGAACCCATGTGATGAACTGTGTGACACTGTCATTACTCTCTGCTGGTTTCTTTGTGCCAATATTGTACCATGCTGTTGAAAGGGAAGAAGAAATGTCAGTGTACAGTCCTAATCATCATATATGCTTGGGTGGTATTTGAAATTAGTTAGTAATCATTTTGGAAGATTCATAGAAGATCAAAGGGGTGTCAATTCCTTATGTGGATATGGAGCTGTGGATAAGAGACTAAAGGAAAGACTAATGGAAATACAATTGAAAATTACTCTGCTGGGTGCAGTGGCTCACACCTGTAATTCAAGCACTTTTGGAGGCCGAGGCAGGAGGACTGCTTAAAGCCAGGAGTTTGAGACCAGCCTGGGCAACAAAGTGAGACCTCCCCTCTACGGAAACAAAAAAAAAACATTGGCTGGGCACAGTAACATGCATCTGTAATCCCAGCTATTTGGGAGGCTGAGATGGGAGGATCTCTTGAGCCCAGAAGTTTGAGGCTGCAGTGAGCTTTGACGGCCGATTGGGCAATAGAGGGAGGCCCTGTGTCTGAAAAAGAAAAAAAAATCACTCATTTGGCAGGGCTGTTTGTATCTGTAAGAAGTGGAGGTGACTGACCTTTAAGATAACAAAGATAAAACTCTAAAAAATGGGACTCTGGCCTTGAAAACCAAAGGTGGTGATATTTGTGGACAGAGCCAACAAATTATCATATGATTTATTCTCTCATTAACTGTAGAGTTGAAGCTGCCTAAAAGGGACATTTAAGTAGATATGACAAATTATAGGTATTCAGCAGGGAAAAGAGGCCTGAATTGGCTAAATTGACCTGTCTGAATACTATGCCCAGAATTATGTTTAATCTTGTGGTTTTAATTTGCATAAGAGTCTGAAAATATCCCTGCTAAGCTTTGGTTAAATAGTCCTTGACCTTGAGGTTTTTATTTTATGCTCTGGATAGTTTCAGCAGCCAGGGGACCCACTCTGGCTTTTCCCTATTTTAGATTCTTTCTCTCAGAATGAAAGTTTTAATTAAGACGATGTTTAACATTAGAGGCTATGAAACTCAGGAAGGCAATTTCACAAGGCCTCTAGAGACCAAATTTAAAGTCCCAGTTTTAGGAGCCCGTGATAAGTGCCCATTCACTGGAAATATCTGTGAACACAGCAGAAGATATTTACAGTATTATTGAGATCCTCTGAGCTTCCAGGAAATGCCCCTTTTCATGATATACTCACTTTAAAGCTCAAAGGGCTGCAGTTTACCTAGTTCTGGTACAGTCTCATCAGGAAAGTGTAAGAGGTCATGGGGAACAAGCTCAGAATAATAACTACCCTTCCCGAATGCCTAATATATGCAGAATCAGACACTGTGCAAGATATTTTAGCCATTTAAAATATTTAATGATATTTAAAAATATTTAAAATGATTATTTCTAGTTTGTAGACAATAAAACAAAGGTTCAAAGAAATCAAGTTGTTTGCTCAAGATCACACAGCTGGTAAGTTGTGGTGCCCAAATCTGGATCTAGGTCTGTCTCTAAAGCCCTTTTTGCTTTATGTATTTGTCTGCTGAGCCATTAACACATAAAATACAGTTTTCAAGCACTACCACCACTCAAGGAGTCGCTACAAGGGAAATTGAGGTGGGCCATGTCTAGGGCTGGGGATCTGCATTTCTGTCTTTTTCTGACATTTTAAAATAGGGGGATATCAAATTTTACACAGTATCACCATTGCCTTGTCACTAACCACAATATATTTACCATCTGAGGGAGGCAAGAAATATCTGTGAGTCACAAAAAAGAACAATGGGCTGATGCATATCCTGTAGGTTCTACCTTCAAAATATATTTAGAATCTGATGACTTCTGCCCATCGCCTACTTCTGCCTACTACCACACTGGTTAAGTCACCATCATTCTTGTCTGGGGGATTGTAGCAGCTTCCCAGCTGGTTTTCTACTCTCACGTCCTTACAGAACATTCTCGTCATAGCATCTAGAGTGCTCCTTTAAAAAGGTAAATCTGGCTGTGTCACTCCTTGCTCACCACCCTCCAGTGGCCCAGACTGCATTTAGAATGAAATCCAAGCAACTTTGCACTACCTTCAGGTTTTAATGTTGAAGTTTAATGTTCCTCCTCCCCACTTCCCAAGTCCTTCTGGGTCCCAGCCTCTTTGTACTCGCCCTAGTTTGTACCACCTGATGTTCTTCCCAGGGCTCTTTGCTGGTGAAGGAGATCAGAATATGTCACCCCAAAATATGCCTTTTTGACATAGCAATTACTTAGAGCTGAAGGCTATTAAGAAGCAGAAAACACAAGAAAATTTCTCTCAACCCTTCCCCTTTCTGCCTAAAGGCAGGATCTAACTTCTCCTTTCCTGGGTCTGACTCCAGACCCTAGACAGCACCAAAGGAATCTGCCAACAACTCTTACTCCACTAGCTTACCCCATATGTTTACCTTCCCATAGTTCCCTGCCCTTGGAAACCTAAAACTGCTTTCCTTTGTTCTGTCATTTCTCTACACATTTATTGTTCTTTGTTAAAAATGCTATAAAAGTCGAGTCCTTAAAGGTTATGGACTCGTGTCTGGGTACTCACATGTGTTACATGCATGATTTGCCTGTTAATAAACTCCCATGTGTTTCTCCCTATTGTTTTTGTTTGTTTGTTTGTTTGTTTAGATGGAGTTTTGATCTTTTCACCCAGGCTGGAGCACAGTGACACAATCATGGCTCACTGCAACCTCCACCTCCCAGGTTCAAGCAATTCTCCTTCCACAGCCTCCTTAGTAGCTGGAATTACAGGTACCTGCCACCACGCCCGGTTAATTTTTGTATTTTTTGGTAGAGACGGGGTTTCACCATGTTGGCCAGGCTGGTCTCGAACTCCTGAACTCAGATGACCCACCTGCCTCGGCCTCCCAAAGTGCTGAGATTATAGCCATGAGCCACCATGTGCAGCTGTCTCTTTTGTTAATCTGTCTATTGTAACAGGGGATCTCAGCCAAGAACGTAGAAGCGTAGAAGAAAAAGATTTTTTTTCCCCTCCTTTACACCCAGCACTGGTAGCCTTCTCTCATCGTTCAGTTCCAGTTCAAAGGTCAGTCCTACAGCCATGACTTTTCTCCTGGCCAACCTAAACGAAAGTCTCACATCCCAACCCCCACCTACCTGTCAGACACACACTCTCTGTCATGACACCTTGTTTTCTTTAAAGCATTTATCACCAACTCACACTTTCTCCTTTATATGCGTGTTTATCAGGCCAGGCGCAGTCATGCCTGTAGTTCTAGCACTTTGGGTGGCTGAGGCAGGTGGATCACTTGAAGTCAGGAGTTCAAAACCAGCTTGACCAAAATGGTGAATAGTAGCACATGCCTGTAGTCCCAGCTGCTTGGGAGGCTGAAGAACAAGAATTACTTGAACCCATGAGGTAGAGGTTGTAGTGAGCAGACACTGTGCCATTGTACTCCAGCCTGGGCGACAGGGTGAGACTCTGTCTCAGAACAAAAAAAAAAAAAAAAAAAAAAAAAAAAAAAAAAAAAAAAAAAAAACCTCACAGCCAGGTGCAGTGGCTCATGCCTGTAATCCCAGCACTTTGGGAGGCTGAGGCGGGTGGATCACAAGGTCAGGAGATCGAGACCATCCTGGCTAACATGGTGAAACCCCGTCTCTACTAAAAATACAAAAAAATTAGCCAGGTGTGGTGGTGTGCGCCTGTAGTCCCACTACTACTCGGGAGGCTGAGGCAGGAGAATGGCGTGAACCCGGGAGACGGAGCTTGCAGTGAGCCAAGATCGCACCACTGTACTCCAGCCTGGGTGACAGAGCAAGACTCTGTCTCAAAAAAAAAAAAAAAAAAACTTCACAAAAACTATATATGTGTTTATCATCTACTTCCATCCTCTAAGAAGTTAAAGATTTTGTCTTTTTTACTGTTGTAACCTCAGAGTCTAGAAAAAGTGTCTGGTTAGTATAACTTAAGAAATATGCGTTAATATTGAAAAGAACAGTGGGCTGGGAGTCCTGAGACCTGTATTTAACTCTGGCTCCACTGCTGGTTTGTTTGCAGGGGATGCTGGACAAGTTAACTTTCTAGACTCTCAGTTTGTCTCTTCATCTACAGATTAGATTAAATGACTTCTACAACCCAGTCCTAGTCCTAAAACACTGATTCTGACATCCTGACTCACACTGGGGACCTGGGAATAGAGTTTGTTGACTCTTTTTTTGTTGTTGACCCTAAAGGAGGTGTTACACTAAATGAGAAATGCTGCAAGCTTCAGTCATCCCTATTGACAAAGAGATTTTGCTCAATGATGTTAACAATGAACTTTTTAGTTAGTGCCCTGAAGGTGAGTTATGTGTATACAAAAAGCTACTCAGAGGTTTTCTTTGGTCATAGAAATTAATATTCAGGTCGGGCGTGATGACTCATGCCTGTGATCCCAGCATTTTGGGAGACTGAGGCAGGTGGATCACCTGAGGTCAGGAATTTGAGACTAGCCTGGCCAACATGGTAAAACGCCATCTCTACTAAAAATACAAAAATTAGCTGGGTATGGTGGCACGTGCCTGTAACCACAGATACTTGGGAGGCTGAGGCAGGAGAATCACTTGAACCTGGGAGGCGGAGGTTGCGGTAAGCCAAGATCGTGCCATTGCACTCCAGCCTGGGCAACAAGAGTGAAACTCTATCCCCCCTGCAAAAAAAAATTAATATTCAATGTAACAGAATTACAATTAAAAACTTCTAGTTCTGCTGGCTTTTAATTCAGTCCAAAAATTTTATTGTGTTTTACAAGTCTAGTGAATTTTAACAACTACTTTGATGGGTTTTTTGAATGATACTTAGTCCCATTTAAAATTTGGTTACTTAAATGCCTTTAAACATTTTAAATTATATTTCTTCATATTTCTTAATTTTTTTTTTTTTTTTTTTTTTTTTTTTGAGATGAAGTCTCGCTCTGTCGCCCAGGCTGGAGTGCAATGATTCGATCTCGGCTCACTGCAAGCTCCGCCTCCCGGGTTCACACCATTCTTCTGCCTCAGCCTCCTGAGTAGCTAGGATTTACAGGCACCTGCCACCACGCCCAGCTAATTTTTTGTATTTTTAGTAGAGACAGGGTTTCACCGTGTTAGCCAGGATAGTCTCGATCTCCTGACCTTGTGATCCGCCCGCCTTGGCCTCCCAAAATGCTGGGATTACAGGCATGAGCTACTGTGCCTGGGCGTATTTCTCCACTTTTATTAATCAAAGACCTAGATGGGATTGTTAGGAATACCAATTAGCATGAGCTAAGCATGGGGGAGCGAGGGATATCCTTCACTGTACCTTTACTCTTCTATGGACTCTTTGGCTGGGTCTGGGAGCCAAACTGACACAAGGCAAATGAACAAGAGAAAGGCATGCATGTTTTACCCGTGTGGGGGTGGGGGGGATCTCCACCAGTGTGTGAAGTTCCAAGAAACGACCAAAGGGAGATGCTTTTATAATGTTTGGACAAAAATGAATTTGTGAAGAAATGACAGGACAAAGAAATCTGCCTACGGTAGTGAATTCTAGAGAAGTCACCAGGAGGTATACATGGGGTGTAAAGCTAGTGGCAGAGTCTATTAATTCAGTCCTGTTGCAGTGCCAAGTCCCAGGTTCCAGCGTTAAGAACTATTCTTTTGTCCTGGCAGTGGGAAGGCACCTGTCGCAAAGAAATCTTTATGGCTTGCACCTGACAGGAAAAGATAGGTCAGCCTTTTCCTGAAACTACAATTTTTCCAGTGTTTTCAGCTTGAAATAATCAATATGGCATATTTGGGTATAATATGTCTTTACTCATTCATAGGAAAGAATCTCCGTAATGATTTGGTAGTTTCAGCCAAAGCAGAGGAAATTGGGGTGCTAGTTAAATATATTTTTCTTAGCCTTATCACAAACTAGTTCTCCCATCATCTTCTAGTGTTTAAAAAGAAATACAGATCTGGGCCGGGGGAGGTGGCTGACACCTGTAATCTCAGCACTTTGGGAGGCTAAGGCGGGCCGATCACTTGAGATCAGGAGTTCGAGACCAGTCTGGCCAACAGGGCAAAATCCCGTCTCTACTAAAAATAGAAAAATTAGCCAGGTGTGGTGGTGCGACCCAGCTACTCGGGAGGCTGAGGTAGGAGAATCACTTGAACCTGGGAGACGGAGGCTGCAGTGAGCCGAGATAGCACCACTGCACTCCAGCCTGGGTGAAGAGTGAAAGTCTGTCTCAAAAAATAAATAAATAAAAAATAATTTAAAAAAATAAAGAAATACAGATATCCAGTTTCCACACCCAGCAATCTAAAATATAATCTGTTGGGGTGGGAATCTTAATTTTTAACAAGCGTTGTCCTTGTCATTCAGGTGGTTTAGACCTCACTATTCCTTGAACAACACTTTGAGAAGCAATCCAGTAGAAATTTTGAAATATTGAAAATAGTTTCCCGACCTCCCTCTGAATTGACTTCACAGGTCTGGTGACTTCAGGTTGGGAACCTCTGGAAGGGTGAATAATTGCCAACTCAATTCAGCTGTTCAGCCTTAGGCACTGCTTCAGGTGAAGCTCAAGAAGCTATGACTAAGTTGACCTTTTGTCATATCTCTTTTCCTCCCTGTTTATTTAAGTTACCATCTTAACTGGCTGCTGAAGTCAAAAGTGCTTTTGTTCTCTGCATGAATGGTTTGATTCACATCACACCAATATAGCTTCAAAGGGAGAAAAGTCTTTTACCTTTGGATAATCTTTCCCTCCCCCTACAAATGCCACAACTTGGCCAAAGGATTTTAAAGATTTTAGGTTTTAACTATTTCAGGCTCTTCAGGTTACTTCTCTCTCCTTTTTCTTCTTGGAAGAAATAGGCCAAAAGAAATAACATCCACTCACAGCATTTTTAGCAAAGGCAAATTCCTGCACTTAAGACAGCAATTCGCAAATTAGGAACTTAGAAAGAACAGATTACAGGAGCCACCTCCAGAGAACCCGATTTGGGAGGTGTGGGATGGGGCCTGGGAAACTGTATTTTGAGTCAGTGATTAGCTAGGTCTGTGAATCAACATTTTAGTGAGTGAATCCCAGCAGATTACTTGCCCAAGATTGGATGACCAAGAAGTGACAAATTCTAACTGGGAGTACTCTGTTCTCTCCACTCTCTCATGCTATGGTGATGATGGAAAGACAAGGAAAGGAAGAAATCAAAGGCAGTCCAAGCTACCTGCTGTTTGTAGAACCTCATGTTCTCTCATTCACTTCTCTCCTTACCTCCTTGCTCTTTCCATGTTTCAGCTGCCCTGGATTTTTTACACCGCATGCATGATCATGCATGATTGTCTTTTGTCTTCCTGCTTTTATACAAGCTGTTCTTCCAGTCTGGGATTCCTTTATGCCCAACTCCCTTTTCTCCCTGGTAAACTTCAAGACTCCATTCAAATATAACTTACTACGTGAAGCTTCCCTAACACCCCAGACTGAGTATATCCTTCCCTTCTCTGTACTCAATTAGATTTTTGTACATGCAGGAATTGTGGTGCTGAGAAACTCATGTTCTACCACCTGTAATTTATTTGAAATACTTCTTCAGAGATGATATGATATGTATGAGTGTCAGTTAGTGACAAACTCTACAAGTTGATAAAGTATCCTAAATAGGTACAATCTCAAAAAGTGATGAATTGGCATTTCCAAGCTCCTATAGTCTACATTCTGGGAGAGTTATTATAACCTAATCACTTGGAAATTACTATCTAAATTGAGATCAAGGGATAATAGAAATATTTTTCCATGGGTGAAATGGATGGCATTCAGGATAATTATACTGCCCGGAAAGATATTGCAAACACCTCTGTCTTCCATGAATGGGATATAAGAACCTGGCAAACCCAGCAATCTTGTGTTCACCCCCACTTAACAGGAGCAATCTAGATTAGATAGTTAGCTGAAACCTGCTGCTGGAACGTAGGCCCCTCTGTCACCAGAACACCTTTCATGCAAGGTGCTGTGCTGAGTGACTAAAAACAGAAACTAGGACTTCACTGAGCCTACAGGGACAGAATGTATGACAGTGTGTGTATTTGATTGTTTCACATCCATGCTAATAAATATATGCTTGGCAGAATTTGGTCTGAGACTTGCTTTTATTGTAACATACAAACAGTAGTGAGGTTGTGTGAGAGGGCACAAATAGCTCTCATTTCCCTTTGGTCTAAAGGTTTAGTAGAGGCTGCCAAGAGAACCTGACACCTATGAATGGTCAAATTGTCTTGTGACAGCAATCTTATTTATCTTTGTATACCTGGTGATGACAGTGCCTGATATAGTAAGTACTCAATAAATGTCTTTTTTTGTCTTTAATTCATATAAATATAAAACAAAAAAGAAATTGGACCAATTTAATGATCTTCAACTGTTTTGTAGAGTTATATAATCTGTGTGAAGGTTTTTATTTAAGCTGTGAAGGTTTTTATTTAAGCAGAGTGGCAATGATCAGGTTGTGAATAACAGACAATTTCATTTATAGACTCTGCTTATTTGGGGAAGCTTTGAATAAAAATTACTAATACCAGCTTTTGATGAAGCCACTGCTTCAGGTGAAGTGCCTTTTGAATAGAAATAAAAATATATTAAAATAACGGTGATACATATGTTTTATGAAGTTTTTATGCTCCTCACCCCCCCTCCCTAAAACACCACTATGCAATTGCCCCCAAAAAGGGCAGCTTTAAGAATAGCTGGTGGGAATCTATGACATACTCATTTGCAAACAGTGGTATTCATTTTTCAACACTGTCAAGAAAATTCATCTAAAGAAATTATAAGCCTAAAGAGTTCCTACATTGGCTATTTATCATTAGAAGCATTTCACACAATGAATAGGCTTTACACGTTGTTAAGCATCTCCAGGAACATTGCTCAATGAAATTTGTTGGAAAGATGATTGAATATTATTTAAGTAGAACTTTACGCACAATAAATAGTACATTTGCATAGTACTGAGAAAATTGATGAAAAGTATAATGTTCCATTTTGGACTCTAAACAAAAGGCAATCAATTAGCAGAAGCAGTTTGAATAATGTGAAAGAAACTGCCTAGAAAGTCTCCTGCTGAAAGATCAGACCTCAGCCTGAAATAACTGCTTTTGCATTAGAAAGATCTATGGCTTGGCATAAACACAACACAAAAGGGAAGTAAGAACAAAATCCATTTCTGGACTGGCATTCCTCCCCAGAGCTGGATTTCTCCTGAGCCCCCTTTCTTTTCATTGTCTCACCTTTATTATGGGCTGCATTTCAACTTCCTATTGAGTCCACAGCCAAACTCTGGGCCAACCTTTCATGTATCCTCCCTAGCAGAGATTTTAAGTGATCTAAGGAGGGATCATTAACAAGAAGTCTAGAGAGTATTACTGATTTGCAGAACTAGCCTTACAAAAATAGGCAGCTGAATCCTGCTCTACATCAAGGGACCAAAATTACTGTTGAACAAGTCTCACACAAAACAGTTTTAGATCATGGACACATATTTACAAAAAATAACTATTATCTCACAGGTAATTTCATATTACTTGTGTATTTTCTTTGCATAATAAATGTAATCGATTTGCATATGGGGGAAATCAGAAGTCTTAGAAAAGAAGTTATATTCTAAAACAAAACAAAATACCATCCTAAAACACATTGAACTTGAGGGATTCCAGCTAGGAAAGTGAAATCTGCTGATTATGTAGCTAGTATTTCTCATAACTGACTTCAATTAGCGAGCTAACTTACTGGATTGTGTGACACTCTCTATTTCCTCTGTAAAACAGACTACCTGAGGCTGGGCACAGTGGCTCATGCCTGTAATCCCAGCACTTTGGGAGGCTGGGATGGGTGGATCACCTGAGGTCAGGAGTTTCAGACCAGCCCTGCCAGCATAATGAAACCCCATCTCTACTAAAAGTACAAAATGTAGCTGGGCACAGTGGTGTATGCCTGTAATCCCAGCTACATACATTTATGTAAAAGGAAAAATGGAACTCATTGCAAGGAAGAAACGATTCTGTCCCTCTAAGACTCTGGCTGAATATTTATGCTGAATGATCAGTAAGATGGTAATATATGTCAGTCATTAAACACTGCAGAGTTGGCCATAACTGATTGCATTTTTTTAATAACTTCTCCATTATGAATCCATTTATTATTATATATTTAATTAATATTGATTTTGAGATTGAGGGAATTGGATAATAAAAACGTATTTATGACATTGGATTTTCATTAAATAGTAACTTTTGTAGCAAAGCTCTGTTGTTTTTTATTAATATGACAAAAGGAAATATTATTGTATTGTTACAATCAATCCAAGAGATAAAATATTGAAAGTGTACCATGAGAGTCCTCTTGCAGAAATAACAGAGGAAGAGCTATAAATAAATAGAAGTATGGGTGTCTTCTGAAAATTTTAAAGAAAAAACCAACATCTCCAGTTGGTTCTTGGAAAAACAATTGTCTCATATTTGAAATTATGTAGTTACCTTGTGTTTTTTCATCAAACATCAATTACTGTGTCAATTATGCCTATCTATTGTAATTGATCACAGTGCCTTATACTAATGTCCTATTTATAAATTTGAATTTTTAGAAAGCACATATATGGGATTCAGTTTAGAAATAGAATACATTCAGGACTGATACTTCCATAACCTTTGTGTTTGTCTTCCTGTGGTTCAATCAGAATGAAATTTGGAGTGTTTATTAACATTGTTATCTTCCTGATAATACTGTTGATCTGTCAGCTGACATGCTGTCCTTCACATGTGAAAATTACCCTTCTGGTTTGTTGTGAATCAAGTGTGAGAACTAAGATGTCTTTTCTCTCCTGGTGTGCTATCTACCCATGTTCTCTCGCTGGATTCCCTTTTTGACTGTTGGAATGAGAGGGCTGCCCAGTGAGTGGAACAACTATGGCCATGAAGCAGCACAAGGTGATCGCTTCTTGTGGGGATGGAGCCCAGGCTGGCTTGGCCTTTTGAGCACTATGCTTTGACCCTTCTAGCTGTTGCCTTAGTGAAGTGCACTAGTACAGCTTGCTGCGTTGAATGACAGGAATTTTTCCATATGAAGATACCTGGTATTAGTATCAGGCTTCTTTGTATTTGCACACTCTCCCTTTTACTTGAAACTTGGAGGTATAATTGACTTAATACTCATTTTAATTTAAAGTTATTTTTCTTTAGATAGGAAAACGATTCTGAAAATGCAAGGCTAGATTTATCGTTCTCTCTCTTTTGAGACCTTTATGGATTATGTCTCTCCATGGAGGAAACTAGTGTCCTTCACACATAGAATAGGTGGGAGGGATGGAGGCATTCTTTCTGCTGTAGTGAAAGCTTTCAATATGGAAATATGACTTAGTGAATCAAGCTGCCATATTGTGCAGGGTGTACCTAAGGCAAAAGCTAAGTCAAGAGCAGGCTGATTTGTAACATTAGTGCAGATAGAGACATCTACCATATAAACCACTCTGCCTGGCCCATGCCACCATTGAGGGGCTGGTGGGACTGGAACAGAGATCCTAGCCCAGTGATGGTTGAAACACAAGGTACATTTGGAGTTACAGCTTTTTTTTTTTTTTTTTTTTTTAAAGTCTTTCATATTGAAGTCCTATAATGAAATAATTTAAGTTTATTGCAGCTTTATTCCCCTTGAAGGGAAACAGTATTTTTTGTTTTTCTTCTTCTTCTTTTTTTTTTTTTTTTGTTTGTTTTTTTGCTAACCAGGAATCTACAGGGTTGAGGGTCTACATGCAGAAGGAATGTTACATCATTTACTTGAATGATTTATTTATTCAACACCATTATGTGCCAGAGATTGTGCTTAATGCTCAGAATGTAAGATAAAAGGCAGAGATGGTACCTGCTCCCATGGAACTCACTACTTCACTCTGGATTAACTATGGAGGTCCATGGACAGACAAAAAGCAAACATGCAAACAAAATTTTAAAAATCTGTATTTGGCCGGCGCGGTGGCTCACGCCTGTAAATCCCAGCACTTTGGGAGGCCGAGACGGGCGGATCACGAGGTGAGGAGATCGAGACCATCCTGGCTAACATGGTGAAACCCCGTCTCTATTAAAAAATACAAAAAACTAGCCGGGCGTGATGGCGGGTGCCTGTAGTCCCAGCTACTCGGGAGGCTGAGGCAGGAGAATGACCTGAACCCGGGAGGCGGAGCTTGCAGTGAGCCCAGATCGCTGCACTCCAGCCTGGGCGACAGAGCGAGACTCTGTCTCAAAAAAAAAAAAAAAAAAAAAAATCTGTATTTATAGCTTGTGAAGGAAATAAAAACCAGTAGAGGGATCAGAGGTCTGTGTTGACACTAGTACAAACTTTTCCTGACATTGAGCACCCCAAGATCAGGATTTAAGATACCCAGTGCTGGGGTACCCCATAAGACACTGGAAAGAAGGGATCACCTTCCTCATCTCATTGCCGAGGCTCAGAGAAGTGTCCCGCAGGCAAGGTGAACTTTCAAGATGTTTTTTCTTTGTCATTTGCTTATGAGGAGAAAATTTCCATTTCCTAAGCCATTTACTATCTCCTGCAGCTTTTTCCAATAATTGTTTCATATGGCCCAAGGGTAAAGTTTCTGTCAGAGTTCTTAGCCCATACATAAAGGTATTCAACTGTCACCTTAATGACTTTATGTACTGCTACGTTAAATGGAAAATGTACCACTTGGATAAAACCAAAGAAACCTGAAAACAGGGTTTAGAAAATTACACTGTTACTATGGCAATATCATCTCCTTGGCAGTTGAAGAAAATCATTTAATATAGGTATAAAACTCTAGTAAATATTGGACAGCTTTATGGAAATGTAATAAACTGTAGTCATATATCAAAAAGCACTAAAACTCATTTTGCATTTATGGCACACAGCAAAATTATAATACAGATGAGGACTAAATGACCTATAAATGTTAAACACATAGTTAAGCATAGAATATGTCACCCAGAGTCTTCGTGGTGTTTCTGTGCAATATGTTCAAGTCAGATCCAATTATGTGGAGAAACACCTGCCTTTTTCTAAGCCTATGTATATTTTGGCTCCTTTCTGGGGCAGAAAGGCAGAACAGAAACCATATCCATTTGCCTGCAGTTAATCAGGTAAGATAGCATGTGAAATGAGCAAGCCTCTGTCCTCTGATATGAATTTAACAGGGTAAATGCTGATAACATTGTTACCCTAGTCCTGTTACTGCTCAGCCTGATCCAAAATATAATTGCATTTTATGTTGTATGCCACATACTCTAGTTTGCGAGGAAACCATTGATTTTACTCGCAAGGCATAGCTGTTGTTTTGTACTTTTTCAGACGCCACTGTAAGAAGCTGAGCTTACAGGTGTTTTGAATAACAGCCCTGGGATATAAAAGCTATTCCATTTGTAGGGAGCATTTTACCCTGCAAAGGAACAGATTTCTCCTCAGCGGATGGTCCAGATTTCCTGCAGAAAAAAACAAAAAAACAAACAAAAAAACCCTGAAAGGCACAGGGTCTTTCTAGGACACAAAGAGGAGGCATTTCCAGCTAAGACATTGAAAGTAAATGTGCATATTTTTACCATGTAATTCACGCAGCTATTCTGTGATAATCAAGGTGGGGTATATTGCTTACTCATAAGATGGCCAAAGTGAAACAGTCAGTCAATTATCACAATCTCAAAATGCAAAACAACAGAAGTGACTGATGGTTTTCCTTCAGTCAGCCAGTGAGCTGAAGCAAAGTCATCAATCTAGGAACTCCATGTGGGCAAACCATAGGCACTATTTTTGTTTTTTATGATTCATACTCCTAGTATCTCACACGCGACTTTGAAGGTTTCCATGCTCTGTTTCTTTGATTCCTATGCTTGAGAAGTTCTCAATGACTCTGGCTCCAAATTCTTCAGGCAGCTTTTGCACTCTCTTTCAGCACTGGTTGCTCTGCTTTCCAGCTCTACAGGGACATCACTTAGTGCATTTTCCTAACTTCTTTTTAGGACTCTGTTGAATCCTATACTTGCTTAAAGGAATCTATTGCATGGAAGAATTGAGAGCAGCATTTATTGAAGAGCATTCTTAGGTAAAATTGTTGGCTTGGCAGGGGACAAAAAAGACAAAGAACTACAATATAATTAAATGCAAAATGATTGGTTGTTTTACTTTCTATTAGAACATTTGAAGTGTTAGGCATGAAGAGTTTTACATGGATCATCTCATTTGATCAGTAAAAGTTGTAAGGTAGGTATTAGTTTATATTTTTCAGAAGAAGAACTAGATTTAAAAAAAATAACTTGCTTAAGGTCATGTAACAATAAAGCAGTAGTGCCAGGACTCAAACTCATGTCTAATTGAATCTAAGTCCAAGCTTTAAACCACTACACTATGCTAAGGTAAAACTAGTCTAATTGTAGCTCTGTACAATATAGCAATCCCTCTAATGGAAACAAAGGGAACTATAATTAACCCCCATCATAGAATTAAAACTTAGAGCATCTCTGCACCACTAAATCCCTGAAAGGCCATGCACGTTAGGGCTGTCCTTGGGGGACCAGAGAGCTGGTGCAGAGCCACAAGAAAGATGTCAGAAAGTTGATGGTCAGCCCAGCTCAATACTAAGTTAGAAAAGTGAAAGTGAACAGTGAGTTGGGAAATAAAATCGTTAATCAGAGGCTGGAAAGAAGGTATAAATCAAGACATGGCTAATGTGAATATAAAAAGTTTGATTCTGACTGGATGTTGCAAAATCAGAAATCTGGCTGATGTCCAATCCCATTGGGCCAGGATCAGCAATACCTTAAAGAACCTTGATAGAAAGAAAGGGAGAGACAGAGAAAGAGAGAGGGAGAGAGAGAGATAGAAATTAGTTTGCATATGATGTATTTTTATTATTTAAAGAGTAGAACATTCAGGGACATTTTTTTTCAAAAGAAAATTTATCATAGTTTCCACCTTGAAAAGAAAATCACAGTTGTAGCATTTCTATGTATTTCCTTCTAGACTTTTCCTCCTCTAGATAAAAGATTTGCATACTTCTACACAAATGTACCAAACTATATATGCAGTTTAGTGTCCAACTTATTTCTTTTAATATAATGTATTCTACATTATTATAATTTTATAAGTGTTATTTTATCTATGTAATATTCTGTTATTTAACTGTACAGTTATTTGCTTATTCCTTTGATTAAATGTTAGAGAATTAGCATTTAACAATTTTAGCTGGTATCAATATCAATTCTCTGATATGTATTGCTTTTCCTTTCCAATTTAGGACTATTTTTTCACAGATACCCTAGGTAGAATGTGTAGGTTGAAGGTTAAAGACAGGTTTCTTTTGTTTCTGTTTTTGTTTTTGTTTTTGTTTTTGTTTTTTTTTTGAGACGTAGTCTAGCTCTGTCGCCCAGGCTGGAGTGCAGTGGCCCAATCTTGGCTCACTGCAAGCTCCGCCTCCCGGGTTCACACCATTCTCCCGCCTCAGCCTCTGGAGTAGCTGGGACTACAAGCACCTGCCACCACACCCAGCTAATTTTTTGTTTTTGTATTTTTATTTATTTTATTTATTTGTTTACTTATTTTGCGACAGAGTCTCGCTCTGTCGCCCAGGCTGGAATGCAGTGGTGAGATCTCGGCTCACTGCAAGCTCCGCCTCCTGGGTTTACGCCATTCTCCTGCCTCAGCCTCCCGAGTAGCTGGGACTACAGGTGCCCGCCACCTCGCCTGGCTAATTATCAGTAGAGACGGGGTCTCACCATGTTAGCCAGGATGGTCTCCATCTCCTGACCTGGTGATCCGCCCACCTCAGAAGTGCTGGGATTATAGGCGTGAGCCACCGCTCCTGGCCTAAAGACAGGTTTGACCTCTGACACATGTTACCTAATTGTTTTCACTTCCTTCAGTAGTGTTTAAGGGTGCTCTTTCACTATATTATAAGCATTAAGTTTTTATGAAAAGAAAAACAATCACAAATATTAGGCAGAAAATGACAATGTATTGATGGAAAAATTACGTATCTTAGATTCCTAGTAAGCAGGATATTTTCCCCTGAGATGGCTAGTTATTTGCATTTCCATTTTTTGTGAATTTTCTGTGCACATCCATTTCCCATTTATTTTTTGCGATCTTTTCCCCCGTCTTATTGGGAAGTATGTGTGGTACATACGGAAGAGTGTATAAAACGTATGTATAGCTTGAAACATAATTCTACAGAGAACTGTGCAATCAGCCCTCAAGTTAGGAACCACAAAGTAAAAGGTTGTTTCCTCATTCCCCTTCCTGCCTGCTGGCCCAAGGCCCACTTTCCCTCCTAGACCATGGTCTTCTCCAGTGTTTGCTCTTCCCACCTCCCTCCCTCACCCAAAACATCCTGACTTTGGATCATCAATCCCTTGCTTTTCTTAATATTTTTATTACCTATGTAGGGATTCATAAACAGTTTAGTTGTGCCTGTTTTCGAACTTCATAAAAATGAAATGATACTCTGAACTCCCATGAGTGGATCATTTTGCGTAACATTTGGTTTGTAGGATTCATTCATGTTAATGTGTGGAGCTGTGGTGGGTCACAGTAATTATTCTATCTATTTATTTCAGCAATTTCGAATATGATAGAAAATGTTCTCTATCATGTTTAAGGCAAATGTTTTCCCGGTTTTAAAAAGTTTCTTATAATTGTGGTTATATTTTAACACAGAGACATTTTAGACAAGTTTACGTAGTGAAATCTATTGATCTTTTTCTTTATGAATTATTTTATTCCTTTGAAACTTAGAGGGACCTTCCCCTTCAGGATGTTGATAAATATTTGCTCTTATTTTAGCTCTTTCATGATTTGATTTCTTTTTTTGAGGAAAAAAACAAAAAAAAAACAAAAAAAAACTTTAGCACTCTAATCCATCTGTATTTATTCTGGCTTATGGTTTGATTTGCCATTGAGATCGATTTTCCTTCCAAATAGGTAACTGCTTTTTGAGTAATTCTTTCCCACACCCACTGGGGCTGCTTTCTTTGGGTAGCCGAGATGAGACAGAGCTGGATTTACAGATGTAAGGCAAGAAAGCAAGTAAGTCCAGGCACAGTGTTGGACAGAGCAGGAGTGATTTAGTATAAAGTTGCTTACTAGCCTATGGCTTGTCTTCCCATAGACTCTATTTTTTTTTTTTTTTTTTTTTGAGACGGAGTCTCGCTCTGTCACCCAGGCTGGAGTGCAGTGGCGCGATCTCGGCTCACTGCAAGCTCCGCCTCCCGGGTTTACGCCATTCTCCTGCCTCAGCCTCCCGTGTAGCTGGGACTACAGGCTCCCGCCACCTCGCCTGGCTAGTTTTTTATATTTTTTGGTAGAGACGGGGTTTCACCGTGTAGGCCAGGATGGGCTCGATCTCCTGACCTCGTGATCCACCCATCTCGGCCTCCCAAAGTGCGGGGATTACAGGCTTGAGCCACCGTGCCCGGCCCCATAGACTCTATTTATGTGAGAAATGCACTTCTGCCATTGCTATTTTGTCATTTTTGTCACTTGCAGCTGCACCTAATTTTAACAAATTCTGATTCACCCTATTTGCTCTTAATCATTAGACAAGAAATGCAGCTTTTCCTTCTCTTTGTATATATAAAAAAGCCTCTCAAATAATAGATAAGAACTATTAGACCTATCTCCATCTTCAGTGTTGCAAAGCCCTTTTTTGGCCATTTCATCCAGATTGCTTTTTCCTGATTTGCAGAGTTTTCTTTTGGCTTCCTGAAATGCTTCAATGTTCCTCCAGCCTGGGATTAATTCTATGTAGAATGGAGGATTGTTTGATATTTCTCTTAACATAGATTAATTTTATTTCTTAATTTTAGGGTGGTGTTGTATCTTTTGGTTATTTCTTTTTTTTTTTTTTTTTTTGAGACGGAGTCTTGCTCTGTCGCCCAGGCTGGAGTGCAGTGGCCGGATCTCAGCTCACTGCAAGCTCCACCTCCTGGGTTTACGCCATTCTCCTGCCTCAGCCTCCCGAGTAGCTGGGACTACAGGCGCCCGCCACCTCGCCCGGCTAGTTTTTTTGTATTTTTTAGTAGAGACGGGGTTTCACCATGTTAGCCAGGATGGTCTCGATCTCTTGACCTCATGATCCGCCCGTCTCAGCCTCCCAAAGTGCTGGGATTACAGGCTTGAGCCACCGCGCCCGGCCAACTTTTGGTTATTTCTTAAAAGAGCATAATAGTTGTTAAAAAAAATAAGGTTATACTTTTCATTGGTGCATTTGTTCTTTTCTGACTTGTGTGCATTCAAAGTGAATAAATGTTATTCTGGCCTAGAGAATCACTCATCACTTGGTGCCTTGTTGTGTACACAAGAGCCAAAGAGCATAATAATAATAGTGGGAGGAAGGCCAGAGAGAAGATGATGAAAACTGCACGAGAAACAGTGTACATCTCTGCTTATTAGATATGGGTGTCTAATTCAATAAAATGATTTTTTAAAGTGTGTGTATATTAATGTCTCATGGTCCTGAGCAGAAGATAATTATGTCTTCATTTCAGTCAGAATTGCAATTCAGAAGCGGGTTCTGGAAATAAATATTAAATAGTAAATGAATAATAGCTCAGAGTTTGCCTACTCATTGCTTCTCAGAGAATGCGAGTGAATTACAGGTTCTATTAAGATGGTTTTAGTTGAGTAATTGGGACTTTTGTGCTTTGCTTGCCTATTTCTACTCTTTTTCTGGATTGAGTTGTTTATTTGGTTTACATTCCCCTAAACAGAATTCTTTTTTTAAGCATCAGAGTAAATACTGGTTCACATCAATAGACACATAAAAAGTGATTAAAGGAGGGCGGAGCAAGATGGCCGAATAGGATACAGCTTCAATCTCCATCTCCCAGCGCGAGCGACACAGAAGACCAGCGATTTCTGCATTTTCAACTGAGGTACTGGGGTCATCTCACTCGGGAGTGCCGGACAATCGGTGCTGGTCAGCTGCTGCAGCCCGACCAGCGAGAGCTGAAGCAGGGCGAGGCATCGCCTCACCTGGGAAGCGCGAGGGGGAAGGGAGTCCCTTTTCCTAGCCAGGGGAACTGAGACACACAACACCTGGAAAATCGGGTAACTCCCACCCCAATACTGCGCTGTAACACCGGCACACCGGAGATTGTATCCCACACCTGGCCGGGAGGGTCCCACGCCCACGGAGCCTCTCTCCTTGCTAACACAGCAGTCTGC
>NC_045443.1:73077554-73133636 GCF_002776525.5 Piliocolobus tephrosceles | reverse complement strand
GCATCTCCTCCTGCAAAGGAGCACAGCCCATCGCCAGCAACGGATCAAAGCTGGTCAGAGAATGATTTTGATGAGATGAGAGAAGAAGGCTTCAGTCCATCAAACCTCTCAGAGCTAAAGGAGGAATTACGTACCCAGCGCAAAGAAACTAAAAATCTTGAAAAAAGAGTGGAAGAATTGACAGCTAGACTAATTAATGCAGAGAAGGTCATAAACGAAATGACAGAGATGAAAACCATGACACGAGAAATACGTGACAAATGCACAAGCTTCAGTAACCGACTCGATCAACTGGAAGAAAGAGTATCAGCGATTGAGGATCAAATGAATGAAATGAAGCGAGAAGAGAAACCAAAAGAAAAAAGAAGAAAAAGAAATGAACAAAGCCTGCAAGAAGTATGGGATTATGTCAAAAGACCAAATCTACGTCTGATTGGGGTGCCTGAAAGTGAGGGGGAAAATGGAACCAAATTGGAAAACACTCTACAGGATATCATCCAGGAGAACTTCCCCAACCTAGCAGGCCAGGCCAACATTCAAATTCAGGAAATACAGAGAACGCCACAAAGATACTCCTCCAGAAGAGCAACTCCAAGACACATAATTGCCAGATTCACCAAAGTTGAAATGAAGGAAAAAATCTTAAGGGCAGCCAGAGAGAAAGGTCGGGTTACCCACAAAGGGAAGCCCATCAGACTGACAGCAGATCTCTCGGCAGAAACTCTACAAGCCAGAAGAGAGTGGGGGCCAATATTCAACGTTCTTAAAGAAAAGAATTTTCAACCCAGAATTTCATATCCAGCCAAACTAAGTTTCATAAGTGAAGGAGAAATAAAATTCTTTACAGATAAGCAAATGCTTAGAGATTTTGTCACCACCAGGCCTGCCTTACAAGAGACCCTGAAGGAAGCCCTAAACATGGAAAGGAACAACTGGTACCAGCCACTGCAAAAACATGCCAAAATGTAAAGACCATCGAGCCTAGGAAGAAACTGCATCAACTAATGAGCAAAATAACCAGTTAATATCATAATGGCAGCATCAAGATCACACATAACAATATTAACCTTAAATGTAAATGGACTAAATGCTCCAATTAAAAGACACAGACTGGCAAACTGGATAAAGAGTCAAGACCCATCAGTCTGCTGTCTTCAGGAGACCCATCTCACATGCAGAGACATACATAGACTCAAAATAAAAGGATGGAGGAAGATCTACCAAGCAAATGGAGAACAAAAAAAAGCAGGGGTTGCAATCCTAGTCTCTGATAAAGCAGACTTTAAACCATCAAAGATCAAAAGAGACAAAGAAGGCCATTACATAATGGTAAAGGGATCAATCCAACAGGAAGAGCTAACTATCCTAAATATATATGCACCTAATACAGGAGCACCCAGATTCATAAAGCAAGTCCTTAGAGACTTACAAAGAGACTTAGACTCCCATACAATAATAATGGGAGACTTCAACACTCCACTGTCAACATTAGACAGATCAACGAGACAGAAAGTTAACAAGGATATCCAGGAATTGAACTCATCTCTGCACCAAGCGGACCTAATAGACATCTATAGAACTCTCCACCCCAAGTCAACAGAATATACATTCTTCTCAGCACCACATCACACTTATTCCAAAATTGACCACATAATTGGAAGTAAAGCACTCCTCAGCAAATGTAAAAGAACAGAAATTATAACAAACTGTCTCTCTGACCACAGTGCAATCAAACTAGAACTCAGGACTAAGAAATTCAATCAAAACCGCTCAACTACATGGAAACTGAACAACCTGCTCCTGAATGACTACTGGGTACATAACGAAATGAAAGCAGAAATAAAGATGTTCTTTGAAACCAATGAGAACAAAGATACAACATACCAGAATCTCTGGGACACATTTAAAGCAGTGTGTAGAGGGAAATTTATAGCACTAAATGCCCACAAGAGAAAGCAGGAAAGATCTAAAATTGACACTCTAACATCACAATTAAAAGAACTAGAGAGGCAAGAGCAAACACATTCAAAAGCTAGCAGAAAGCAAGAAATAACTAAGATCAGAGCAGAACTGAAGGAGATAGAGACACAAAAAACCCTCCAAAAAATCAATGAATCCAGGAGTTGGTTTTTTGAAAAGATCAACAAAATTGACAGACCGCTAGCAAGATTAATAAAGAAGAAAAGAGAGAGGAATCAAATAGACGCAATAAAAAATGATAAAGGGGATATCACCACCGACCCCACAGAAATACAAACTACCATCAGAGAATACTATAAACACCTCTACGCAAATCAACTAGAAAATCTAGAAGAAATGGATAATTTCCTGGACGCGTACACTCTTCCAAGACTAAACCAGGAAGAAGTTGAATCCCTGAATAGACCAATAGCAGCCTCTGAAATTGAGGCAACAATTAATAGCCTGCCCACCAAAAAAAGCCCAGGACCAGATGGATTCACAGCTGAATTCTACCAGAGGTACAAGGAGGAGCTGGTACCATTCCTTCTGAAACTATTCCAATCAATAGAAAAAGAGGGAATCCTCCCTAACTCATTTTATGAGGCCAGCATCATCCTGATACCAAAGCCTGGCAGAGACACAACAAAAAAAGAGAATTTTAGACCAATCTCCCTGATGAACATCGATGCAAAAATCCTCAATAAAATACTGGCAAACCGGATTCAGCAGCACATCAAAAAGCTTATCCACCATGATCAAGTGGGCTTCATCCCTGGGATGCAAGGCTGGTTCAACATTCGCAAATCAATCAACGTAATCCAGCATATCAACAGAACCAAAGACAAGAACCACATGATTATCTCAATAGATGCAGAAAAGGCTTTTGACAAAATTCAACAGCCCTTCATGCTAAAAACGCTCAACAAATTCGGTATTGATGGAACGTACCTCAAAATAATAAGAGCTATTTATGACAAACCCACAGCTAATATCATACTGAATGGGCAAAAACTGGAAAAATTCCCTTTGAAAACTGGCACAAGACAGGGATGCCCTCTCTCACCACTCCTATTCAACATAGTGTTGGAAGTTCTGGCTAGGGCAATCAGGCAAGAGAAAGAAATCAAGGGTATTCAGTTAGGAAAAGAGGAAGTCAAATTGTCCCTGTTTGCAGATGACATGATTGTGTATTTAGAAAACCCCATCGTCTCAGCCCAAAATCTTCTTAAGCTGATAAGCAACTTCAGCAAAGTCTCAGGATACAAAATTAATGTGCAAAAATCACAAGCATTCTTATACACCAGTAACAGACAAGCAGAGAGCCAAATCAGGAATGAACTTCCATTCACAATTGCTTCAAAGAGAATAAAATACCTAGGAATCCAACTTACAAGGGATGTAAAGGACCTCTTCAAGGAGAACTACAAACCACTGCTCAGTGAAATCAAAGAGGACACAAACAAATGGAAGAACATACCATGCTCATGGATAGGAAGAATCAATATCGTGAAAATGGCCATACTGCCCAAGGTTATTTATAGATTCAATGCCATCCCCATCAAGCTACCAATGAGTTTCTTCACAGAATTGGAAAAAACTGCTTTAAAGTTCATATGGAACCAAAAAAGAGCCTGCATTGCCAAGACAATCCTAAGTCAAAAGAACAAAGCTGGAGGCATCACGCTACCTGACTTCAAACTATACTACAAGGCTACAGTAACCAAAACAGCATGGTACTGGTACCAAAACAGAGATATAGACCAATGGAACAGAACGGAGCCTTCAGAAATAATGCCACACATCTACAACCATCTGATCTTTGACAAACCTGAGAAAAACAAGAAATGGGGAAAGGATTCCCTATTTAATAAATGGTGCTGGGAAAATTGGCTAGCCATAAGTAGAAAGCTGAAACTGGATCCTTTCCTTACTCCTTATATGAAAATTAAATCAAGATGGATTAGAGACTTAAATGTTAGACCTAATACCATAAAAACCCTAGAAGAAAACCTAGGTAGTACCATTCAGGACATAGGCATGGGCAAGGACTTCATGTCTAAAACACCAAAAGCAATGGCAACAAAAGCCAAAATTGACAAATGGTATATGATTAAACTAAAGAGCTCTGCACAGCAAAAGAAACTACCATCAGAGTGAACAGGCAACCTACAGAATGGGAGAAAATTTTTGCAATCTACTCATCTGACAAAGGGCTAATATCCAGAATCTACAAAGAACTCAAACAAATTTACAAGAAAAAAACAAACAACCCCATCAAAAAGTGGGCAAAGGATATGAACAGACATTTCTCAAAAGAAGACATTCATACAGCCAACAGACACATGAAAAAATGCTCATCATCACTGGCCATCAGAGAAATGCAAATCAAAACCACAATGAGATACCATCTCACACCAGTTAGAATGGCAATCATTAAAAAATCAGGAAACAATAGGTGTTGGAGAGGATGTGGAGAAATAGGAACACTTTTACACTGTTGGTGGGATTGTAAACTAGTTCAACCATTATGGAAAACAGTATGGCGATTCCTCAAGGACCTAGAACTAGATGTACCATATGACCCAGCCATCCCACTACTGGGTATATACCCAAAGGATTATAAATTATGCTACTACAAAGACACATGCACACGTATGTTTATTGCGGCACTATTCACAATAGCAAAGACTTGGAATCAACCCAAATGTCCATCAGTGACAGACTGGATTAAGAAAATGTGGCACATATACACCATGGAATACTATGCAGCCATCAAAAAGGATGAGTTTGCGTCCTTTGTAGGGACATGGATGCAGCTGGAAACCATCATTCTTAGCAAACTATCACAAGAAGAGAAAACCAAACACCGCATGTTCTCACTCATAGGTGGGAACTGAACAATGAGCTCACTTGGACTCGGGAAGGGGAACATCACACACTGGGGCCTATCATGGGGAGGGGGGAGGGGGAAGGGATTGCATTGGGGAGTTATACCTGATATAAATGATGAATTGATGGGTGCTGACGAGTTGATGGGTGCAGCACACCAACATGGCACATGTATACATATGTAACCTGCACGTTATGCACATGTACCCTAGAACTTAAAGTATAATAAAAAAAAAAAAAAAAAAAAAAGTGATTAAAGAGCCCAAGTGGTGTGGAGCATGGAGTTTGGAATCAGAAACACCTGGTTCAAAGCCCACTTCTACAATTTACAGGGCACTTGACCTCAGGCAATCTATTTGATATCTCTGAGTCTTAATTTCCTTGTGTAAATAGAAAAAGTGGTATCTTATTTCCAGTTTTGTTCTGATACTTTTTCTTTATTTCAGAATTTCCAAGTTACTAGAATATGGGTAACCCATAAAACAACTGGCCATATAGTGCCTACTGATTATATGGTGACTGGGACATAGCAAGCACTTACCAATTACTTGTTAAATAAAGGAGTGGCAATTATGTGTCTACACCTCTGTACTTTATATTTAGTTTCCCTTAGAATTCCCACAAAACAGATACAGTGTGTTGCCATGAATGGCCTTGATGGTAAGGATGGAGTTGGGAGGGTGGATAAAGATTTCAGGTGTAAGACAGGATGTAGTGTGTGTTTGTGTGTGTGTGTGTGTGTGTGTATGTGTGTGTGTGTGTGTAAAAATCCAGAGCCCATCAAAAGACATCTGGTTTGCTTTGGTATTTCACTTACATAAGGAAATGTAAACAGACAGCTCTGTTTGGATTATGACTCTTAAAAGCTATCAGCCTATTTCAGGTATCAGGTAGTTTGTAGTTTTGACATTGGCTCTACCCCACTGAGAGATATAAACCCTCTCAGGTGCAGCATTTTAACGTTTAGATTTTTTCTCAGGATTCTGAGCCAGGGGAGATAAACTGAAGAAATTAAGTGAGGTCAACAGATTGTGCATAAAGATGGTCTCCTTTCTGGAAGTAAGAGTCGGGGAACTCCTCTCCCAAATGAATAGGTTGATGTTCCCCCACATTCACCATCAGGAGAATTTGAGTGAATTACTTCAGAAAGCTGCTTCACAAGAACTTTGTGTGATGGTGACTTGCTTGATTACACATCTGTGAAATTAAGTGTCTGCAAACCACAAGGTTTAAACCACAGTGTTTAAAGCACATACATTTCATTGAGGTACAAATTGATTGGAATCCTTGGCATCCCTTTAGCTCCATACCAACTAATTTTTATTAGGCTACTTTGATTATATGTCTGACCTTTTTGTCTCCTCTCTGTCTTCCATCCTTTCCTCTCCTTACCTAGATAAAACAAGATAATATGTAAAAAAGAAACTTTTATTTAACGTTAAAGTACTATGTCCACATCAGAATAATAACTCATTGATTTAGTTAGCCACCCAAATTAACCTGCAACTTGGTCCCAAAAACAAAACGCACTTGGAAAAAAAGGTTTCTAGAATTAAAACTTTTTTTCTCCTTTGTGAACTTTTTCTTTACAACCAAACCTACTGAGAACATGTGCTTCATCTTTTTTGATACTTTGTTCCTTTGTGTTCTTACTGCACCAGATTGGACTGTGACATCCCCGGTTTTATAGCATTTCTATTTTCACTGCATCTGTAGCTTGACTTAGACCTCAAAGTGCTAAAGTGTGAGATGAACATCCTACCTGAGCTATGGATGATGGTGTGTCTAAGAAAGAAAATAACATGCTCTCTACATCTCATGACTGCCCTTGAATCATTTGATCACAATTCATTTGTCTTTTTATTTGCTGAGAAAACATTTCATGAATCTGTGTGAGATTTATTACAAGATTTATTAGAAGTTTACCATTTCATCTATTTCATCTTCAACGTTTTTACATTTTAAATCTGATAATTAAAATTAAGAAAGTAGTCTCCTTTTTTCTTTAGCCATGAAAGCCTCCTGGCTTTTATTTACTTTTATTTTTATTTTGACACAGAGTCTCGCTTTGTTGCCCAGGCTGGAGTGCAGAAGCGCGATCCCAGCTCACCGTAACCTCCGCCTCCTGGGTTCAAGCAATTCTCCCGCCTCAGCCTTCTGAGTAGCTGGGATTACAGGTGCTCACCACCATGCCCAGATAATTTTTGTATATTTAGTAGAGACGGGGTTTCACCATGTTGGTCAGGCTGGTCTTGAACTCCTGACCTTGTGATCTGCCCTCCTCGGCCTCCCAAAATGCTGGTATTACAGGGGTGAACCACCGGGCCCAGCCCTCATTCATCCTTCTAAGAACCACTTTAAATACCATTTCCTCCATGAAATATTTTCTAGCCCCATCACCCCAATCAGATATGAACCTTCTGAAACCCCAGTATATTAATTTACATCAATATTACAGAACATGTATCCCTACTAGCGTTATTACTATTGGCATACTTACTTTTGCTGATATGACGTGCAGCTGCGATGTTCCTGGCATTATGCTGGGTGCTTAATTTACATTATTTTATTCAAATTTTAGGATTTCACATCAACTCTATGAACTACATACAATCTCCATTTTAGAATTTAAGACACCAAGTTTGAATAAGTTGCTCAAGGACAAGTCTTAGATCCAAATCCAGATCTATTTTCCACCAAAGCACATGCTTCCTCTATTAGACTATACTGCCTTTTTGTGGTCAAAGGCTCTCTTACTTAGTTGTATGCCTCTTGTAACTCCTCAGTGAAAGTGATTTGTATGTAGTGGGCCTGGGAGGGTGTAGGCTGGGAGCTGCCAGCATACATCATGTATTATATAGACCCTAAGATGGAAGTCAAAATGGAGGAGCACTGAACCAAGAAGAGAGACTAGGTCTGGGTGACATTACTTTAGCATCTGCATCATCCCAGACCTGTCTTTGAACTGCTCAAGTACAACCTACAATTCACCTTCTTGTCCATGAATATATTTTAACAAATTTTTTGTCAAATATCTTGGTGATATCAAAGCCTACAACATTTCCCTGATCTATCATTTTAGAAAAATTAATAAACAGTAAATCCAATACATACTGGACTATACTGGTTCATGTACTTGAGCTCTACATAAACATAATTTGAGATAGCACTCTGGAAAAATTCTCCTTTGGGTATTTCACAAATCTTATCAATGTCTTAGAAGAAAATCTAGGTGAGCAAATATAAACTCTTATAGATCTTGAAAATAGTGCTTGTACATTGGATACCCAAATTCTAAATAGTCAGGAAGCACCTCATCCAATATGGTTATGGATAATGCAAAGGAAAAAACCTAGGATGTTTAGGTTAGTGTTTAGTGCTGGAAATCAGAGAGGAGGTGACAGAGTCTACCTGAGATTTTGCAGGGCAAGGTTAAAGCCAAGAAGCCAAGGCCAAAAATACCCAGAGGCAGCATTAGCATTAAAACCATTCAGATATAGGTTCAAATCATACTCTGGTCAGTGAATAACTGTGGAACAATTACTTAATCACTGAGCCCCTCTTTCTGCACCTGTAGATACCTATCAGCTGGGCTGTTGAGAAATAAGGGGGGCTGTTGAGGAATAACGCTTCCTATGTGGAAGCGTTAGGTACATAGTAGATGCTCAATACATATGATTTGTTTGAAAGCATATTATGTACTAGGAGCCGGCTAATAATATACTGGAAACAAGGAGGGAAGGCCAAGGACCTGGGAGGTGGGGAAGCAGGAATAGTCATAAAGATGCATGAATAATTCTGCAGAACATGATCTTTCTTATCTGGGAACAAATTTTTCCCCCATAACCTCTTAAGTGCTCCACTTAGCACCTTGTAAGAAGGAAAAAAGCAAGGTGATACAATCAATTTAACAGGGATAAGTGTTAAGTTCCATAATAATGATAATAAAAAAAAAAAACACCATTTAGATAATTACAGAACACAATAAATTTGGTGGTATAGATCAATAATAACTTGATTAGAGTTCACAGAATGATACTGTTTCTAAAATGTTTGGCATCCTCAAAATGTTTTGATAGAAGCAGAGGGCACATACTCTAACAATTATTAAGTAGCTTACTATTTGACCAGAGCAATTTCGCTGGAAACAATTTGATCAACATACCTTGGTTGACATAATGATGCAGTTGAAATAGATATTTCATCGTCATAGATTTTTGGAACATTGGTAATTTTTGTATCTAATTTTCAGCCATTGAATCTTACTCTGCCTTAATTTTTAGAGTGAAAAGTTGGGATAACACCAGTGTTAATATTGGAATTCTTCATGGTTTTGGAGAGTACTTATCTTTTACTTATTATAAAAACACAAACCCATTATAGAAAAGCTAGAAAATACAAGCAAAAGAACAACAACAAGAAATGCATCATTTTGCCCGTCCTTAGGTAACCACTGTTATTATCTTGGCTTATATCATTCCAGGTTCTTTTCCTTGCCTTCCATTTATCTGACAAAGGAAGGGACTGTGCTACAAAGTAGTGAGCGCTCCATTTTTGGAAGTTTTTAAGCAGAAGTAGGAAAATCTGTCAGAGAAGTGTCAGAGATATGATATAAAAGAAAGGTTAAATTTTATAATGTCTAGTTTTCTTCAACTTTAGGATTCTAAGAAAAATACAATAAATGCCATTGTAATGCTCACAAGGATTATTCATTTATATTGTATTTGTGGGATTCAGCTGAAAAATAACTTCTAAAATTCCAGCTCTGATTTGTAATTCATTCTGTCGTTTCTGAGGTATTGGCTTGAATGCCTATATTTGATTTCTGTGCTTGAGTAAACCCACCCACTGGCCAGACTGAACCTCAGTGTGTTTGACATTTTCCCTTTTGAACAGCATCCAGCATAATGTAGCTTACTGGAAAAAATCTACACAGTATGACTCAGAAAGTCATGCAAGCATTTCTTTCTGTGGAATTCTTTATTTTTTTTCTCAAAATGAAAATAGATCACATTATTTGAGGATAAACAAATCTGAAAGTGTTTCCAGTAATATCTTTTTATGTATAAGCTGCTGAAGATTAACTAACAGTTCTTGGCTAAGATCTCGCTTCCTACCTAAATGTCTCAGTAAATACTGTCCTATTGAAATAAAATGCAACTTTTCAAAGTTTCCAACTGAAAATAGAAAATGAAGCCCTACTTCCCAGAAGGAGGAGTCATGCTTTCTTTTTGTTTAAGATGTCCGTAAATTATCCAACACAGGCCCAGCCATGCAGTGTACATTTAATGCCCTCTAAATGAAACTATGTAAGATAAAATTACAGCTTATGAAAAACCATGTAAGCTACATAGTCTAACAAGATATGGATTGTTCTTCCTTTATCTTCCTTTGTTTTCTGATAAATTTCAGGAAATACTCCCAAACAAGCACATGTATTGTCAGTACTCGTAATTTAAAATTTATTATTATTTGTTTTTTGCTTTATTTTTTATTTTAGATTTGGGAGTACATGCGAAGGTTTGTTGTTACATAGATAAACACGTGTCATGGGGATTTGTTATATGTATTATTACATCACCCAGGTAGTAAACCCAGTACCCTATGATTGTTTTTAAGGAGTTGTATTTTAAAAATGTTTTAAAATTATTAATGGAGTGTTATTAGCTGAACATGCACATTTGAGATGTTCTTTAGGTAGAAGAATTTCTATGCAACTAGGCAAGTACTTTTAGAAGGTATTGACTGTTGTAACGTTGGCAGTATAAAAGGAAGGAAGACAGGACCATAAGACTTGAGACAAAGGGAGTGGAAAAAGAAGTAAGCTACAGAATGTTTGATCTGATCAATAAATAATAAAAGAGTAGCTACATGTTTTGAGTATCTACATTGTATAAGTTAGATACTAGGTTAGGTGGTTTGTATATACACTGCCTTTTATAGCCACCCTACAAGATAGCATTATCATCTCCAACTTACAGATGAATGTTCTGAAGCTGAGGAGAGCTGGGATTCATAGTTTGTCCCATGATAAAGCTTGTTTTCTTCACCCTATACCATATTGTCTCAGATGTGTCACAAATAAAAACGGGAAAGACAAAGAATAAAAATGAAATCTTAAAATTCTCACAACATAACAGTAAACAAAGCAAACAGTCCAATTAGAAAATAGGTAATAGACATGAAACATTTCACTGAAAACATATACAGAAGGCAAATTAAGCACATGAAAAGATGTTCTACATTGTTAGCCATTAAGAACATGCAAATTAAAACCATAGTGAATTTTAAATTTAAATTAAATTAAAACCATACAGTACATCTATCAGTGGCTAAAATAAAATGACAACAACAAATGTAGTGATGTAACCATCCAATGGGTTCATCTTTCCCACTGCCTAGACAGAGCCAATTTATCAAGACAGGGGAATTGCAATGGAGAAAGAGTAATTCACGCAGAGCCAGCTGTGCGGGCGACCAGAGTTTTATTATTACTCAAATCAGTCTCCCCGAGCATTTGGGGATCAGAGTTTTAAAAGATAATTTGGCGGGTAGGGGCTTGGGGAGAAGGGAGTGCTGACTGGTCAGGTTGCAAATGGAATCATAGGGGGTTGAAGTGAGTTTTTCTTAATGTCTTCTGTTCCTGGGTACGATAGCAGAACTGGTTGGGCCAGATTACCAGTCTGGGTGGTGTCAGCTGATCCATCGAGTGCAGGGTCTGCAAAATATCTCAAGCACTGATCTCAAGCTTTACAATAGTGATATTAACCCCAGGAGCAATTTGGGGAGGTTTAGACTCTTAGAGCCAGAGGCTATATGACCCCTAAATTGTAATTTCTAATCTGATAGCTAATTTGTTAGTCCTGCAAAGACTGAACATCAGGCAAGAAGGGGGTCTTTCTGGAAATGGCTGTTACCAATTTTGTTTCAGAGTCAAATCATGAACTGAATTCTTTCCCAAAGTTAGTTTGGCCGCCACCCAGGAATGAGCAAGGACAGCTGAAGGGTTAGAAGCAAGATAGAGTCTGTTAGGTCTGATTTATTTCACTGTCATAATTTCCTCGGTTATAATTTTGCAAAGACGGTTTCAGTGACATCACCCGTACTGGCAAGGATGTAGAGAAACTGGATCATTGTTACATGGCTGATGCTACAGAGACTCTGGAGAACAGTTTGCAGTTCCTTTAAAACTAAACATGCAATTACCGTATGGCTCAGTAATTGTACTCCAGGGAATTTGTCCCAGAAAAATGAGAGCTTATGCTCACACACAAAACCTGTACACAAATGTTTAAATCAGCTTTATTTATAATAGCTCATAACTAAAAATGACTCAGATATTCTTCAACAGATGAATGGTCAAACTGTGGTCTGACAGTACCATGGAATACTACTTATAAATAAAAAGAAATGAGTTATTGATACATGCAACTGTCTGGATGAATCTCCAGAGAATTATGCTGAGTTTTTATTGAAAGTCCATCCCAAATGATACATGCTCCATTTTTCCATTTATGTAATATTCTTGAAGTGACAAAATTACAGAAATGGGTAAGAAATGAGAGGTTGTGAAAGGAAAATATCTTGGGCCCCCAAAATGACTAGGAAAAACTCAAGCTGGAAACTGCTTAGGGCAAACCTGCCTCCCATTCAGTTCAAAGTCACCCCTCTGGCAGAGACAGATGCTTATGTGATGGCCTCTTTTGGAAAGGCTAATCAGAAACTCAAAAGAAAGTAACAGGTTGTGTATGACGCATCTGTGACCTGGAAGCTCCCTCTCCACTTCGAGTCTTTCTGCCTTTGCTTCAAGTTGTCCCGCCTTTCCAGACTGAACCAGTGTACTTCTTACATGTATTGATTGATGTCTCATGTCTCCCTAAAATGTATAAAACCAAGCTGTGCTCTGATCACCTTGGGCATATGTCTGTGTCTCGGGTGCGTTCTCAACCTTGGCAAAATAAACTTTCTAAATTAACTGAGACCTCTCTCAGATTTTCTGCATTCATACTCTTAAAAGGGCACCATGAGGGATACTTGTGGTGATGAAAATGTTTTGTATTTTGACACTATCAATGTCAGTATCCTGGTTGTGGTATTGTACCATAGTTTACAAGTTACCATTTGGGAAATCTGAGTAAAAGGAACATAGGATCTCTCTGCATTATTTCTCACAATTGCATGTGAATCTACTATTACCTCCAAGAAAAATTTTAATCAAATAAAAAATGAACATTATTAAATATGAATAAAATGTATTTTTTATTTGAATAAATGTATTCGAATTTGTTTAAGAAATTCATGATAGCAAAAAAGGAATTGGATTGAACAGGTGAAATGGAACTGGTTTAGCCCGGGAAAGCATTTCCTGCCTTAGTAAATGTCAAGGTAACGGGGCCAAACATTTTGGTGTCCACTTTGAATCCTCTCTCTCTAACTGCTATATCTGATCAACTGTTTTCCTCCTCAAAATTCTCTAGAATATACTCATCTTTGGCAGGGCTTTTAATGCCGCCCATACATATGGTGACTTCGTGAGAATAACAAAATGATACCTCGTCTAGCTGATGAAAAAAAAAGGGTTCCTTTTTTCCTCCTGCTGGGTCACAATCCTTGGCCAGGAGACCAAGTCTGATTTTCAACAACCATCTGCCCCTTGGGAAAGTGCTTTGTGCAGGGCATGGCTTTCTGCATGGCTGTATATGGTGGCCTTTGCCTTATTATTTTCTGCCACCCTTATCTTCACCATGGTGCGAGTCAGCATGATTTCTCCCCTGTAGCATTCTCCTAATTCTCCTTACCTCCAATCTTGGTTTTCTTCAGTGCTTTCTCCACACCGCAGCTAGAATTTGCTTTCTGAAATACAACTCTGATCATGCTGCCTCACCAACAACCCTACCATAAGCCCCCTTTGTCCTCAGTAGGGAATCTAAGCTCTTGGGGTATGACAAACGTGCCATCCTTTTCCTGACCCCACCAGCCTTTCTCCTCTCCACTTTTTCAACCCTCTTCTTATTTTCTACTGTCCTGCAGCTCACATGGGCCATTTTCCCTCATCTTTGATGTTTCTCTGCCTTGAATACCTGTTCTACTCTTAACCTCCAGCCTTTTATCCGACTGACTTCTACATGTCCTTCAGACCTCAGCCCAGATATCCCCTCTGGGAAACCTTTCTAATCGCATGAGCTTGAGCTGCGTGTTTCTCTGTGCTCACATACTCACTCTGCACCATAGCCCTGAAAACACTGGTTTGTAATGTTCTGTCTCTGCATCTGCCTTTCCCATATAGCTGTTAACTTCTCCGGGACAGGAACAATATCTTATTTAATATTGTAACCCAGAGATCTACCATAGTACTTCGCACATTGAACAACCTCAACTGTCAGCTGGTAACACCTTTTTTTTTATTAAGTGAATGCAAAATCATTTAGTTAACTGTTCTAGAAAATGTGAAGCTAGGGATAAGGGAAGAAGGATGGAAAGGCAACCATTTTCTGGACTTTAAATGTTCAGTGCCTCTGTTACAATGTCTCTGGAAGCTTTTTGATCTAAGGGCTTTCAATTCTTTCTAGTTCTGGCATGGAATTGGAATTTGAATTATTTTTCACACCTGCTTTAGTGACTCTGAAGGAATGTATCAATTAAGCAAAGAGCAAACCACTGGAAACAGTTCTGACAGGGTTATTCCAAAAGGATCTGCATTGAAAAACAAGGTCTGAACTGATATCTTTAATGTATTACATAGCCATAAAATCAGGGAATGTGTAAAGGCCTGCAGGTGGGTGGCTGTTGATATTTAAAGCACGGAATTTTGGAATCTTCAGACATTCCTTTCAATGGAAGAATTATGACCCAATGATGGGAGTATTTATTTAGCTCTGCAGAGCCAGAAGACGCCTTTTCCCCCTCTTTTTTCAGCTGTAGGAATAAGGACCTGAGTGGAAACAGTGCCATACAATTATTGACCCTCAAATCCTCCATGATTTCCTTCTCATCTCTGAACACCCAGATGATCTTGCTCCTCTCATCATTTTTCAAACCTACCATTCTGTCCTTCCAAGGGGAAACATCAGCTGCCATGAAATGGGAGGAATGTATTTGATTCTTTTCCTCACTCTGCAAAGACCGTACCAATAACGTAACATGTGGGATCACAGAAGGGTTTTGGCACCTACTGTGGGTACACAAGAGATACAACATTTTATTCAAGTCTTTATTTCTTGTCTTCATAGCTCATAACTTGCATTTTTTAAATTGACTTTTAATAGTTGTACATATTTTTGGGACATATGTGATAGTTTTATACCTGTCTACAATGTGTAATTATCAAATCAGAGTAATTGGGATGTCCATCTCTCTTTTTTAAAAAATTACGTATGTTTTCTCCCTAGAAAAGGGGCCAAAAAGCTTTTTCTCTAAAGGGCAAGATAGTAAATATTTTAGAATTTACTGATCATACAGTCTCGGTCATAACTACTTAACTCTGCCACTGTATGCAAAAGCAACCACTGACAATATATGAGGGGATTTCAAAAAGTGCATGAAAATTGAATTAAAAAATAACAATTAAAAATATAAATTTTCTTAATCAGCATAAGCTTCGGGTTCAAGACATTTTTGTAAGTGATGATACCAGCCATTTAGTTCATCTCTAAAGAACTGGGAGTCCTGAGAATTCACCATGTCAAAGTAATGTTTTTTATATTATTAACTGAAGAAAAATAGGTGCCCTTTAAAGATTTTTTTATGATTAGGAGACAAAAAGAAGTTAGAAGAAACTGAATCATGACTGTAAGATGGAAGCCTAATGATTTCTTACCAAAACTCTTGCAAATGGCCCTTGTTTGATGAGAGGAATGAGCAGGTGCATTGTCATGGTAAAAAAGCATTCTAATGAAGCTTTCCTGAGTGTTTTTCTGCCAAAGCTTTGGCTAATTTTCTCAAAATACTCTCATATTAAGAAGATATTATGGGCAGGTGCAGTGGCTCATGCCTGTAATCTCAGCACTTTGAGAGGCCGAGGCAGGCGGATCACCTAATGTCAGGAGTTTGAGACCAGCCTGACCAACATGGAGAAACCCCCATCTTTACTAAAAATACAAAATTAGCCAGGCATGGTGGCACATGCCTGTAATCCCAGCTACTTGGAAGGCTGAGACAGGAGAATCGCTTGAACCCAGGAGGCAGAGATTGCAGTGAGCCGAGATCGCCCCATTGCACTCCAGTCTGAACAACAAGAGCGAAATTGCATCTCAAAAAATAAATAAATAAATAAAAATAAGAAGATACTATTGTTCTTTCACTCTTCAGAAAGTCAACGAGAAAATGCCTTGAGCATCCCCCCAAAATTGTTGCCATGACCTTTGCTCTTGGCTAATTCACTTTTGCTTTCACTGGCCCCCTTCCACCTCTTGGTAGCCATTGCTTTGATTGTGCTTTGTCTTCAAGATTGTACTGGTAGAGCCTTGTTTCATCTCCTGTTACAATTCTTAGAGGAAATGCTTCAGGATCTTGATACTGTATGCTTAAAATTTCCATTGAAAGCCCTGCTTTTGTCTACAACTGATCTGGGTGCAATTGTTTTGACAGCCATTGAGTGGAAAGTTTGTTCAACTTTAATTTTTCAGTCAGAATTGTGTAAGAACCAGTGGAGATGTCTGTAGTGCTGGCTATTGTTTTTGCTGTTAATCATCAGTCCTCTTCAATTAAGGCATGAACAAGATTAATAATTTTTTCCTCACAAATCGATGTGGATGATCTGCTGGTGCTGGCTTCATCTTCAACATCGTTTCATCCCTTCTTAGGATGAGTGATCCATTTGTAAACTGCTGATTTCTTCGAGACATTGTCCTATAAACTTTCATAAAGCATCAGTGATGTCATCATTCTTCCATTCAATCTTCACCATAAATCTGATGTTTGTTTTTGCTTCAATTTTAGCAGAATTCATATTGTTCTTATAGAGGCTCTTTTCAAACTAATGTCTTGGCCTTGTTTATGCCTCAAACTAGATCCTTTTCAGATATGTTGTAACCAGTTGGCATGAGTTTATTTTGGTGCAAAAAAATTTGAACTCCATGCATAGTTTTTTTTCATAATACGCATTTTCCATAAACTTTTAAAAGACTCCTTTCATATAAATGAATGGGCATAGTTATGTTCCAATCAAACTAAGCACTGAAATTTGAATTTCATATAAATTTCATGTGTCATAAAATATTATTTTTCTTTTGATTTATTTCCAAGCATTTTTTTTACTTCACAGACTGCTCAAAAATAGATAATGGGCCAGATTAGGACTGTGGGTTATAATTTGTTGGTCTTTGCACTAGAATGTCATCTAGAGAGTGAAGGGATTGGATTTGTGCTTTTAGTCAGTGCTTCTCAAATTTAAATGTGCATATCTCATCTGGGTTCTGTTAAAAATGCAGATTCTGTTGTAAGAGTTTGCATTTTTAACCAGCTGCAGGACCATGCTGGTGCTGTGATTTGCTGACCACACCTTGAGTAGCAAGGTGTAAATCAGCAGTTTACAAATGGATCACTCATCCTAAGAAGGGATGAGATGATGTTTGAAAACCTTGAGTAGCAAGGTTTTCAAAGATTGCACATTGGCATCCATCCATGCAAGAGAGAGCTTGGATTGTAGACAGACTGGATGGGGATGGGGGTGAGTGGTAAAGAGGAGTTAGGAGGCTTTGTAATCATTCAGGATTGCACTAATGAGGGCCCATCCTAGGTCAGGATCAATGAGGTTGAAGAGGGACAGATGAATATGAAAGACTTCTGGGAGATGGACTCAGCAGGTCTTGGTTGCTCAGTGGATGTGAGAGATGGAGGGAGGAGAATTGAGGTTGACTACAAGATTCTGTTGGTCAATGATGCACTTAGCAGAGATCCTAATGATCCATACAGAAGTGGGTAGAGAGTAGGTGCTTAATCAGTGTTTGTTGTTTAAGTGAAAAGGCAAGGGGAAGAGCAAGTTGGGTTGGAAGGGGATGGGAGAGAGAAGAGAAATACCTCAATTTGGGGTAGTTTGAGTTTGATTCTTCAGAAACCAAGAGAAAGTAGCAAAGGCAGATAATGTTTGGAAGGCAGAATGCTGTCCCATGTGGCTGGTCTGGGAATGTGTGGTTTTCCATCAACTGAGAATTTGACCCAGAACAATAGCACTACACATTGGGTGTCCCTTATCTGAAATGCTTGGGACCAGAAGTGTTTAGGATTTCATGATTTTTTTTTGGTGGGTGGGGAGGGGGGTGGATTTTGGAATATTTGAATATATACAATGAGATATCTTGGAGATGGGACCCAAATCTAAACATAAAATTCATTTATGTTTCACATTCACCTTATACACATAACCTGAAGGTAATTTTATTTAATGTTTTTAGTAATTTTGTGCTTGTGAAAAAGTTTTGACTGCATTTTGTCTGCAACCCATCCCATGAGGTCAGGTGTGGGATTTCCCACTTGCAGGGTGATATCAGTGTTCAAAAAGTTTCAAATTTTGGAATCATTTAGATTTTTTATTTCTAAACTAGAGATTCTCAACCTATACCAACCAGGAAAAGCATAAGCTATACTAAAAGTATGCTGAGGGCATTTGCCACCTTGCAAGAGTTCTTATATAAATGTTTAACTTTATTCTTATTTTACGATAGAAATTTTTTTTACAAAAAACTATCGGGCTGTGCACGGTGGCTCATGCCTGTAATCCTAGCACTTTGGGAGGCAGAGGCGGTGGATCACCTGAGGTCAGGAGTTCGAGACCAGCCTGACAAACATGGAGAAACCCCATCTCTACTAAAAATACAAAATTAGCCAGGCATGGTGGTGCATACCTGTAATCCCAGCTACTTGGGAGGCTAAGGCAGGAGAATGACTTGAACCTAGGAGGTGGAGGTTGTGATGAGCCAAGATTGTGCCATTGCACACCAGCCTGGGCAACAAGAGCAAGATTCCATCTCAAAAAAAGAAAAAGAAAAAGAAAAAAAAAAATCAAGGAATCAGAATTTGCTTGCAAATATTTTACAGCTCTGGCCTAAGAATCAACTTAATTTGAATATTATACCATAAGGCCTGTTGTCTCAGGTTTTCTCCACTGCTATGTTTAATTTAGTTGTTCTACTGAAGACACTAAACATCTCTCATGTGTCAAAAGAATTTGTCATTTGTGTAATGTTATGTAATGCATTCTTAGATGAGGCGGATTTTTTTTCCTGTTTTTTTTTTAACCCACTTTTACCTTTCCAAATTCTGATGAAAGAAAAACTTTACCCGAATTTGCTGGAGATCTGTCTGTCGCTGGCCATAGAAAAACCCCAAACATACCAGCAATGTTTAATTAACAACCTCCTGAGTCTTCCTCTGTCTCTAGTCCTTCCCTCTTTTAATCCATTTTATGCATTATTGCCCAATTAATATTTCTGAAGCTTATCCCTGATCCTATTACCACCTTGTTCAATAAACTTAAATGGCTCTCTGTGGTCTACATAAGTCCACACTCCTCAGCCTGCTTTTCAATGTGCACCACCATCTGATTTCCATAGACATTTCCAAAAGATTTCCTATTACTCACTTTTACCCACCCCACCCAACAACCAAATCAAACTCACTACTTCCTCGCAGGTCCTGTTCTTCCCGGCCTCTGGGCTATGATGCAAGAGCTCCATCCACCCACTCTCCCAGCCTACTCTGAGCCCTAAAGTTCTTTGAAGTTCAGGCCAAACTTCCGCTTCTCCATGAAGCATTCTCTGATTTCCAAGTTGAAAAGAGTATTTTTTTCTGTTCTTAATTTTCAGAGTTTTTTTTTTATCTGTGCAGCAAGATATGGCAGGAAGGTTATGGATCTCTAGAATGTAAGCTCAAGGTAGGACTTGGTCCACTTATTCATTGCTGTGTCACCACTGCCTAGGCAAATGACTGGCATATAGAAGGTGCTGAATAAATATTTATTGATAAGTGAACAAATGAATGAATGAGTGACTAAATTAAGATGAGTTCACTTTAAATTCAAGGCTACTGTCACATGCAAATGCCTAAGACATGGATTGAAAGAAGGTAGAGGCTTAATATGTTAAGTTCCTTTCCCTTTATTATCTCTTTTATGGCAGTTGTAAATCTCAGATATATTTATTTCTGCAGTGTCTGGGACCTAATGTCAGAGGGAAAAGTAATAAATCTTGAGCACTTACTGTCTGTTAGGTTCTGTGCTAGGTGCCTTATATTCACATCTTATTTTAAATCTCCGTAAGAATTCTATAAGGTAAGTATTATCCTTTCCATTTTACCATGGAGAGAAGCTAAACTCAAAGATATTTGTCACTCAGGACCAGGCTGGGCAACATGGTGAAACCCCGTCTCAACACAAAATACAAAAATTAGCTGGACATGGTAGCACATGCCTATGGTCCCTGCTACTCAGGAGGCTGAGGTGGGAGGATTGCTTGAGCCTGGGAGGCAGAGGTTGCAGTGAGTTGAGTCATGCCACTGCACTCCAGCCTGGATAACAGAGCAAAGAAAAGAAAAAAGAAAACTTCTTATAGGTCACAGATTTCATAAGTGATAAAGCTGAGATTTAAAGCCCAGTCAACCTGATGCCCTTATTACCCATATATAATAACATGGGTTATTAACTAATAAATGACAAAATGTGATGCAAAACCATGTTTACCCAACTTTCCCATTCCTACAACTTTATTGTGATGTCTCTCAATATGTCACTACACAGCAAGTGCTTAATAAAGGAAAAAATAAGTAAATACATTTAAAATAAACTAGTAAACATGAATGAATTATAGAGCCAGTGGATTAAGAATAAGCCATGCTTTCCTACTAGAAAATCATGAAGTCAGATTAATGTCTGATGACATACGAGCACCAATTGCTTTTGCCAAAAGAACAAGGTTAGCTACAAAATGGAAATAAGTTCAAATTGACAAGTGGTCTGTTGCTGCCACCATGGAGTCAAGAAGATCGGCACCCATCTTTGATGCCTGCCCTCTTAATTGCAAGGCCAGGCATGTAGTTTATTCTTAGTCTACAACTGCAGTCCTGAAAAGCAGCAGCTTTGGTTGTCTTCAGCTATCATACACTGCAGGTCCTAGACCATAGTAACACCCACTCCGGTGGAAAGTTCGAGGTAAAAGTCCTCTCTGACTCATCTCTTCTGACTATTCAAATCACAAAATTAACCAGGGTGGGTGCAGAGGAACTTGTAGCTGAGAAACTTCTGAGAGATGTTAAGTTATTCACAGGTTATCAACATTAGTTATCTCACCATATAAGAGAACTAACAAAGTAATTCTACCATCAAAAATGTCTTCTAAAATCTTGAAGGCTATGTCCCATTCGGTCAGTTTGCAACTTTGGAAAGCTACTTAACCTCTCTAACCCTCAGTTATCACATGAGGATAACAGTGAGTGCTCTATCCATTGGTTTCAAAGGATTAAGTAAAAACATTTCACACTATGTTCAATAAGGGTTTAATTAAAAATACCATTTTACATCTATCACACTACTTTCAGCACATCTGGGAATTTCTTCCAACAAGACACTGACTGGAAGCTGGACCAACAGTCTAGGAATTGATCCTGTCATTGAAAAGACCTTCATATATATTTTATTTGCAGCACTATTGTAGGAACCTAGTATCCTAAAAGTATCTTTTAGGTGTGTGCAACGATTCTTAGATATTTGAGAAAGATCTCAGAGTCTCTTTCAGATATTTGCAATACATTGATTACAAATTGCTGTTGATTTTGATCTGATTTGTATAAGAATACATCCTGATTCTCATGATTAATACAATAATAATAAAAGCTACATTTTATCAGCACTGGGTAAGGGTTTGGTATGTATTATACTAACTTCTCACAATGTCTCTGTAGGGTAAAGATTAATGTCTTCACTTGCAGATCTACAACCTAGATTCAAATTAGCTTATGTAAGTTGTCATCCATATCATGGACAGTAAGCAGCAGATCTGTGATTTAAGTGCAGGTCTGTCTGACTCCAAAGCATGCGTTCTTTCCACCAAGTCACATGAACTTGGAACCCTTAGCCATATGGTCACAACCTATCACATTCATCTCACTGAGAAACGTGGAGCGGTATGTCAGTGTGATCACTCTGCTACAAGATAGGAGTACAAAGATGAACGAGGCATAGGAGAACAAGCAGCTTTGTTGGTCTTGAGTTGGGTCATCCATAGCAGATCCTAGACTATCGTAATACCTGCTCTAGTGGAAAGCTGGTTCTTTAAGGATTAATAGTTCAGAAAGGGGAGGCAGAGGAATTCATGGGACCTGTGAAAAGAGGCTGATTAATGTATACATTGAGAGGAGCTGGATTAGGTAAGACACTGGAGGAGGTGATGCCTTAGCTAAGTTCTGAAGAGTGAATAGGCATTAGCCAAGTGAATGAATGGAGCTGGGTATGAGAGAAGACTGTGCTAGGGAGAAGGGAAGGGATAATATATGCGAAGACCTGTAGGGGGAGAGACAGAGGCACATTTGGAAACCTGCGAGGTGTTTAATGTATTTGGAATACAGTGGGTCCTCGAATAATATTGCTTCTTTCAATGTGGCTTTATTATAACATTGATAAGGAAAAATGATCAATTCTCTGCTGGGGTCACCGTCTGGGTGGAGTTCGCACATTCTCTTCAGATCTGCATGGGTTTTCTCTGGGTATGCCTGTTTCCTCCCACATTCTAGAGATGTGCACATACGATTAACTAGTGTGTCTGAATTGTCCCAGTCTGAGTGTGTATGCGTGTCTCTGTGTGTGTGTGTATGCTTTGTAATGGAATGACGTCCTGTCCAGGGTTGGTTCCCACCTTGCTCCCTGAACTGCAGGGATAGGCTCAGACCATCTGCACCTTGAACTGGAATAATGGGTAAATAATAATCTTACTTGTTTTTATTAATCTCTCTTAAATGTCCATATAGCTCACATTTATTTCAGTGTGTAATATTAGACGTATTTGGGGTCTTTATTTAGAAATTTGTTTTTGTGTGGCCGGAAATATGTCACCAAAACTTAGCTATTGTTCATATCAATTAGCCTATGGTAAAATAATTTTCACTCTACATCGTTTTGCTTAAAGTTGCAATTTCCAGGAACATATCAGTGATATTAAGTGAGGACTTACTGTATGTGGAGAGGAGAGTGGAGAGCATGAAGCTTTGGAGTAAAGGTAAGGAAATTGGGCTTTATCATAATGGATATTTATATTGATACAGGATGGAATTTAGGTTAGGGAACAAGAGAAGGACAAAGGAGCTAGTAAGAGGGAACAGCCATGGACCAGGGAGGCGAGGCTGGAAGGAAAAGCAAATGAAGGCTGGAGGAAGCTCATAATTTGAATGAATGGTTCAGAAGATGCTGGGAACACACCTTGCCAGACTTCCCATTACTCCATGTATCACGTCCTGGTCCATGGTGGAAGCAAACCTGTGGAATTACTAATAAGACACTGTTCAAAGGATTATTATATTTATCTGTCCATCCATTCTTAATCAAGGGCTTATGAATAAGAACAGTTTCTAAATGCTGTTTATTCAGAATCTTCTCCACTAATTTGTCTCAACAATTTGTCTTTGCTAGAAACTGTAGAACTGAGCCAAAGTGAATTCCTGCCAGTGTGAATGAGGTCAGAATACCTGAGTCACATAAGGTCCAGAGGGCAGGTAGCCAGCCAGGGCACCTCTGTGCTAGCCAGGGTGTCTTAACAGGAGCCTAATGAATAATTTTTTGATCTGAGGCATATGGCTTTTAGTCGAAGAGGACAACTCCTAGACAACTAGCTAGAACTTTGCAGTAAGGAGAGCAATGTTGCTTGACCATAAATGAAGGAGAATTACTTGGTGCTGCCATATTCTCTAGGGGGCAAGTGCAGCTTCACAAAAGGGTGTCTTTTTTTTTTTGCCAGCAAAAACTAAAACAAACAAAAACCTTCCAACTCTTAGCTAAGGGGAATTCTGTGGATCTAACTTGTGTTCTTACTCCTTATAACTTCTTGTTATTTTGTTCCTTTTGAGTTCTTGTACTTTATATAGGAGGTAGTAATTTGGAACATGGTTGACTTAACTACCCTGGTTGCATTGACATACATAGCGCTTAAATTGTGCCCAACACATTTCTGAGGGCTTTATGCATTAACTCATTTAATGTTTTTACCATCCTAGAAGGTAGGTAGATACTATTAATATCATCATTTCCAGTTTGCAGATGAAGAAACTGATGCAGGGAGACAAACTCATAGTAAAATAGCTATCTAGTCGAGTTTTGGACACAGGGAGTATGGTTCCAGAGTCTATGCTTGTGACCTGGGGTTTCCAAGTTTTAATATGAAGTAGAAGCCGTGAAAAAGTATGTTAAGATGCAGAATCCCAGGCCACGCTCTCAGAAATTTGAATTTAATTTGTCATAGAGGGCCCTAGGTATTTCTGCTTTTAACACGTGCCCTATATGCTTACAATGTGGGTGTTCCTCAGACTACACTTTGAGAAACATTGCTCTAAACTACTACATTATCCAGTCTCGTCACTGTTGTTGAAAGTCTGATTGTGCCCTGTTTCCTGCTATCCCAGTACACTGCAGAATGCATAGAAAAAAAGATGTGAAAATAACATTCTGTGGGTGACTTCTATTTATCTATCTATCTATCTGTCTATCTATCTATCTATCTATTTTTGTATGTATTTTACAACATTGGTTCTGTCTATATACATATAAATCAGTTTGAATGAAACCAGTTTTAAGTGAAGTTTTAAAAACTTTACATGATATCAAGTATTTCTTTGGACTTAATCTTTATTTTTTTATTCTTTGAGACAGAGTCTTGCTCTGTCGCCCAGACTGGAGTGTAATGGCGCAATCTCAGCTCACTGCAACTTCTTCCTCTTGGGTTCAAGTGATTCTCCCACCTGGGCCTCCTGAGTAGCTGGGATTACAGGTACCCACCATCATGCCCGGCTAATTTTTGTAGAGATGGGGTGTCACCATGTTGGTCAGGCTGATCTTGAATTCCTGACCTCAGGTGATCCACCTGCCTCAGCCTCCCAAAGTGGTGGGATTACAGGTGTGCGCCACCGTGCCTGGCCTGGACTTAATCTTTAGCTATCTATTTTTATGCTCTATAGATTCATTTAGAAATAAATTTGTGGTCACTCTAAGAAGAGACAATCCTTGTATTTTTGTTACTAGATGCTTTGTGATCAAAAGGTGACACATGTGTATAGTTCTGATACTGGGGTCAGAACTAATTTTTTTGTGTCATTTTATAATGGCCTTTTAATGCATGTCACTATGCTTTGAGAATGTGACCTGGTCTATGGCATTTTCCTATTTATTCAAAAATGTCTAGTGTTTCTTGTGAGTTTTACTATATTTCTTTTAACTCTCTGCCATAATTCTTATGCAACTGTGAAAAAAGATGTGCTGTCAGAGTAGAGTGAACATTGAACTCAGTGCTAAAATGATCAGATACTATTTGGAGTCTCATTTTTAAAATCTGAAATAAAAGCAGTATCTTTTTTCAATCTTATATTTATGTAAATTGGGTATTCAGAGGCATCTGTTTTTAGGTTAAAATTATAACTCATTTCCACTTGATAGAGAAAAGGGAAAAAAAAATCAGAAGGTCCTCACCAGTTACAATGTAGCCCTCTGAATTGACAAAGGTTCCTGACAGCTTCATCCTCTCCCTTAACACCAATATCCTTGGACTTATAATGAATGTCCCTTCCTCTAACTATAACTAAGTGAAATGATGTGAGAGACAGAGCTCTTGCTTGGGGAAGAGAAAGAGGAGAGTGGGGGATGAGATTTTTCTAGAGACTAGAACAAAGGAATCTTAACAAAGATGACAGAGGCTCAGAATGCTTAGTGCATCAATAGAGGCAGGAACCAAAGTGAGAAGGGAAGAGAGGAACTTTGAATGACAGTGAAGTGTGAATTATTTTCCATATCCTCCTTTTATTCTCCAGCGGACTCAAAATCTTGTGTTGTGATCCATTTCCTAAGAAGCAGCTTGTCTCTTGTTTCCTTTTGCCTGTGACCATGTTCCAGAAAGTTCTGCACTCATGGGCCTAAACACTGAGAAAGGACCACTCCATTTCCCCCACTTTCTAACTGAAGCTTTGTACTGTTTTGGCAGCCTGGGTGGATTTAACCTAACTTAGAAACTTTCCTATAAGGATACGGTTATTTTTTATTTTTTTATCCTCTTTAGATTGGGGGTAGGCCAAAAAGAAATAATTGACTTCTGCTTCTGACCAAGATGAAGTAATTGAGACCAAGTTTATCTTTCCAATTGAATCAATGAAAAAAAATCAGGCAAAATATATAGAACAAAGTTTGTTAAGACATTGGAGATCAGGCGGTGAAAAAGTGATACCTGGGGGATGGGGAGCAAACAAGGTGAGCTCTGTATTTGCCTCAGGTTATTGCTTGAATGAGTTCCCAGGTGGCTGTCCAGGGAGAGGAGACGCAGGTGGGGCCAGTGGACCCAGTGAGTTGAGAGGACCTGAAAGTCTAGGAAGACAAAAGCAGCTAGAGTTTGCAGGGCAGGGTTCTGGAGAACAGAGAGCCGCAGAGGAGAGAAATCCAGAGACCTGCTAAGGGTCTCCTTTCACTTTTTTGTTTGAGACAGAGCCTCTCTCCTTCTGTTGCCCGCGCTGGAGTGCAGTGGTATGATCTTGGCTCACTGCAACTCTCCCTCCCGGGTTCAAGCGATTCTCCTGCCTCAGCCTCCTGAGTAAGTGGGATTACATGTGCCCACCAGCATACCCAGCTAATTTTTGTATTTTAGTAGGGACAGGGTTTCACCATGTTGGCCAGGCTGGTCTTGGACTCCTGACCTCAAGTGATCTGCCTGCCTCAGCCTCCCAAAGTGCTGGGAGCCACTGTGCCTGGACTCTCCTTCAATTTTTATCTTTTGTTTGTTTGTTTGTTTGAGATGGAGTCTCACTCTGTCACCAGGCTGGAGTGCAGTGGTGCCAACTCGGCTCACTGCAACCTCGGCCTCCCGGGTTCAAGCAATTGTCTGCCTCAGCCTCCTGAGTAACTGGGATTATAGGCGTGTGCACCATGCTTGGCTAATTTTTATATTTTTAGTAGAGACGGGGTTTCACCGTCTTGGCCAGGCTGGTCTTGAACTCCTGACCTCATGATCTACCCACCTCTGCCTCCCAAAGTGTTGGGATTACAAGTGTGAGGCACCGCTCCCGGTTGTCTCCTTGATTTTTTTTTTTTTTTTTTAAAAACAAGCACGCCTTTATTTCCTTGTTTTGCAAATAAAGCTGGCTAAGTTGGTTGCTTTTTGGTGATTAGTCAAAGAGACCAAATCCCATATCCTCATCCGACTCCTCTGACTCTTCCTTGGCTTCAACCTTAGCTGGGACTGCAGCAGCAGCAGCAGCAGGAGCAGCCATAGTGGCAGCAACCACAGGGGCAGCAGCCACAAAGGTAGATGGGTCAGCCAAGAAGGCCTTGACCTTTTCGGCAAGTGGGAAGGTGTAATCTGTCTCCACAGACAAGGCCAGGACTTGTTTGTACCCGTTGATGATAGAACCGGGTACTGATGCAACAGTTGGGTAGCCAATCTGCAGACAGACACTGGCAACATTGCGGACATCCTCCAGGAAGCAAGAATGCAGACTTTCCTCTGTGATGTCAAACACTTCAGGGTTGTAGGTGCTGCCATTGTCAAACACCTGCTGGATGGCCAGCCCAAAGGAGAAGGGGGAGATGTTGAGCATGTTCAGCAGCGTGGCTTCTCTGGCTCCCACTTTGTCTCCAGTCTTGATCAGCTGCACATCACTCAGGATTTCAATGGTTCCCCTGGAGATTTTAGTAGTCATACCTAAAGCCTTGAAAAAGGAGGTCTTCTCGGGCGCGAGGCCAGTGTTCTCGGCTGGCACAGTGACTTCATATGGGGCAATGGCACCAGCACAGGCAGCAGCTGGCACCTCATTGGCCAGCAGCATGTCCCTGATCTCAGTGAGGTCCTCCTTGGTGAACACGAAGCCCACATTCCCCCGGATATGAGGCAGCAGTTTCTCCAGAGCTGGGTTGTTTTCCAGGTGCCCTCGGATGGCCTTGTGCATCTTGGTGTTCTTGCCCATCAGCACCACGGCCTTCCCGCAAAGGGACATGCGAATCTGCTGCATCTGCGTGGAGCCCACATTGTCTGCTCCCACGATGAAACATTTCGGATAATCATCCAATAGTTGGATGATCTTAAGGAAGTAGTTGGACTTCCAGGTCGCCCTTTCTTCCCGGGGCATCATGGCGGTGCGTCAGGGATTGTCACACGGGGTTTAAAGACGATGTCACTTCCACGAGGATGCCTGGTGAGAGAAGCTCCTTTGATTTTTAAGGAGAATGTTGATGGGCACATGTGTGTGGGAAAACTTCTCTTGCCTCCCAGAAAAATTAGAAGAAAAAGTACCAATAACTCACACAGAGATAGAAATAGTGCCTATTTCCATCACCCAGATGGGAAAACTTATAATTCACGGGACATTGGGTAGAATACTTAGAAAAATATTGTCTAGCAGTGGAGAATTATTAGCTCTAGACTAAATGCTGCTCTGGTATTGCCTAATGAATCTCAAAAGCATGATTCAAATGTGTCAGACTGTTTCCAAGTAAGGTAACTGTGTCTTTTAACAAAACTCAAAAATATCTGTAGAAGTGCAAATATATCCAGCACCCATCAAGGGAAAATTCAGAATGTCTGGAATTAATTAAAAAATTCCTAGGCATGCAAAAAAGTGGTAAAATGTGACCCATGATGAGGAGAAAAACCTGTCAATTGACACCAGACCAGAACTTGCTTAGATGTTAGAAATCGCCAACAAGGACATTTCAACAGTTATTGTAACTGTATTATTCTATAGCACAAAAGCTATAGCAAAAATGTTAAGTTCAGACCTGGAAAATAAAAAAGGTCCAAATTGAACTTACAGGGCTGAAAGCTATAATGTCTTAAATTAAAAAGACACTGTATTAGGTTAACAGCAGCTTAGACATTTTTAAAGAAAAGATTGGCCAGGCGCGGTGGCTCATGCCTATAATCCCAGCACTTCGGGAGGCCAAGGCAGGTGGATCACCTGAGGTCAGGAGTTCAAGACCAGCCTGGCCAACATGGTGAAACCTCATCTCTACTAAAAATACAAGATTAGCTGGGCCTGGTGACATACTCCTATAACCCCAGCTAATAGGGAGGCTGAGGCAGGAGAATCACTTGAACCTGGGAGGCAGAGTTGCGGTAAGCTGAGCCATTGCACTCCAGCCTGGGCAACAAGAGCAAAACTCTGTCTCAAAAAAAAAAAAAACAAAAAAAAAAAACCAGAAAACTAAAATGAAACATAGAGACAAAGGAATAAAAAAAATTTTTTAAAGTGTCAACGCACTGTGGGACAACTTCAAGCAGCTGAAAATATGCATCATTTACTTACTCAAATAGCTAAAAAGACTTGAGTATGCCAAATGTTGGCCTATATATATATATATATATATATATGGTTTAGCTATTCCATTCCCAAGTATTTTCCCAAGAGAAAGGAAGTCAAATGTCTACAAAACAAAGACTTATTTATAGATATTCATAGAAACTTTATCTTGTAATTATTAAAACTGGAAACAACCCAAATGCCTATTGACAGATGAATGGATGGTATACCATCCATTTGTATGGTATATATCCATACAATGAACACTGCTTAGCAATAAAAAGGAACGAACTATTGATATACACTGTAGAGATGAATGTCGAAATAATTATGCTAAGTGAAAGCAGCTAGACAACAGAGAATACATACCATATGATTTCTTTTCTTTTTCTTTTTCTTTTTTTTTTTTTTTTTTAAGACAGAGTCTCGCTGTGTCACCCAGAGTGCAGTGCAGTGGTGTGATCGTGGCTCACTGCTACCTCAGCCTACCCGGTTCAAGCAATTCTCCTGCCTCAGACTCCTGAGTAGCTGGGATTATAAGAGCCTGCCACCATGCCAAGTTTTTTTTCTTTTTTTCTTTTTTTTTTTTTTTTAGTACATGCGGGGTTTCACCATGTTGGCCAGGCTGCTCTCAAACTCCTGACAAGTGATCCGCCTGCCTCGGCCTTCCAAAGTGTTGGGACTTCAGGTGTAAGCCACCGTGCCCAGCCCCATATGATTTTATTTATATAAAATGCTAGATGATGCAAAATAATCTATAGTGACAGGAAGCAGACCAGGGATTGCCTGGACCCATGACAGGGATTGGGGAGGCAGGTAAGTGAGGTAGTGAGAGATTAAAAAGGGGCACAGAGACTTTTGAGGTTATTAATATATTCACTCTCTTGATTATGTTGATGTCATTTATTGTGTGCTGGTTATGCATATAGTAAAGTTATTTTGAAAAAGAAATAACTTTTCCCAAACGATGAGCCATGTATCTTATATAGAAGGCCCTGAAATCACTTAAAAAATAAGATAAAGCGGGAAATGTTTTGTTCCACAATAGTTGGTAGGAGAAGTGTTTTTTCCCTGTTAAAACCCATTGCTCTCTGGAATCTAGGCCTCAGGAATCTGGTGAGGGGCTAGAGGCATAGTCTCTAGGCTGTACCAGCTGAGGCTCCCCACCAGGAGACAATCCCAGGGCCACACTGCAAGGGAGAGTCATGAAGGTACAGAACTAAGTAAATGTTGTGCCAGGAAGGAGGAGCCAAACACAGACCAGAGGAAAAAACGATAGTGTTGTGAACTCAAAAGGAAGAATTAAGATGCCACGTGGAAAGGGCTGGAAGAGTCTAAAGGTTAGTGAGAGGAGGTTTAGAAGCTGAAAGGAATTAAACAGAAGTAGAGAAAGGCAAATGCAGGCTCAGGCCAAAATGGGAGTCTCTGGTAAACAACAGTCATCCCTTTGGACTTCCTCTGGTCAACGTTTGATGTGCTCTGCTGCTGCAAAGCAAAGCTAAGAAGCAACAGAAATGCATGCAACAGTTATAAGGCATTGCATAATTCATAAGAATGATTTCATTGTGTAGGTTATAGCAACATCTAGATAGAAACCCTTGGCAAATGTGGTGGAAGGGAAAAGAAATAGAAAATCGATTTATTTAAACATCAATGAAAAAAGGTATTCAGAAGGTTAAGTTTTTTGTCCTTCCGCAGGGTTCCATCAAGGTATTTCCATTGGTCTGGGCTATGAGATAGAACAGCTTTTAATCTATGTGCATCAGCTGGTACTTGAAGAAAGGTGTGCAGTTAGGTGTAACAGATTTCGTTAATAGTGTTTTATAATTACATTGCATTTTCAAATTTGTAAAATTCTTTCACATGTTTTATCTTTCTCATGTAGAGTTCCTATTTTTTAATCAGACTGATTAATTACTCTGTTAAAGATTATTTATATCAAATAATTTATAAAGTAAATATTACAGTAGTCAGAATACAAAAAAGATTCACTCTGGGTCATTAGCTACGGTTAGAAATAATCAAAACATAGGCTGGGCATGGTGACTCACGCCTGTAATCCCAGCACTTTGGGAGGCCGAGGTGGGAGGATCACTTGAGGTCAGGAGTTCAAGACCAGCCTGACCAATATGGTAAAACCCCATCTCTACTGAAAATACAAAAATTAGCCAGGTGTGGTGGCGCATGCCTATAATTGCAGCTACTTGGGAGGCTGAGGCAGGAGAATCACTTGAAACCAGGAAGCAGAGGTTGCAGTGAGTGATCATGCCACTGCATTCTAGCCTGGGTGATACAGCCAGACTCCATCTTAAAAACAAAAAAAAAATTTATCATCAAAACATAACCTTTAATAAGGAGTCTTAGAAATAATTAAACTTGCATTGTCCAATACAGTAGCCATTAACCACGTTTGTTTTAAATTTAAATTGATTAAAATTAAGTAAAAGTAAAAATCCAGTTCTTTAGTCATTGTACTTACATTTACATATGCAATAGTGCTCAATATTGCCAGGGCTACCATATTGGATAGTGCAGATATAGAACATTTCCTTCTCTGGCAAAGGTTCTATTGGACAGTGCCAGTCTAGACAAATCCACTCCTGTTTTTAGTGGCTAAAAACGTACTTTTTAATTGAATTTAACTTTAGAGCTGGAGAATTTGAGGCCCACAGAAGTTAGTGATTTATACAAAGTCACACAAGAAGAACCTGAAAATGGCCCAAATTTCCTGACTTCTATATGAGTGATCATTTTAACACCTCATACCACCAAACGTTTATTTTTAATTCTGCTCTTGAATAAAAGAGGATGGGATACTCCAAGCTGGCAAGTAATCAAACACTCATTTAGTGTTTTGTTTGTGATTTACACTTATATTTGAAGTTAGGCAGAGCTAACTTCAAACAATATTAATGATGTCAACGCTATAAAGACATGATGCAGAGGAACTTGGAAGCATTTCAGTTTCCTTGCTCTGTTTCTTTTTACACGTTCTTGTTCAAGCCACTCTACTCCATGCTGGGAGCAGACAGTTTGTTCTTAGGTTAACAGAAAAACAGGCAGAATCGCCTCCTCTTAAAGCATCCGTGGAGCACCAGGTGGGAAAGGGCTCAGATTTTTAAAAGTTGCTCAGTGGGGCTTTGAAAATTAAAGAGAGCCCAGAAGAGATGTGGAGAAAGCATGCAATTACATTTGAGAAAGTGTAGCCTTTCCACTGGGTGCATTCTTGATGAGACAGCAAAGTGAGTCATTAAACAGTAGGCTGTCAATAAAGCTGAGACCCAGATTTGCTGTGGATCAACTGCAATGCCAAAAATTTAACCATCTAAAAAAGCCATGGGCAGATCCTTGGTGACCCCTTGGACCTGTTTGCATTACAAGCTTACAATCTTTATTTTTCTGAAAAGAAATAGAGAAAGGAGTAGATGTATATTGAAGAATTGCTGATGAAATGCAAGAGTTCCTTATAAAAATTACGCAGAATCATTTTGGAGGGTCAATAATTTATAGCCTTTTTACTGGCCTCGGGGAAAAATGATCACTTCCACATTTGAATTTTAGTAAAATTTGTTTTTCCTGGATCTCCATTAAATTTCATCCAGCTTTTGGCAGAAATTGTCTTCCTGGACCTTACTGGAGTGCTGGCTGATGAGTTACGTCTTCCATGGGGCCACAACTCCCTAACAAATTCTGGGAGAGCAGCCTGTTTTTGTTACCAGACGCTGGAGGACGCATGACATGTCGTTAACCTTCAAAACTGGCTCTGCACAAGAGTATTGTCAACAGATGGTGACTCTGATTCTCTCTCTCTCTCTCTCTCTCTCTCTGTCTCTCTCTCTCCCCTCTCCCTCCCTTCCTCCTTCATCCCCAGGATATCTTCTGGCACAGAATGTTCACTGGTTTCAAAGGGAAATTTGTGTGTGACACAGACATTGTGGAATGTAGAACAAAGACTGGGGCAAAGTCTCTCATATTTATAATTGCGGACTATAGGAATTAAATGCACAGAGTAAACCATCAATAGTGTTTATACGTGAAGACAGGCATACCTGTGATGAAAGGAAGATTTATGCTGAGAGGCAGGCTCTTTAGGATCAGGGAAAGGTGTCTGGGAACTGGGTGGAAGAGCTCAAAGCCAGCATTGGACTTAGAATTTTGGCCAACCATTTAACTCTTCAATCTCTCACTTTGCCTTGTCAGTTTTTATCAGTGGAAGTTAATAATAATTAGGGCATTGTTTATCAGTTACCCCAAAAAAATGTAATCCCAGCACTTTAGGAGGCCGAGGCAGGTGGATCACGAGATCAGGGGTTCAAGACCAGCCTGGCCAAGATAGTGAAACCACATTTCTACTAAGAATACAAAAAATTAACTAGGCGTGGTGGTGGGCACCTGTAATCCTAGCTATTCAGGAGGCTGAGGCAGAGAATTGCTTGAACCCAGGAGGTGGAGGTTACAGTAAGCCTAGATTATGCCACTGCACTCCAGCCTGGGAGACAGAGCGAGACTCCATCTCAAAAAAAAAAGAGAAAAGAGAAAGTTAATTTATTTATTACGTTTAGCAGATATTTATAGGATGCTTAAAATACACCATGCACTATGCTAGGCTCTAGGAAGAAACAAGATGTAAAGCAAAGTGCCTGTCAGGAAGAGGTTGACCAGTAATCAGATGATTATAGTACAGTTTTTGAGAGCTTCCTATGGAAACACGTATGGCGAAAGGAGAGGTCTACAACCCAGGATACATGGGGTGCGGTTCCGAGGGCACAAAAAGCTGTGCGGTAAACATATCACAGCTTCCCAGAGCATCAGTTTTATTTAACAGGACATTGAAACTATTTATCTTAAAGTAAAATATACATTACAGAGTAGAAAGAAATTTTCCAATACATTTCTTTTATTTAGCCCAGGTATACATGGTTCTTTCACCTTTCTCTTAATGAAGACTTCTAGGGAAAAGTGAGGACATAATGATCGCTTTTTGTGTAGGCGTTATTGAAGCCTAAGAAGCCCTTTCAGTGCCACTTCGCCATCAGTGCTAGAGGAATCCACATCATACTATTTACATTCACATGGCACCATATGGTTTATAAAGGCATCTGACGAATTTTGCACCTCACAGTAAACAAGTGTACTATCCCGCTTTACTGATGAGGATATTGAAGTTCTGTGAGAGTAATTCATTTTGGTGAGTGGTTCAAAGTCACAGAGTGATTAGTGGCAGAATCAGACTTTGTCTTGGTTTCTGACCAAATCCATTATTCTTTCTCCTGTAATGCATTCCTTCTCTTTCCAATGATTAAAAATTAAAAGACTGAGGCAATGGATCTCTAGCCCTTTTCTGGTACATATTCCCCTTCTTGCTCTTTGGGAATGGAGAGTAGAAGTGAGGAAGGTAGACTCTGGCAGATGCTGAGAGTGAAGCTGTTGAGAGGCTGGGTGAGATGGAAGGCTCTGCTTGATATCTGAGAAAACTTAGGGAACAGGGCATGGGAACTAATGAAGGTGAAACTGGGTTAAGTAGGGAGCACCGTGGTGACAATTTAAGGATCTATCTATCCTGAGAGGTTTCAAGATCTGCTTGTTGTTAGATTTTTGGTCTCTTGCTAGTTGCCCTTGACATAGATTATACTCTTTGTTCTCTCATTGATACGTCACGACTTTAGACTTGCTGTTTTGTCTTTTCCATCCATCAAAACTAAACTAGCTAACATTATAAAATTTTGGAAGGATATAACATCAAAAAAATGTTTAAGATGCCCCATCTTAAGTTAGGCAGTGAGGAAATACCACAAACCGTGCTGATGCTCCTTGAAAAACAAGTAGGACTGAGCCACATATCGTTACTGGGCAATGCTAAGTTCCTGAATTGCTTATATATATGTTTCACATGTAACTTCTGTCTTTCAACTAAAGAAGGTATTTGCTTATAATAATTACAGATTTGATTGAAATCATACACCGTGATTCAAGATTTAACAATTAAATGACTGAGACAAAGAAGTGACAAACTAAAGGAAGCCACAGTATGCTTGCCAATTGTTCTTGGCAGGAAGTGGATGACTCATCCTGGACATGTGCTTTCATTGCTGGGACAATGGGGCACAATGAAAATGTTCAACTTACTGAATAGTGTGGACATTTTGGTCATCCATTTGCAGGAGACTGATGAAATACAACTACAGATTAATAAGAACCCCAAAGTGACCTAATGCTTTTGTGTGAGAAAACTAATGATAAACATTAAGAAAAAGACATGGACTGTTTTAAAATAATCAGTAGGTTTTCTGTGCACTAAAAGAGACTGTGTACGGCAGATCCCAGGAAAGTAGAGGTGGAGAAATTCCAGAATTTAGGAAGGAAACATAGTATTGCCAATGGGAGACATGATTTATTCCCAAGAAGGAGGAAATAGGATTCGTTGCTAAGGGAGAAGTGAACAAGTATGTTTTGGTTGCAGGAGAATGGAGCCATTTCTGAAGTCTTCCTAATGTGACCCTAATAGAATATCATCTCTTGTCTGGTATCTAATCCTGTAAAAATATCTGACAGGTAGACAGGGAAGGGGTATTAACTTGGTTTAACCTTCATGAACTGGCCCAAAGTTACTAAGCACTTAAAAGGACTGAGGGGCTGTGTGGGGGCAGGAGTATATGGGAAATTTCTGTACTTTCTCTTCAATATTGCTGTGGACCTAAAACTGCCTTTAAAACATTAAATCTGTTAAAAAAAATGCTTTGTTGACAAAGTATGAGTGATCAAGGGAATCCTAGTTTGGCTAAAGGATGTGAACTGAAGTTCAGGTTTTATCCCTAACTGGCTCTGTAACCTGGGGTTAGTTTGTCTTTCTAGGCCTGTTTCTATATCTATTAACAAGAACCTTCCCTAGATTATCTTCAAGGCCTTTTCCAGATGGAAAATGCTGTAATTCATGTGGGCAGAAATATCTGTGTACATACATTTCCCTGAGGAGAGCACAGTTTTGCCAACAGTCCCAGAGGAGAGCACAGTTTTGCCAACAGATAAATACCTTGAGATACTCCAGGGAAATTTACCCTCTGTTATTATAGATTTGCAATAACAGGTGTGTTGTCGGGAGTGGAGCATGAGCTGAAGGAAGTAATTATTGTGAGTGGGGAAAAGGGCATTTTATAAGCTGGGGCAGATTAATAATGAAGGTTGTGCTGGGGATGACTTTTCAGTGTAACCTTAGCCATTCTGTCCATGGGGAGATCCTGGATTTGCATTTTCTCATTCTGTTTGCTCAGTTAGTGCCCTCCTTTATCAAAGACTACTTCCTAAGTCCAAAATTCAGAATTGTAAAAAGAAAACTAAGGAGGTGGTTAACACAATCCTATGGTTTGTTCTACAGCACGTGGACGTTACATAGCCTCCCCAAGTCTACAAAAATGCAGGCAGAAGATGCCCTCTAAGTAAAGTGTACTTGCCTTTTCCTGCATACAGCCACAACAGTGAATAATGCCAAGAAAAGGAGGCAGCATAATGTAACACCAGCGCAGAAGGAGATTTTAGTACACAGATCCTTGCAGCAATCTTGGACCGTCCCTGAATATTCTCTCAATTCATTCTCCCAAACATAAGAGCATCTGTTTGTGAGCCAGCAGAGCTTTTCATTCAGAATCATGACACTCTGCAGGCAGTTACACAGAAGAAAATCTTTTATCTCAGCTTTCAAAAAGCTCCATTAGGCAGATTCTTTTTCTTCTTTTCAGAACAGACTCCTGCTTATTTTGGAGGAGGTATGTTCTTGACAAGTGCTCTTCCCAAATGTGCTGCATTGTAATTCAACCCCCAGTAACTTGACCAGCTCTCTGACTTTATCAGATTGGAGAGAGGAATCCTGCTGCCTGAGGCTCTTGGCTGCAAAGGTGAATGTTGAGAGCAGTGCCTGCTGCACGCCTCTCTGCGGGTTCTCACCTCCCAATGGCTCATTCCAATTTTTGTGTTAGAGCTGCATGCAGAGACCTACCTGTTAGCACAAGAAACAGATGTTGCCTCACATCTCCAAGGTTTCAGAATTTATGAATACTGGTATTTGTGGCATTCATCTCACATTTCCTGGGATGGTCTTGATTCAAATTATTTTTCTGAGTCTTTGATATTGAAAAATGTCCTTTTATAGATCACTGGTTCTCAAGCTTCAGGGCACATTAGAATCATCTGAGGGTGCTTACTAAACAATAAAGATTCACATGCCCTTCTCTTAGAGATTCTGATTCAAAAGGCCCGAGGTGAGGGCAAACCTTTTAATTGAGTTATCACATACTCATAGTAAAGTACTCCCACCTTAAGTGCACAGCTCAGTGAATTTCTGTGTATGTATACAACTGTGTAACCACCACCCAGATGAAGCTGGGGAGCATTTCCAATATCCCAGAATATTTCCCTTGCCCCTTCCCAGGCCACCCATTCCCCCACCCTGCCCCAGGATCACCATCATTCCTGCCATTTCAAGATGTCTGCTTTTTGTTTTGTTTTTGTTTTTGTTTTTTTGAGACGGAGTCTCACCCTGTCGCCCAAGCTGGAGTGCAATGGCGTGATCTCGGCTCACTGCAACCTCCGCCTCCTGGGTTCAAACGATTCTCCTACCTCACTCTCCCAAGTAGCTGGGATTACAGGTGCGCCACCAGGCCCAGCTAATTTTTTGTATCTTTAGTAGAGACAGGGTTTCGCCACATTGGCCAGGTTGGTCTCGAACTCCTGACCTTGTGATCTGCCTGCCTCGGCCTCCCAAAGTGCTGGGATTACAGGGTGTGAGCCACCGCTCCCAGCCAGATGTCTGCATTTTTAACCAGCTGCTCAAGTGATCCACATACAGATGTTGTTCTTCATCATTTGAAAATCAATGGATTTAATACAATGGCCAGGAGAAAATCCACCTGCACGTTTTGAGGCTGAAACTAGTAGCCTCTAACAGATAATCTTACCCTTGTCAAAGTAACCTGCTTGAGAGATCTGGGAAACCCCCAAACCCACAGGGGCTGCCAGCCACAGAAAGATATGCCTGGAATGTGTCTGACAAAAAAAGCAACTGTGGTCCCATTCAGTTGGATTGCATCTTTCTTGGGTGATGCCAGGGTGTTCAGTAGTTCCTTATGGAAACAATCTTGAGAGTAGGAAATTTTAGTGTCTGTGAAGCACTACTACCCAGGCGTGGTTGTTTTGACTCCATAAAAGCGATCCTAGTTTTTAATCTAGAAACGTAGTTAATATTCTTTGAGTATCCTAATTAATTCTCATAACAACCCTATTAAGATAGATTTTTATTCCAGAAAACCAGTGTCAATTCTTTGGATAGGAGTATAATAATACTGAACATTTATTGAGTGCTTCCTATCACCACTGTACTAAATGCTTTAAAAGAATTCTTTCTTTTCCTTCATCCTCACATTTAAAAGAGTAAACTGAGCACTAGTGAGCTTTCCCAAGGTCATCAGAGGTAGTAAATGAGATTTGAAGTCAACCCTAGTCTCACTCAGATCCTAAACTCTTAGCTCCATGCTGGAATATTTCCCTAGAGAAATACAATTCATTTATTTCTTGGCTTGGTGGAACTCTCTTGTCCTGAGATCATGCAGTTTCCTTGGCTTTCATTTAAGCTTTTTAATGTATAATTTGGAGTTCTGAATATTCATGCCCATCAGAAGACATAAACTCCTACTGGGAGATGACTTCTAACATAGATTAATAAAGTAGCATTCTGGTTTATATATCAAATGTTGTGAGTTTGGTCAGTGTCTAACTGGGTCCTGAAAGGCCTGAATAGCTGTATGTGCCATGATAAAAATTTTTTTCAGAACCTGAAAACCTGAGGACAACAACTGGCTCAAGATAATTTCACCATGGTATTAGCAGCAAGCCCAGCTCCATCTCCTAGGCAACTCCCCCATGCTTCATGCCCTCCAGCCCCACAGGATTTCCTGTCCTAAAGGAGCTACATGCTCCATTTTTCCTACTTTACCTAAAAATCCCAAAGAAGGAATGTAGGTTCAAGAGAAACATTTGCTATTTCTTTACCTTTGTCATTAAGATGTACATACAATGATGTGAATATTAGCATTTGAAGGTCTGGTCCCAATGTTTTATTGGTTGTACCATAAATTTTAGGGGAAAAGGCAGGATGTGGTGGCTCGCTCCTGTAATCCCAGGACTTTGGGAGGCCGAGGTAGGCGGATCACAAGGTCAGGAGATTGAGACCACCCTAGCCAATATGGTGAAACTCAGTCTCTACTAAAAATAAAAAAATTAGCTGGGTGTGGTGGCGCATGCCTGTAGTCCCAGCTACTTGGGAGGCTGAGGCAGGAGAACCGCTTGAACCTGGGAGGCAGAGGTTGCAGTGAGCCAAGATCATACCACTGCACTCCAGTCTGGGCGACACAGTGAGACTCCGTCTCAAAAAAACAAAAACGAAAGCAAAACAAAACAAAACAAAACAAATGTAGTGGAAAAAAAATTACCCCAAGGATGTTTTCCTAGGCAGGCCTAATTTCTTTCAGAAATGAGAGTGACAGGCGCCATAGCCTACATTCATGAAAACTTTCATTTCCTTTTGCTTATTTATAGTAAACAAAATCCAAGTATAGTCTCATGAATGGCCTGGCCAATACTTGTCTTCTTTAGCTTTGCAGACACGGTTGTGCACAAAGCACACCTGGTACTTTTAAGATAGGTGTATTATCCCTTACAGGGAAGGAACAAAATGTACTTTTCATTTTAATACCTTCCCTTAGTTTTAATTTTTGGCTCCATCCATGGATCTGTCATTCATCAGTATAGAGGGCAGTTTGATCTCAATGGCAGGAATAATCCCACAGCATGGGGATACTAATTCTTAAGGGTCTGTTCAGGTTAAGGCAAATGCACTCTATGGTTTGTGAAACAACTTCACAGGGACTTAAGAGCTCTAATATACGTTTGGGATTTATTGAAACATATCTCTCGTATTTCACTAGGATATATGCTCCATGAGTTCAGGGATTTTTATCTTTGATGACTTTGTGTCCCTAGTACCCAAAACAAAAGTGCTCAATAAATAGTTAGTGAATGAATTTATTTATCCATCCATCCAGTTATCCATCTACCTATCCATCTATTGTTTACCACTCCACCTCAGCTAAGGTACCTGCATCTTTAGGTGCATAGAAAGAAAAATAACCTGCCTCCTCCAAGATGACTGGAAAGCAGCTTCCTGCTTCTTTAGTTTAAGTAAGTACTAAAGTATATCAGACTGTTGCATTAAAAAAAAAATCTTACCATCCTGCTGCCCAGATAAATAAATAGTTACTCTTCTGTTGTGGATCATTTAAGCGATTGCTTATTATTGCTTATTTGCCTGAAAACACTTCTTGATAAACTTTTTCTCAGCAGCTCCAGTTTATTCTTTTAATTCCAGCTTTTATTTATGGAAATACCAATCCATTTTTATTCAATAATTGAGGGGCTTGTAAAATATTTTTTAAGTACAAAAATACTTTTTTTTATGTATGTATGTAAAATATGTAAAAAAGTATATATTAAGCCCCTGACTTAAATCTGATTTACTAATTGAAATAGTTAAGGGGAAACAGGAGCATTAATCCTTACAAGGCCACATTTCCATTGACTAAGTATTTAAGATCAGTTGGATTAAAGGAGGGAATGGAAAGATAATGACAGGGAGAACTCTCATTCAGTTCAGTCTCATCAAGGCTCCCCTGCCTGCTGAGTAGCAATGGTGGGGATGGGATTCCCTCTCTGTATTTGCACCACTATCATGCCATAAACAAATAGAGAGAGAGGCAGCCTAGCTGTGTCTGAGTCTCTATGGGACAGTTGTGCTCATTAAACATCTCAACATTTGCCACACAATTTCAATTCCATCACTCCCTCTCTGGAATATTTCTTTAAGAAATCTCCTTGCCTGGGAGCTCTAGGGTACCACTCTAATACATGCCACCTTATATTGTTGAATCCTACACAGGCCTGTAAGATGAGTATATTCTCAAATATAATAATGATTCTGCTTAGAGTGATCTGGAAGTGCCCAAGGCTAGACAAGGGTGATGGGAGTTCAGTAACTCTGTGCCCTGACTGGTTGTCATTGAAGCAACAGTTGCCACAGAAACTGGGAAATGCTTAAATCCCACATCTCATTTCCAAATTCTATGAGCTTCTCCTTCATGACTAGTGGAATTAATTATCCCAATCATTCAGACACATAATCTTACAGAACCTTGCAGCCACAGATAGTCAAACTTCTTGCAAAGCCAAATCTTCATGGATCATTTAGGTTAATTAATATCGAGTGGTAAATGCTGCTAAAAATTCAGGGCCTCATGTGTGGCAGGATTTCATTTTCATTACTCTGGGGTTAGGCTGTTAGATTAGCATGCACTGGGATATGTTATTCATGATGGCAGAGTAAATGCAATGAACTGGAAGATAGAAACATTATTACTGTAAAATTCATGTTAGCATGCTGGCAAACATAGATGGCCTCAGTTTCACTTTACTGACTCTGTGGGGATTCTGTTCTCAGTGTCTGCAGATAAAGTATCTCCTCTGGGACTGGGTCCTAACCTTAGGACTCAGGTTCCATCTTCCATGGAAGGGCCACTGTGCCAGGCCCAGAGTCACATTTGGAGAGCTCAGATGCCACAGTAAGACTAACTCAGGGCTCTAACCTGCTTTCTTATTTAAAGTATCTGTGTGACCTTGGACAAGTGCCTCAACCTCTTTGAGCCTCTGTAAAATGAAGAGAACAATTGTACTCATATTTGACCCTTGAACTAGGGGGTTAAAGGCACAGACCCTGTGCAGTTGCAAATCCATGTATCACTCTGACTCCCCAAAAGCTTAACTATCAATAGCCTGTTCTTGACCGGAAGCTTTGCTAATAACATGAGCAGTTTGTCCCAGAGAACCATAGATTAATGAGTTATTTGTATGTTATATGTATTATATACTGTATTCTTACAAGAAAGTAAGCTAGAGAAAAAAATGTTATTAAGAAAATCATAAGAAAGAAAAAAATTAGTATTTATTAAGTGGAAGTGGATCATCATAAAGGTCTTTATCGTCATTGTTTTCAGGCTGAGTGGGCAAAAGAGGAGGAGAAGGAGGGGTTGGTCTTGCTGTTGCAAGGGTGGTAGAGGCAGAAAAGGATCTATTTATAAGTGGACCCACACAGTTCAAACCCACGTTGTTCAAAGCTCAACTGTTTTCATAGGATTAAATGAGATAGGCCGGGCGCGGTGGCTCAAGCCTGTAATCCCAGCACTTTGGGAGGCCGAGACGGGCGGATCACGAGGTCAGGAGATCGAGACCATCCTGGCTAACATGGTGAAACCCCGTCTCTACTAAAAAAAATACAAAAAACTAGCCGGGCGAGGTGGCGGGCGCCTGTAGTCCCAGCTACTCGGGAGACTGAGGCAGGAGAATGGCGTAAACCCGGGAGGTGGAGCTTGCAGTGAGCTGAGATCCGGCCACTGCACTCCAGCCTGGGCGACAGAGCGAGACTCTGTCTCAAAAAAAAAAAATAAATAAAATAAAATAAAATAAATGAGATGATGTGTTTTTCATGCTAGATACATTACCCGGAATTCAGAAAGTGCCCCCAAAATATTAGTCCTGATATTATTTTTCTTGTTCATTGAAGAATAGACTTGAAAGGGGAGTGAAAAGCCTGGAGAAAAATGAAATATGAAGGATTTGACAGGTTATCCTTATATTCATTCTTAGCCAATACTTATTGAGCAATTACTCTGTGCTATGCACTGCTCTTTGTGTCTGGAATGTAGTAGTGGACAAAACAGATATTTCTGCCCTTGTAGAGTTTATGTTCTACTTGACGTAGGGGGTGGGTACAGAGTACTTAATAAGCAATAAATAAATTACGTAGTAAGTTAGAGTGTGAATGTTATGAAAAAAGAAAAAAAATGTGAAATCAAAGAGAAATTAGGAGCACCCAGGAAGGAGGAAGCGGAGCTAGATTAAATCTACCATTCTTCTCATAACCAAAGTGGGAATAACCCTGCCATTCAGACCGTGAGTCCTTCAGATGATTGGATTTACTTGTATTAATACTAAGAGCACCAGATGAAAACCCAACATTGACTGAAAGCTTATTTTGTGCCAGGGACTGTTCTAAAAGCGTCATGTTTAATACCTTTTAAAATACGTATAAAAGAAAGTGTTATTACTTTCTCCATACAGAAGAGGAATCTAAAGAACAGAGGAGTTAAGTAAATTGCAAGAGGTCACACAATTCATCAGTATCAGAGCTATGATTCAGCACCAGCATTCTTTACCACTAACCTACACCATTCACACAAAGCATGAGTTGAAGTTAGAATGTAGATCTCTCAACATAAATTCAGGCTGCTTGGGCAACTCTGCCTTTCAGAATAACAAAGGAAGCCTCATATCTAATCATGTCTAGATGCCTATTTTCTGAGTGTAAATACTTTTTTTTGTGTGTGTGGGTATATGGATTTTTTTTTTAATTTTATTTATTTATTTATTTATTTTTATTGTTATACTTTAAGTTCTAGGGTACATGTGCATAACGTGCAGGTTTGTTACATATGTATACTTGTGCCATGTTGGTGTGCTGCACCCATCAACTCGTCAGCACCCATCAATTCGTCATTTATATCAGGTATAACTCCCAATGCAATCCCTCCCCCGTCCCCCCTCCCTGTGATAGGCCCCGGTGTGTGATGTTCCCCTTCCCAAGTTCAAGTGATCTCATTGTTCAGTTCCCACCTATGAGTGAGAACATGCAGTGTTTGGTTTTCTCTTCTTATGATAGTTTGCTAAGAATGATGGTTTCCAGCTGCATCCATGTCCCTACAAAGGACGCAAACTCATCCTTTTTTATGGCTGCATAATATTCCATGGTGTATATGTGCCACATTTTCTTAATCCAGTCTGTCACAGATGGACATTTGGGTTGATTCCAAGACTTTGTTATTGTGAATAGTGCCGCAATAAACATACGTGTGCATGTGTCTTTATAGTAGCATGATTTATACTCCTTTGGGTATATACCCAGTAGTGGGATGGCTGGGTCATATGGTACATCTAGATCTAGATCCTTGAGGAATCGCCATACTGTTTTCCATAATGGTTGAACTAGTTTACAATCCCACCAACAGTGTAAAAGTGTTCCTGTTTCTCCACATCCTCTCCAGCACCTGTTGTTTCCTGACTTTTTAATGATTGCCATTCTAACTGGTGTGAGATGGTATCTCATTGTGGTTTTGATTTGCATTTCTCTGATGGCCTTTTAAGATAAGTTATCATGTATTCATATGATAATTGACTTACTTTAGTCATCCATTGACAGAGAAAACGAAAATGATTACAAGTGATGAAATGATTATAAAATCAATAAATTTTAAAAATTCATTTGTATTACTATTCCTCTCAACAGCCTCTATTTAGCTACTTGGAAAACAGACTTGTACTCTGCTTGGTGTACATATGGATTTGGGAACTCTCTGCAGTAAATCAATAGTGCCCCAGGGGTTTGTGACCCACAGGGGATCTTTAAAATAAACTCCTACTTGGAATTTTGAGGTTGTCTCTAAACTGGAGATGGATGACACAGTTCAATAGGAAGAGAAAGGTAGATTTTATTTACTTTTATATACATTTTCTTAAATGGTTACTGTAAGTTTTTCTTAAACAGGAGGTCTCAATTGAGAATTCTTTGATTCAATGCTTAATCAACCCAGAGGACTTCTTACTAACAAATTTATAAGAAAAAGCATAGAGTATGGAGTTAAGGGCTAAGACTCTTAAGCAAGACTGATTAGTTATTGTCCCCTAATCGCTCAATAGCTGGATAACCTCTATGAGCCTTAGATCATTTTTTCTATGAAATGGGAGTTATCATCATCACCATCCCTTCCACCAACACCATTATTATTATCTCCTGGGATGATGGTGAGAAGTAAATGAGATATTACAATTAAAATACTCAGCTTGATACTGGCACCTCCCCAACATTCAGTGAACGTAGCAATCATTATTAATACACAAAAGAGTTGTTGATGTTTTCAGCAGTTGTGTGATAGATGGAGTTGCAGAATAAGCAGAAAAGATAGGAGTAGCTGACTTTGATTATGACTTTTGGCATTAGACATAGCAAAACCTCAGGCAAGTAGTGATCAAGTCTACTTTCACCCTCAACCATTCTGAATAGAGAGATAAGAGTGATTGTGGTAGAAATAAAACTTTTTCTTTTCTTTTTTTAATTTTAAATCTATTTTATTATTATTACTATTATGTTTTAAGTTCTGGGGTGAAAGAAAGCTTTTAAAAACAGAAAACCAATGTCAGTTCTTTGATTAAAAGGAAAAGATGGTAAAGGATATGCTAATTGGTAATGTATATATGCAAAGAAGCCAAGGAAAACAGGAAAAAGAAGCAAAATAAAGAAGAGGGGAAAAAGAACCAGGGGAAAATAGAAGCTTTGAGGATGGTAGGGCAGAGGCCGCTGGATGGCAGGCAGAAGGCCTCTGATGGTGGAAGAGTGGAACAAGCAATGAAAAAGGCAAAGATGATGGGCAGTGCTTCTGTCTGGCAACTCCTTCATCAGTCCTTATAGGAACAGGCATGAGGCGTTTTCTACTCTGAAGGCTGGACAGTATCTGGTGGGAGAGGTAGAACATACCTCTGTAATAATAACATGGTTTTGTAATCCATGTTTATTATGAGCCAGGCATTTTTCATAGTTCGCAAAGTGGATTCTATTTTATAGATGCAAAAACTAAAGCTTAAAGGGGTGAAGGTTACTCAACAAATAAGTAGAAAAGATGGACTCCAGAATCTTCTGCATATTTCTTCCTATTATAGTTCTTGAAGTTTCAAATGGTCAACTTGCTGTATCAGGAAACTGTCAACTAGAATAACTCATATCATAATTATACCAGATAACTGTGGCATATTATAGATTTTTTTTAAAGAAAAAGTACTGCTCTTTTATTTTTTTTTTGTTTGCCATTGTAAATCAACTTAAATAAAGTCAAAAAGGCATCAAGTGCTACAAATATGGCGTTTGATAATTTTCAGTTAATTATAGATGGCATTTGCTTAACATTTAGGCAATTTGAAAAGGAGTTATTGAGTACTAGCAGAATCAGCAGCAAAGGTTTTTCTAAGCTCCTGGAACCATGAGTCAAGGTAAATAAAAGTTCCCTGGTTAGAAAAGGGCACCAAAAAAGCCTTTGAAAAGTAGTTCAACTTGACTTTGACTTATGATATCTTTGGGAGCTTGCCCAGTTTCAAGGTGAGGCTAGTGAGACAGGAAATACAAATGATAGTACAAAGAAATTACAGGGTTCCAGTTAAATCCTCATATAGAGAGGCTGAAACTATAAGGGACCTTAACCACAAACTCTAAAGATAAGCAAAAGTTGCAATTGAATTGTGACTTGAAATTCTCTAGCCTTTCCTATTAGTCCTTTATACAAAGGAATAGCCCACATAATAAATGTATCCACTTTAAACATTATCTAGCAAGTTGTCTTGCTGGATTTAAAGTAAAATCTCTGAGATATTAATAACCCATTAATTAATTTTGGCCAAAGTCTATTGGTGTTAAAAATAAAACCAATTGCATATTACCTGGCTTATTTATGACATTTATAAACAGTAACTATTTTGAGAAGCTGGTATATTATTACAACACACAAATAACTGTAGTATTGAGGGGGTGGAATATGTAGGCAAATATGTAAGTTCTGCAGTGCAACTTTTATCTTCCCTTTGTTCCCAGTTTTATTTTTCTGGCATTAGTCTTGGCATTGAGTTCTATTTTTGTTGACTAGACCAAAAAAACTGGGGGTTTGGTGGACAATCAGAGTGAGAAAGTAGGACATTTGGAAAAATAGGTAGGAAGTGCTTGGCCTCCAGTCCATCCTGCTTAGTTTTTCCTTCTGAACAGAGCATGCATCAGCTCCCAGACTCCCTAACTGATTTCAAAGCGAGCTTCTAAACATTTAGTTTTGCAAATAATACATTTCTTATTCCCAGAGAAATAAGGCTGGGTCAGAGATGCTACAGCAGGTTCCTTTTCCCTCTCCACATAGTTAGCAGAGCCAGACCTTCTAGTAAGCAGATAATTCAGCTCTAGTGGTTGGCTTGATTCAATTAGTGATGGGGCGAACTTCAGTTTCCACATTCCAGGAGGAGGGGTTGCCCTTTTCACATTAAAGCAACAGACTCTGGTCCTGACTAGTTCCATCACTTGCTTCTCTGTAATTAATCTGTGGGCCCAGACAGTGATCCTTGAATAAGGAGTCAAATGCCCACGATACACAAATAAATTTGTCAAACTGACCTCTAGTCAGCAGAGAGCATCTGAGGGAGGAAATATTTAGTAGGTATACATTTGCCAATCCCTAAATCAGGGTGTGTTTCTTTAGTAAGTACGGGACTAATTCACTGAACTCAGTGCTTAATGTCTACGGACACATGTCTCATGTACTTCGGGACATTCAAATCATTGCTAGAGTAAACTGTTGGCCCATCAGAGATTCTTAGTGCCTTCTTTCTTAGTGCCTTCTTCCCTTTGCATAGATAAGAGCTATTCTTGTGGATATACAGGAAATCAATGACTCTTTTCAGCATTAGTAGTTATCATCGCTTGGGTAGCAACTCAAGGTAGGAAAATATAGCTAGAACAACCAAGCCACAGTGGAAGATGGACCAGAGACAGGAAGTTAGATGTGTGGTCCAATCAGCATTCGGAATGCTTAACTAGACAACCAGGCTCCTTGGAGATCCACTGCTGGCTATAAATGTACATGTACAAATATAATATATGTGTTAAGAAGGAAAGGCAGGAAGTAAGGGCTGTATGTTTTAGGCTATAGAACCTAAGAGCTTCAACATTAATGTCCAGTACAGGTAACTAATATTTATTATTATTTTTTAAGTTTAAAGACACTGGCCTCGTATGACCTGGGTGTGAAAAAGAACCCAGAACTCTTCTGTACCCATTGTTAGAAAATCTAAGAAGGCCAGTCGTATCTTTCAAGATTTTCAACCCTTTTCTGGGGCAAAAGACTGAGTTAGTGTAATTATAATCACCTGGAAATAAACTGCAAACAGAGCTGCTTTTGTTCCCCAACTGAAATCTTGCAAAAGAGACACATTACTTTGCTAGCTCCACTTCCTAAAAGGAGAACAGTTTTGTATATTTGCTGCACTGTTTTGTTGTAATTTTCTGAAAAATATCAATTCTGATTTTTATTAGCGTATGAAAATAAAAGCTAATGCCCTGCTGTGCTCTCCATTCTATGAAGACATTCATCTCTTGATCTCTTTTCATTAGCATGAAAACTAAAAAGAGAACAGACAATTCCAATTTAATAGACGTTCTTTCTACTAGATCTAAACACTTGGCTCCTTTTTCCTTTTCCAAAAGTCCTTCTCTGAAGTAACCTGTCATTTTAAAAAATTCCAAATCTTATGCAATTTATTCTGAACTCAATGTTTTTGAAGCAAATACTAATCTTTTTTTTTTTTTAGTGCTGCTGTATATTATGATCGGGTGGCTTACATCTTCTGTTGTGTATCTCAAGCTGGATCAAGTTCACTTCACAGGGAAGTCTATGCCCCTACAGGGACAGAATGGGCACAGAGGGGATTAGAATCCCTACAGGGGCAGCACAGAGAAGTATGTTTTCTTCATGAGCTCTGATGTTTATATTAACCATTCTAGCAGCTTTGCATCTGGTAGAATCCACAGATGAAGTTCATGTTGTTTGTTACTCTGCCCAATATAAAAGGCTCTCTTTTGAGTACAGTATGAAACTAGTGGCTCTGACCAGCCAACTATAGGGCATATGCTTGGACCTTGTTTTTTTGGCAGCAATAACAAGTGTGCTAACTTGTGCTGTCTTAGTGGGTCCTGCCTGTGACCAACAGGGTGAGTTTCTGAGTTGGCTGTGTAGGGGGAACTCTGCATTTTGGCGCTAGAACAGAGGAAAGTCAGGCAGTCTGGAGTCCTGACCCTGATCTCATTAGCACTGTGCTCCTGTCCATTGAAATAATTGGGCCGTGATTTCAACTTTAATTTGATCTTAATTCTGGGATGATTCCAACTCAGCTACTCAAGGTTGTAGAAAAACAAAATAATGAATGTTCTAAAATCTGCTATTTTCTTTAACACATCAAGCTTACTCTTGTCCAGCATAAAGACACAGACCCAGAATTTCCTCCTGACTTTCCTCTATCTTCCCTCTTTGTTCCTGACTTTAAAAGAATGCATAGTAATTTTGCTATAGATGAAAAAACATGGTACTCCAAAGTCAAAAAGACTCAGGTTTGAATTTCAGCTTTGCCATATATTGACTGTGTAATTTCAGGTAAAAATTTCAATCACTTAAAGCCCCTGTTTACACATTTGTAAAAATGGAACAAATACTGTGGCATGGAAAAGAGATAGTCTTAGAAGCAGAAGAAATGAGTTTAAATCTTAGTTCCTTAGCCTCTTAGAGCCTAAAAACATTAGTTAGTACTCACTTCATATGGTGATAATGAAGATTAAGCACCGTCTCTGCATTGTGAATTTATAAGAGTTAATGGAGTATATGTGTATAAGTTTCTAGTATTATGCGTAGTGTACAGCATGGACTAGACAGATATCAATTTCCTTGTTTATTCTGGGCAGTTTTATAGAGGTTAAAACTCACTTTGTTTTTCAGGAGTCAAGGACTTCTCACGTTGTCAATAAGCTTTTTGAGCTGCAAGGCCAGAGTAGGTCATGACACATTTACTTGCATTGCTCAATGGAAGAGGATTCTACAGGGTGCTTATAAAATCTCAGAGCTTTGGAAAATGCACATAAATAGTTTATGGATATTCTCTTTTAATACAGTGTTAACTGTGTTAGCCTCATCCACAATGTGTAGTTCCATGTGCTGTGCAAAATTACAATAAAAATGGGGGCCGGGCGCAGTGGCTCACGCCTGTAATCCCAGCACTTTGGGAGGCTGAGGCAGGCGGACCACCTGAGGTCAGGAGTTCGAGACGTGCCTGGCCAACATGGTGAAACCTCGTGTCTACTAAAAATACAAAAATTAGCTGGGCATGGTGGCGGGTGCCTGTGATTCTAGCTACTCAGGAGGCTGAGGCAGGAGAATTGCTTGAACGCAGGAGAATTGCTTGAACCCGGGAGGCAGAGGTTGCAGTGAGCCGAGATCATACCATTGCACTCCAGCCTGGGCAACAAGAGCAAAACTCCATCTCAAAAAATAAAAAAAAATAAAGGTACATCCCAGACATCCAACCCTGCCACCGCGGTGCAATGGGGTAGTACACCAGCCTGATAGCATCACTCTGGACCGCCTCTCCTAGTCCATCAACTAACGACAGGATTTAGTCACTTGAAAATGGCAAACGTACCTATGTTTCCAAACTTTAAGGTCACCCTATGGCTAAGTTCTAACATTTGAATAAGATAAAGGGCCTCCAGAGAGAAGTTTATTCTGCTTTCCATATTGCAGAAGTCACATGATTATAAGAACAGTCTGCTTTCCTAGAGGTTCGTGGGAGCAGAGTCAATTCATGACCTTGCTTTCAGATACAGCCACTAAAAGGACTCCCTGCTAAAAAATATTTTCCCCGATATATACAATTTATACGTAAATAGTCATTTTCTTTTTGTTTTTCCTTAAGTTGATGAATTACTTAGAGTTCTTATAAATTCACTTCAATATTTAGAGGTTACATAGAAGAAGATGAAGAGACAATAAGAAAGGGTAGGGAAGTAGAAGAATGAAGAGAGTGTGATATTCCAGAACCAAGTGAAGAAAGTGTTTCAGGAAGGAGACCGTGATCAGCTATGCTAGATACTGTTGATAGGTCAAGTAAATGAAGACTGAGAAGTGAGTGTGTATTTGGTAACATGACTATCAGAGCCCAAGAAGAGGCAGTTATTAGTGTGGGGACTAAGAGAAACATTGGAGTGAACTGAAGAGAGAAGACGATATTGATCATAGACAACTGTTTTAGGTGGGCGTGGTGGTTCACCCCTGTAATCGCAGAACTTTGGGAAACTGAGGTGGGTGGATTATCTGAGGTCAAGAGTTCAAGACCAGCCTGGCCAACATAGTGAAACCCCATCTCTACTAAAAATACAAAAATTAGCCGGGCATGGTGGTGGGCACCTGTAATCCCAGCTACTTGGGAGACTGAGGCAGGAGAATCGTTTGAACCTGGGAGGCGGAGATTGCAGTGAGCCGAGATCGTGCCATTGCACTCCAGCCTGGCCAACAGAGTGAGACTCCAACTCAAAAAAACAAAACAAAACAGACAACTGTTTTGAGTTTTGTTGTTCTTTTATTTATGTTGTCGCACTTAGTGTAAGGTAGTTTATGAAAATCATTGTCTATAGACATCCTGTTTGTGAAAATAGAACTCACTTTATGTCTGACCTCTATTTTCTGTGATTTTTACACAACAAAGAACATAGGTCCTCAGGCCAACATATGGAAACCTAGAACAAATGGCTTCCAAGGCCTCTCCCAATTGAATAATTCTGGTGAATTCCCTTTCCATGAACTTCCTGCCAGATGTTCCTCATGACTGATCTTATTTCCTTTATGCTTATGAAAGTGAGGCATAGTTTTTTTTTACAAAATTACTTAAATGCATGTTATCAGAATGCAGCAGAGCAAAGCGAAGACCATGTAACTTGACACAGTCATGGCTAGAAGAGAAACCTCATCCAGGACAGATATTTTTAGTTGCCACTATTTTCTATCCCACTAAACCTCATTATTTTAGGCTATATGGAAGTGGGTAATCTGAGGGGCTGTACCTCATAACAGCCTCACTTTTCACATGAGAAACCTACTTTAGAGAAAGCTCTTAAGATGTATGTTTATATACTTGGCCAGGAGATGACCACTTTTATTTTTTCCCTGCTAAAAAAATTCTTTCTTCAATTCCCTGGAAAATACTGTTGAGGAGGCTGTCATGCTGTGGGGGGAAAAAAATCATATTTTCTCATTTATATTGTGCCTGCTTATCTATATTTCTGCAAACATTTCAATCTTTCTCCCCACTTCATTTTTTTACATCAGGCTTTTCTAACTACAGTTCATGGTATTCTGTTTTATGTCACTGTAACCCTGACTGCTATGTGGAAGTGGGGCCTGCAGTGCAGGAAGCCTGTTTATAATCGACAGATAAATCTGTTTTCTAGAAACTCTGCATTCCACAGCAGTCTCAGCATATATGATTCTTAAAAAATCACTTTGTTTATTCCCCAAATAGAAGGCAGTCAAATCAACCAGTTTATCCTTCCAGCATTGCAAGAGGACTGCCACTCATTTTCCAACTTTGCCTTTTTTTTTTTTTTTTTTTTTCTAAGCTGCAGTTGTAAAAACTTGGTGTGCTTTGGGATATGTCATCTCTTATTTCTTAAGGGTCAACTGTGTTAAGAGAGAGAAGGTCAACCTAAACAGTTCTTGGATTTCATTTCGGGAAATTCCAGGGCCCAGCTCAGCTTGTTCTGTGCATGTCCACCTACCAATGCTCGGCCCTCTGTTGTTGCAGCTGTTGCTGAGTACAGAGCTCATTTATCCCCAGTCAGCTGGAGCTTCCTGTAAGTGTTGGATGCTTTTCCCTATTGCTACTCAATTGAGATTTTTTTTACAAGATTTATCACAACAGTTCCAGCTACATGCTGCTTTGGAATACATACCTCCAAAGTCCAATGACTTTTCAAAACACAGATACTATGCTAGTGGCAAACCATTAGAGATGTCTACTGCCTCACTTGGTTCAACCTCTACCATGTTGTAGGTGCCTCCATGCAGAATGGGGAAATGGAATGAGGAGTTTGAAGGGACATATGGAAAGTCTCTTTCATTGTACCTCTCACCCCAACCACACCATATTGGAATATACAAGACTGAAGAATTCAGAGTCACAGCCTTGACTCCAACTTCCTTGTTCTAAGATAAGAAGAATCTTAGTGATTTATCCAAGGTCATAATGGCTGATTATGGCATTAGCCTCTTGTAATCCTTTTGATACGTATGATCTTGAAAAAAAATCCAAAATGGTAGACAAGGAGTTCATTTTTACAAAAAAGTATTTATTCTTGTTATTATTTATCCTAGGGGTCTTGGAACATTGTGTTTGATGGCAATAGTTTTAATATGGCCGATTCTTTCTGACCTTGTCAGAGTCTGTATTTTGATAAGATAGAAATATAGGTTTATACCATATCTATATAAACAGTCATCCACATGCATGTGTGTTCTGCTTCTATCAATAGCTCTTTTTCTCAGGGATAGGAAATAAATGTGTCTGAATTTATATATTTAAAAAAGCCATCACAGTAGTAAAATAAACTAATCTACTGTGTTCTACATAAGGCATTTAAATTCTGATAATTCATGTCTAATGCAAGCAGTAAGAATATGAAATAGTACACATTCATCTCTTTTCTTCATGAAAACTGGGGCAAAAATCTTCATATTCTGAAAGAAAGGAGGATACCATTTAAAAATTCAAGCCTCACCTCTCACTCTTTCTACTTCCATTGCCTGAAAACATGCAGAGCTCTCTTTGATATTTTGATTTTGAATCTTTTGACTTAAAAACATCTCCACTAGTTTCTCAGGCCAGTCATTCTTCATTCTAACTAAAGTAGACTTCATTTTTGTTTTCATTATCTTTTAGAGATATTGGATTGCTGAACAGGTTTGGGCCAAAATCCGTCAGCTGCATTTCTTTTAGCTTGCTGGCTAAGACTGTCCATAAGGAAGGATACTCATGCTTTGTTGACATTTCCTCCCTAGGTCTCTACATTGCGTCAGTTGACTCGCCAGTGGTTAAGAATGTGCACTCCGGAGTCAGATTACGCAGGTTGGAATTCAGGCTCTACATCTTGCTAGCTAGACAAATTTGAGCTAGTTATTCAAATTATCTGAGTCTCATTTCCCACCCCTAGCTACCACAGGATTTTTGGGAAGGTCGTATGAGATAATTTATGGCACAAATTAAAAACTCTATAAATAGTAGGTATTACTATTATTACATATGAAATAAAGTATTTTTAACCTTGAGAGAGATGGAGAGGGTCAGATTACATAGATTTTCCAAAAAGTGCACCTGAATGAACTTTGAACCTCAAGGCCAGCCTGCACAGGTGTTCAGAGCTATTCTGTGGACCTGTCAGTCATGGAACTGCTGTTTTCTCCTGTTCTCTTGTCTTTCAAAGGACTAAAAGGAAGGCCTATTGTTACTTGCGGAAGGATATTCATTGGCCAGATATTTCTCACCATAGCCTCTTATGGAACAAAAAAAATCATTGTTTATTCATATTCTAACTTCCCCTCCAGGAAGTACAACAATGCAATAGACAACAACATTTTTGTAAGGTGAGTTCAAGCTAGATAAACAGATAAACAGACAAAACTGTGCCCACTTTTTTCTTCCTTTCTACCGTTCTTATGAATGTGTAATTAGATGGTTGGATCTGAAGTCCTATTTCCCAGGGTAAATGCTCTCTGTATATTTGTAAAATTCACTCATGTCCCTTCTCAGTAAACCACTCACCATTCCCCAGAAAAGTCTTCTGAGTGTTTTTCACTTTATATTAGTTTTCTAGAACTTCATATAAATTAAATCATGCAGTAGATATTTTCTTGTGTCTAGCCTTCTTCAGACTGTTGGGGGAATTTTGTGTCATGACTTATGCAGAGATACCAAATTTGTAAATTACTAGTTTATCTTTCTCTCCTTCTTCCTCAAATGTCATTGCTAGATAGAACGACTACTATTGAAAGACTGAAATATGTGCAAATGAGTACTCAGGATACATTCTCCAGTAGACAAAATGATTCATTGCATTTTAGTTAGCTTTAGTTGAAGTGTATCTATAGTACATTTTTAGGTAAAGTAGAGGTTAATAGACTTCTGTGAAATAATTTAGGACTTTAATAGTAAGAGGCAGTGACCTGTGTCTGTAATATAGGGAATAGGGACTGTCAGCTAATCCAGCATACCTGGGAAGTGGTTAGAACGGTTCTGTGCACAGCAGCACCCCTGCATTATCAATTGAGTTGTGGAGTGGTTATTTCTTACTGAGGGTTAGTTGATCTTGAGTTTGTTTTGAGTTTTTTCTCAAATGTGTAACATCAGGTATATTAGTATTTTAATTATACGCTTTAAAAATTATATAAACTGATGAACATAAGAGCAAAAAGAAAGTTTTTGATTTTATATCAACTAAATTTAATGTTATGGACAGGCACAGTCAATTTAGTTGGCAAAACCTATCCAATTAGTTATGCATAAAGGCATGTTAAAGGGAAAAGCTGTATGGGGAAAATTATAACAGTCTAGAGTTTTGCACAATGATGGCTTTATAAGTGTCTTTAAGTTTTCTTTCTATTTAAAGGCAAAATAACTAGAAATGTGTGGGGCGGTTTATGCAACAAAGATAAAACGAAACCAGAAGACTCATGATCAAAGAAAAGACCATGGTCGGTGAATGAAAAATTGGTGAATCTATGTTCATATATATATGAGTTATTTTTAAACATTTTATTGCACAAAATTTTAAACATACATGAAGTAAAGGGGTGTAATAAATCTCCATACAACCATCACCCAGCTTCAATGATTTATCAACTTTCTGCCTTTTCTGTATTGTTTTCTATAATTCTATCCCCACTCCCCTACTCAATTAATCTCACAGCTTTTTTACAGTTTCTTTCTCCCTTCCTCCCC
>NC_045443.1:72940653-73077544 GCF_002776525.5 Piliocolobus tephrosceles | reverse complement strand
CTTCCTTCCTTCCTTCCTTCCTTCCTTCCTTCCTTCCTTCCTTCCTCTTTTTTTTTTGAGGTAAAGTTTATATGCGTTGAAAGGTATGAGTCTCAGCTGTACAATTTTGGCAAATGGATATACCTATGTAATACACAACCTTATCATGACACTGTAGAACATTTTCATCTTCTCATAAAATTCCCTCCTGCTTCTTCCCAGAGAATCCCCCACCCCAGCTCCCCAGATGGGACCACTTTTCTGATTTTTTTTTTTTTCATTTTAAATTAGTTTTCTAGGACTTCATTTAAATGAAGGCGCATAATAGGTACCTTTGTGTCTGGCCTTTTTGCACAGCTTATTATCTGTGAGATTCATCTAGTGTCATGCTAGAGCCAGCTCAAACTAGGTTGAGAGAGCCAACCGTGTGCATCTATTACCAAATTTGCATGCAGTGACTTCAGTTTGGTAGCTTGAAATTGACCATGGTGGGACTGTTTACCTCATGGCAATTGGCAAATGCTACAAATCAGGGTTTCCCTACCCTAAAGAGCCAGTTGTCAGCACATCACTGTATTCATTCATGTGGTTGGGTGAATTAGTAGTGTAATCCTCTATATTACTACTGAGTAGCATTTCTTTGTATAGGTATACTACAAATTGTTCATTGATATATCATGTAGATTGTGTTGATGTGCACTTGTGTTGTTTCCAGTTTGGGGCTATCATGAATAAAGTAATTATGAACGTTCTTATACAAGTGGACATATATTTTCATGTTGTTGCATGTAATGTGTTAATTTTAATTGGTTTATGCTACTCTGTTGTATGAATAGTCTCAATTTATTTATTTGTTCTAATATTTATAAAAATTTTGAAGTTCTCAACTTTGGGCAATTATGAATGATGTTACTATGATCATTGTTGTATATGAATCATATGAATCTCAATGCATATATACATACTTCTCTGCATCTGTGAGTGAACTTGTTGGGTCATAGGGAGATATATCTTTATCTTTAGTAGGTAACACCAGAATATCTTCCAAATGTACTTATTTATGCTCCTACTCAGAATGCATGAGTATTCTCATTGTACCATATCCTTCTTTACTTCACTTCTTAATTTGAGCCATTGCATGTGTGTACAGTTGTTGATCAACAGAAGGGAATACCAGAAAGCAAATAACTGAGAAAATAGTACACAGATGGGCAGTTTTCCACAGGCCCATTACATTCTAGGGAAGCACATAGAAACAGGAAGGGCCAGACATCAAGCTCTGGAATGGTTACCTTGATACTTGAAACTTTTAAGCTACATGATTGGTGTTTTAATTATCTATTCCTGCCCTAATAAATTACCCCAAAACTCAGTGGCCAAAGAAAACAACCATTTTAAGTTTTCTTATGATTCTTAATGCTGACTAGACTCAGTTGGATGGTTATTCTACCGGTCTCACTATTGTAATTTTAGATTAGACTTTTTTCTTTTGTAATTTTGTCAGTTATACTTTATTTATTTTGAAGCAGTGTTATTAGGTGCATAACACTTTAGAATTGTTAAACATTCTTGGTCAATTGTAGTTTTGATAGTGTTATTATTGTGAAATGTGTCTTTTTATCTTTTATAATACATTTTGCCTTAAAAATCTAATTAATTAGTTTCCTAAATTTGTTTCCTTTTGTTGATGTTCTTTGGTTAATATTTTTTCATTCTTTTGTTTTACTTTTTCTTGCCCCTTCCCCATTCTTTTATTTAATTTTTTTCTATACTTTTGTTTAGATATGCCTCACATATATAGAACATAGTTGCATTTTTTTAAGTCCAGTGTAACAATCCATCTTTTCATTTGAACTTTAGTATTTATACTCAACATAATTCAGATCTGCTTGGATTTAAATTTACCATCTTATTATGGGCTTTTAGTTGTCCTGACTGTTCTTTATTTCTTGTCTTCTCCTTTTGAATTAATACTTTTTATTTTTTCATTTTCTTCATCCATTAGTTTAGAATTTGTGTACTCTTTTAGTGTCAACCTAGGGATTAGAAATGTATCCTTGACATATCAAAGTCTAATACTAATTGTTACTTTTAACCTATTCCCAGAAAATTTAATAATCTTAGAGTATTTTAATGCCACTTGCCATACCCCAAACTTAAATGCCACTTTTGTTATTACTTTATATGATTAATATTTGAATGCATTTACTCACAAATTCACTACTTTATTTGCTATTTCTTCTTTTTCCTCTCCTCTTCCTTCCCCTTCTCCTACTCCTTTTCTTCTTCATCTTCATCTTTTGCTTTTCATCTGGTTTCCTTTCCTTCCACCTAAAAATGCCTCTGGATATTTCCTTTCCAGCAGTATTAACCTACTGATAATGAATTCTCTCACTCACTATTTACCCCCAAAGTTTTTATTTACTTTTATTAGAATTATAAATTGGCACTTATTTTCTATATTAGTCTGATCAGGTTGCTGTAACAAAATTCCACAGACTAGGTGGCTTAAACAATAGAAATTTATGTTCTCATTGTTCTGAAGGCTGACAAGTCCAAGATAAGTTGCTGGCCAATTCAGTTTCTGGTGAGAACTCCCTTCCTGTCTTACGGATAGCTGCCTTCTCACTGTGACCTCACATGGCAGAGAGAGAGAGCTCCAGTATCTTTTCCTTTTCTTACAAGGGCACCAGCCCTATTGGATTGGGGTCCCACCCTTATGATCTCATTTAACCATATTACCTTCTTACAGGCCTGTGTGCAAATACAGTCACACTGGAGGTTAAGGCTTCAATATATGAATTTCAGAGGGATACAAACATTCAGTGACAACATTTTCTTTTAGCACTTTAAATATTCATTATTTCTGGCTTTTATTTAACCTGCTTGGGTTTGTAGGTTTCTCAAATCTATGTCTAGAACATTCAGTTTTGGAGTATTCTTAGCCATTATTCAAATATCACTTCTGCCCCATATACTCCCTGCTTTCTTTCTGGGACTATAATTTACACATAGTTTAGACTTTCTCATTCTGTTCTCTACATCTCTTATCCTTGCTTCTGTATTTTTTATCTTTTCTCTCTTTGTACGATATTCTAGATTGTTTCTTTTGATTTACGTGTCACTTCATGAATTCTCTCTTCGGTTGCATCTAAGCTAGTATTAAATCCATTATTGAGTTCCTAATTTTGTTAGTTGTATTTTTTATTTCTAGAATTTCACTGTGTTCTTAAGAATGTACTATGTCTTTTTAAAATAGTTTTCAGCTCTGTCGTAATTGAAATTCTTAATTATTCCTTTATAACCTTAATCATGGTCAGCAGAGTTAAAGTCCGTGTTTGATAACATCAGCATCTACAGGCCCTACAAGCCTTTTAATTATCCTGTTGGTTCTCATTTATTTTATTTTGTCCTTTTACATGCATGGATGTTTTTTATTGTGAGACGGACATTATACTTAAAAATTGCTTGTAGAAATTGAGGCCTAGTATAATATCTTTCTCTAGAGATTATTTACTTTTGTTTCTTTGTTTACAGTTGCCTCTGTACACTAGTAATCTGATCACCTCAATTTAATTTCTGGGACTGAGAGAAACTGTACCTGTCAAGCTCTAAAGACAGTACATGGGATGAAAGAAGAAGAAAGCTTAGCTGTAGATCCAGTGATGAACAACTTCACGTTAATGTTTACTCCCTGGATATAACTCTTCAGTGTACTAACCCAAAGTGCGTGAGATTGATCAGCACCTCTGTATTCTCAAGCATATCCTGGCCTCCAGCTTCTGTCTACTTATTCCTGGGATGTTGTTAAGAGCACCATTCAGCCCCTCAGCCCCTTAGCAGCCTCTTCCAGTATTAGCCAGAGCCCCAGGGAAGAGTAAGCCTAAATCCTGACCTTGCCTCTATTGATTTCCCTCTTCTTCTGGATCTTGATCTGGTAATTACGCTGCCTTTAGAGCAGATTCTTATTTACATTATGTATAGGATTATATGAATTAAAGACTTTATAATTACTGTAATTGAAAGTCCAGAGTTCTTTTAGCATCCAACAGTGTATTACATGGTTGAAAAGGGAAATACATGTCATTGAGAAGCTCATAAGACATTTAGAGATACAAAACATGTGATATATATTTAAGGGAAAAGTACATACATATGATCTCCGAAGAGGAAAGAAGTAGGGGTGGGCTGAATGACCTGGTTTATCTATGTGACCATGGTCTTCTTTCATCCCATGTACAGTACTTGTCTGGGCTCATTCACTGGCCATGGCTCTAGCTCCAGCTCCCTGTTGCTAAATATGCAGTCTGACCACTTTATCTCTTTTGAGCTTGACCGGTATAAGCCTAGCTACCTATTTAGATATTACCACTAGTTTTTTACGGGTTCTTCAAGTGCAATATGTAAAACTATGCCCATTCTAGATTTTTCCTCCATTTAATGGTTTGTATTGTTTATTTTATCTGTATAGTTCTACTCGTGCTGCCCTATTAAACCTCATTAGGTTTAATTATTTGCAAATTTTCTAAGCTGTTTTTAATTGATTATATCCACAAAGTGCTGAACATTTATGTAAACTATATTACCTGAAGACTGGGTAAGAAATGTTTAATGATACGAAGGCACACTACTTTTTAAACTATTCTGTGGGCTTCAATCATGTTCAACTGTATATGTCTGTTTTACACATAATTGTGGTAGAAATTTAATGATTTTATTATTTCATTTGGGGGTTTATAATTTACTAAAATATTCTTATGAATTCTGGAAATAATTTTAATAATAAATGACTACTTTTCTATTTTTTGAAATACCCATTTGATGAACTATATGCAATTACAAAACGCTAAATAGTTGAAAAAATTTTAACAATGTGGCTAAATATCCTTGATTATAATGCTAAGTGAAAAAGGATCAAAATCTATGTCTAATATAATTATAGTGTTCTGTGTGTATATGTGTGATTGTGTGTGTATGTTAATGGAAGAAAAGATGAAAAGAAATGAATCCAATTTTTATGACCGACTTTTTTCTAGGTGGTGAGACTTTGGAGATTTAAATAGATTTAAATATTTATTGTCATGTTTTCCAAATTTCTAAAACTGAACATATCTTAATTAACTTAAAAAGTACAATAATAATACAAATCTGTTGTAAAACAGTGTGTAAGTGCATGATGTAAAAGGTGATAGTCCCTCATTCCCTTAATAAAAAATAAGATTTTTTTTTTTTTTTTTTTTTTTTGAGACGGAGTCTCGCTCTGTCACCCAGGTTGGAGTGCAGTGGCCGGATCTCAGCTCACTGCAAGCTCCGCCTCCCGGGTTTACGCCATTCTCCTGCCTCAGCCTCCCGAGTAGCTGGGACTACAGGCGCCCACCACCTCGCCCGGCTAGTTTTTTGTATTTTTTAGTAGAGACAGGGTTTCACCGTGTTAGCCAGGATGGTCTCAATCTCCTGACCTCGTGATCCGCCCGTCTCAGCCTCCCAAAGTGCTGGGATTACAGGCTTGAGCCACCGCGCCAGGCCCAAAAATAAGATTTTTTATTCAATCTTATTATCTTGAGATAATCACTATTATAAATATTGGACATCTATTTCCAGGCCTTTATTTCTGTCCGTGTGTCTGTGTGTCTGTGTGTGTGTGTGTGTGTAGGTAGGTATATGTATGTTTATCTTTCTGGCAGAACAAGTGTTTAATTCTTAAATTTACTTGAAAATCAGGATATATGCCTCCCTTTTGAATTCAGAGATTCATTGGGAATACTGTAAAACACTTGGCACAATTATTTCACTTGGACCAAAAAGTAAAGAAAGAAAAGCTGAGGGGTGAGCCTGAAGAACAGATAATTCTATAATGAATTTTATTGATTATTCACCAATGGATTCCAGGGTACAATCTGCATATTGGATGTAGAACGAAATGGATTTAAACTACAGGCTGAAACCCATAATTAGATAAACTAATCAGTTCATAAAAATTAGCATTACAAATAAAATAGATAATAGCAGAATATATCATATGTATTGGGATAATTATTGTGTATCGAACATTTATTCAGTTATCTTTATACATGTGTATGTTTTTATTAGATCATGATGTAAAATGTGCATCCTGTGCTGACTGTGAAAACCAGTTCTTCATAGAGTATGTGTGTGAATCCACATGTGCATGTACATATGTGTGTGTATAAAACCCATTGGAGTTCAATGGTAATACACTAGATGATGCAGAAAAATAAGTAGGGACTTGGAGTGTGAATTAAGTCTACAGAAGGCAGGACTTGAGAATAGAATAAAATGAAGACTGAAGCATATAGATTGTATTGAATTACACTTTATTGCATTTACCTTAAAGGATATAACTCTCAACAAAAATGACAAGGTAGCATTAATTAGCAGATGCTCCATGACAACAGCTTCTCAAGTTTCTTCTGCTTCCTTCAAAGAAGACATGCTTGATCCTTGGCTATGTCCTCAGCTTCATGAGGACCTGCAATGCTGTAGGAAGTACCAATCATGATCTTGAACTTTTTGGACCTCAGTCATGCCACCCTAAAATTTCAGAATTATTATTGAAATGATTGCAGAAACCTGCTTGGCAAACCTTGTCACCTAAATCTAACATTCAAATTTTACTTTCAGTTTCTTGCTCCATCACTGGTGCCACGTTGTGTCATTAGCCTCAAGTTATATAGCTGTAAATAGGCAACAAGCACATTCTTACTACACTATTTTTAATCTGTGTGGCGAAAGGTCTGAAAGCATGATAAGCATGGCTATGCCACACCTCAGAGGCTAAGCCCCATCTTGGACCAAAGTCTTCTACCCATTCTGCTCATACTCTAGTCAGCATAGCTCAGAGTTTGGAAATGTACTGCTGAGATGTTGTGTTCTATGGACTGTCTAGTAGGAGAGGGAGATGTATTCTAGCACTCATGTCTGCGAAAGAAATGGAATTTCCTGAGAATGATGAGGAATTGTATATGTGAAGGAACAGAGGAATGACAGAATTGGCGCTGTATTCAAAGTTTCGTAGACCATTATTCCTTTTCCTAAATGTATTCACTGGGCCCTCTATTTTGTTAGGCTAAGTTCTGCAATGTTAGATCTGCAATCCCCTGTGCTTCCTTCTCCTTTCTCCTTGCTCATAATTTTTCTTTGTTCCCTCTCACTTTCATTCAATTCCAAACACACATCACTAAGGAAGGCTTTGTAAAGCAGGAGTCACTGAGGTTAGTGCAGATTGTTGACTACGTTATTGCATGTTCAGCTATGTACAAACATGCTTGGATAGGTTGGGTGGAGGTGGGGGGTGGTGCGGTGTTCCAACAGAGCTTTATTTTCATAAAGGGTCAAGGAACCACTGCTGAAAAGTAGTTATCCTAACAGATAACTGTTAGGGGATCTGAAGTCTGGCCACAGAACAAGGGACTGTGTCAAGTGTAGAAGCCATCTTTAGTTCAGCAGAAGTTTTGCCACTTAGCCATCCTTTAGCCTTTGGTCACACATAATGTATATGAAACACTGGCAATTTTTTTTTTTTTTTTTTTTTTTTTTTTGCGGGACTCCTGTCTATAAAAACAATTATTTAAAAAATGTATTGCAAAATGTATTGACTCATGTGAGGTGTAGTGATTTATCTTGATTGGTGAAGATCTAGAGAAGCGCTTAGGTGTTTGCATATTGTCCAGTCACTGCACAAGAAGATTCCTTGCAGTGTTAAGGCATTGTCTCTTCCCATTCAAATCCAGGAACTCTTTCTTTATATTCTTTATAGTCCACTTCTTGTCAATTTTATATCTCCCACTGTGAGAAAAAGGTAGCAGTGCTGTGATGACTCACTTGGCCATGCCTCTTCAGGACTCAGTTGTATAGAAACAGTATAGATCTTGCTTCTGCAATTCTCTAATACAATTTATTTAATGTTGATTACCTCATTACTCATGAGAGTGTATCATCTTTCTTGCTGTCCTTGAAGAGTGGTGTCCAGTGAATCTTTCAAAGACTGATACTGAGCTTCATTGTTGATGAACAAAAATGCAAATCTCACCCAGAGCATGCAGGAACATGTGAGCAATAATTCATTTACTCATCATGTTAAATTTATCATTCAGAAAACAGATCTTCAAACCATGTCTTCTCTTGACCTTTGTAGGCTATAATCACTACACTCCTAGAATGTGATCTCTTTCAGTATTGACTGCATCCCTGCCTTCCACACACTTTCACCAGTGGGAAGGATGGAGATGTCATCTGGGCAGAGGGAGAAGAGCGGTACCATTCAAAGTTCTGTCCCTCTTAAGATACGTTCTCTCTGTCAACCTAGATGAGTATTTTAAGTCTCCAACATGACATCACTAAATGCAGAGTTAGGAAGAAATACATGCACTCTTGCAAGTTAGTATAAGCAGATTCAGTATACCACTGACTATTTGTGTTACCTAAAAATTACCGGAAAAATGCCATGGCCTGCCCAAGTTTCTATCCAGGGACAGGGGAAGGACAATCCCCCAAATAGTGAATAAATATAAAGACAGCAGAAGAACAAAACAAAATGACTTTCTAATTTCTTATAAACCATAGTTGTTCAAGATAATAGTTACACATTTGAAAAAGATGATTGTTTTATTGGAGTACCTTAAGATGTTTTGAACATATGGATTTCACAGCAGGACAGTTCAAGAGGCATGAGGAGTATTTCTTATCTCTATCTGTTGGAACACTGGAGTGTGAGCTGAAGCAGTCTAATCTTGACTTGCAGAAATGGGGAGGACATGATATACTGGAATTGTTCATGGAATTGGTTTGGCTGATTCTCATTGATTCTGCCATTTCTCCAGAAGCCAATTCTACAGCTGTTGAAACAGGGGAAGAGAAAAATGACAGGTACTAAGTAGTATCTAGGAGGTTAATATTGAGCATATTTAAAATAATCTCTGGGACTTCTGGAATTTTCTAGAAGGAATCTTAAATGCTCTAGATTTTGTAACAGCTAATAAAAGAAATACTATAATGCTGATGGTGACAGTGGTGACCCTGATGTATCCCGGAAAACCTGGCTTTTATTGTTTATTCTGTTGTGTTTTATCATTAATTCCTACTTTGTATTCTTTATTTTCAAAATTGTTTTTATTTTAGTGCAGGGACAATTAGTTACACATTTTAAATTCTTGGGACCTACAACATTCAATGAATGTGTTAGAAAAGTGATGGTAATGTCTAGACCAAACAAAAGAAGAATAGGAATCTTTTCAGGTAAGTAAAAAAGATAGTCTGTCCTCTTTTAGAGTTTTTGTGCTCCGAGGTGAAATTTTCCCCTCACATAGCTAAAAAAAACCCTCTAATTTGCATTATAAACTCCCTGCTACTTAGGTTTCTAAGGGGTGGACCATCTTGACCTTTTAATTATTAACACCTTTCCTCAAATTACAATTATATTCTTAATCCCTGTCATGCTAACTGGCAATTTTCTAATAGAGTTTTCAATTTTCTGTATTTCATTAATTGCAACTTGTGTTATCATATAATGACAGAATCTTCAGAACAGCACCTTGCTAACTGGAAAGGTTGTGAAATGCTAATGAGCTCTTTTAAATGGCTAACTCCTTAAAAGACTTTCCAGATTTCTTATTTTCTTTAATATTTCTTTATATTTTTAGACATTCTTCCTTGAAAAGTATTCTTCAATTATTTTAAATATTCATGAAAAGAAATTAACATATTTGATGGCCTTCTGTATGTTGAACATGCTCACATAATTGCTGTGTTTATTTCTTTCAACAAGCCCTGTGAGTAAGGCAGTCCTACTCCTCTACAGTAAAGGGAAACAAGGATAAAAAAACAATGTTATTGGCTCAAGGTCAATGGTGGAGCAACGATTTAAGTTCAAGTTTTCCATCTTCAAATCTTGTGTTCTTTCTTTTGTAGAACTACAAGGGCTATGTAAAAGGTTTACTGTGGGAAAAAAAAATTGAAAAACACGGTCACTAAGTAGCAATGGAACGCTAAGGTGCCATTATTATCTGTCTTCATCATTATTGTCTTATTTCACTTCTCTTCATTATTCTACTTACTTCTTGCCTTTACTCCTTTAATCAGACTGAACATTGTTTATTTTTTTCTTTTTCTAATTTGTCAACTAATATGCTGAAATTATGTAACAATCATTCAATTATACACATAAAATGATCTATAATGGTCCAATTTACCAGTTCCCTTTCTATCTCCACTGGATTTTACACAGTTTGAATTTAAACATAATGGAAACACCACTTGTGAATGACTTTTGTGTCATGTTTAATTTTTCCAATGAATTGCTCAAGATGCCCCTTCTACTGTTCAGCAGAATATTCTGTAGCTTTTTTTAAACCTCCATTGCACTCCTCCCCCAAATTTCCCAAGGCTTCTGAGGTTTACTGAATTCTTAGAGGTTAGACCCATTTACAAATGGAAGGTGAAATGAGAACTGAAGTCTAATCTGGCTATTAGAGGCCATTGCATCTGCCTCTGTCTCAGTATTGTTGTTTTAGGCTGTTTCCACAAATCAGATGGCACTACTTCTCCAGATTCTGAATGTTCTACATCTGGGCACAAGATTACAGTTCTTTCATTGTACCATCTCACGCTCAGTCATTGTTACTTAAGCAGACCACCATGTTGTGGGACTGGTGGGGATGAGCTTGCAGCCTTAGTTGTCAGTGTAAGAACTTTCCCTCTCCTATGACCTTCCAGATGAGAAACTGCTCAGATGACCAGCTGCTTCAGGTTACCAGCCCACACCTGTCTGTCTCACCTCTGATAACCCTGGTACGTTTTCCTGCCACTAGGACTGCTTATTAGAGTTTCTATAAATAGGCATGGTATAACATCTCAGAATATTGACAATAACAATTATTTTTCAAGATTTTTATTAAAGATGCTAATTATTTCACATTACTTGTTATAGTTTTAGGAAGCAGTTATTAAAATTACGTTTTTAATTTCTTGGTCATCTGTCATCAAGAAAGTAGTTATAATTGAAAGGCATGAAAGTTTCTTCTAGCTTAGGTGTCATACCTTGGTCATATCTTTTAGCATATTAAGTTTATGATCTTCGTCTGTGAAATGAAGGAATTGGATCAAAATAGCACAATCTAGTTTAGGTTCCTTTGTTGGCATATATCCCTTCTACAGTAAAAATCATCTTATCATCTTATGTGTTGCATAAAACATAATATAAAATTTGTGAAAAGGCCAATATGTTATTATAGATCATATTCTTAATAGTATTACCAAAAGTCCCATTTCCTTAGGACAGCCCTGGATTTTATGTATTCTCTTGGGATGGAGAATATATACAATCCATTCTCCTTTCCATTCTCCTTTTCATTCTCAAAACTGTTCTAGTTTGGATGATAAATTATATGGCTATCTTAATTAATTGTTTAAATATAATCTTAATGATTACTATATAGAATACATTTTAACTTTTTCCCACTTAACAAGTAACATTTGCTAATCAATTTTTAAAATTGTATTAAAAAAATAAAAGATCTGAAAGGTAAAATGATATCTATAATATTTAGTTGGGGACTAAATGTATATTAAAATATAGATATAAATGTAACTTATTGTGGTAACATCAACAAAACTGCTTATTTTATGTTTGGATTTCTTGCATTTTACTTTTAAAGACATGAGTGTTTTATTGAAATAGTTTTTATATTTTTGTTCCTAAAATATGGGTTCAGAGAAGAGATTTAAGTGGTCATTTTCCTAGCCTGTGCTCAAATAAAACATTTTGTTATGGATAATATTTAATCCCATTAGACAAAAAACCTAAATTCCATATGATTGGCAAAAGTTTCCCTTTTAACACGCTAAAAGTAGAACTAGAGAGAGCGTGACATGCTGTATAAATATTTTGATTAATTCAATGCAACTGGTAGGTTTGGTTAAAGAAACTCTTAAGGGAATTTATGGAATTATCTCTTTTATATTTCTTATAAATTTGTATTTCAACATCAGTGTTCTTTTGCTTCCTGTCTTTAACCAATGATCCACCACAGATATAAATTAAACAATGAATAAGAGCAAAAACAATTTACAACTGCATAATGGTCCAAACCACCGTGGATGGTGTTCTGACGATGATACACGAGGTGAGGTCTGACTCATGAGCCACTGTCCATGATGACTTGACATTCCCAAAAGGAAATCCCAAATGTTCTCACTGCATGCTGCTGCAGGCCCTCATGGCAGGGCATCCACACCACTGGCTCAGGTGCTGGTTGCTCCAGAATCTCTCTTCAGCTGGCCTTTTGCTACTGAACTGTCTCTGTGAGAGCATCACTGCAGGGCACAGTTTTCTCCAACCATAATTGCTGCTGCCAAAGCCACTTTGGACTTGGGAAAGGGTAAACAACTCCACTAGACCTGTGCACTCCAGCAGGGGTGGCCCCTTTTTCTTTAATTTCTCTTAGTAAAGGAGAGGCCAGGAACTGCATTTCATCATTTTAAGATTTTTAGGATTTGGAGCATTTTAAAACAGATTATTTGAGGATAATAGAAGGGAAATGCAACCTGTACTAAACATCTGAAAATTGCTGCCTCTGTTCCAAATCCCTTGGGGGTTCCTCATCAGGCAGGTCCTTGCTTTATTCTTGGTTATAAGGGCAGCTCACCCCATGCCCAGTCACTAGCACTGACTGTTGCAATATTGAGGCTTCAGTGCTCATTAAGATGAGTCCCTCACCTAGAAAAGGGAGAGATTCTCTTTGTCCTTGGGAACTGAGATATATTTCCTAAGCCCTCCTTTCTTGTCTCAGGATTTACTTCCTTGTGGGATAATTGATAACCGGAACATAAATTTTATTTTAAGGAAACTTTACTTCCACCCATTGCAGTATATAAAGATCCTGTGGCTGTACATTGGTTTCCCAGTGTCAGAGTAGTGTAGTTTTAAATAACACCACTTATGAGATGCTAAAAATTCAGTCCCGATGGGACTTGTTCAAATGCAGTTCAGTTTCTGGTCACGAAAAAATCAAAGTGTTTTAAGATCTAGTCTTGCCCATGAAAACTTTAATAGTGGTAGATATCTAGAACATGAGTTAATCACCCTCCAAACATTTCAGTTTTTCATTGTTATATTGCCAAAAACCATTCTGGCTATATACATTTTTAAAAGAAGCCATTTGCATGTCCTTTTGTGGTAGAATATAAATTTGGTTAAAATTGGATGACATTTACTTTAGTTATCTTCAAAGTATGATGAATTTTCATGTGTGGAATGTGTGGTCTGATAATTTTTTAGGAAACAACAGTCCACTGGAGAGCGTAGAATCTTAGAATTCATCTACTTCATTCTCCTCCTGGTACTCTACTTTCTTCTATAACATCCCAGCCGAGATGAGGTCTGAGCTGTGCTGCTCAAGGTGGTCCCATGTGAATATAGATGCAGAGACCATGCAAGGGTAGCAGAGGAAACTGTGAGCCCAGGGAAAGAAGATAAACTTGTGGACATATGTACAATGAGCAATTTTAAGTATATTGCACTAACCAATTCGTGATCTGTAACTCCTTTGTTAATGAAAAGAATGTATATCCATGTCAAACTTCCATTTCAGAAAGCAGAGGTCAAAATAATGAGTCCCGGGGAATTCAAACCTGTGTTAAGAAAATGTGTAGAGCTGGGCGCGGTGGCTCACACCTGTAATCCCAGCACTTTGGGAGGCTGAGGCGGGCAGATTACAAGGTCAAGAGATGGAGATCATCCTGGCCAACACGGTGAAACCCCATCTCTACTAAAAATACAAAAATTAGCCAGGTGTGGTGGTGCACGCCTCTAATCCCAGCTACTGAGGAGGCTGAGGCAGGAGAATTGCTTGAACCTGGGAGGCGGAGATACACTGAGCTGAGATCATGCCACTACACTGCAGCCTGGGCGACAGAGGGAGACTCCGTCTCAAAAATAAACAAATAAATAAAACAAAAAAGAAAACACAAAAAATACACACACACACAAACACAAAAACAAACAAACAAAACACAAAAAGAAAATGTGTAGAAAACTTAGGGCTGAAGGAGAATACAAATATGTTGGATCTAGGAAAAAGATCCAAAAGATGCAGTTTAGTCTGGGGAGGGACAGGGGCAGGAGTTATAGAATGAGAGTGAAGTGTTTCAGCTAGACCAGCCCCCAATGTATCACCCATCAGAGAAGCAGAAGGCCAATGGGATTCAGGAGAATGTGCAATTCTGGGGGCTCCACTCCCTAAAATATCTCTGCACTTGCTTGCTTATGTTTCACAATTTTCAGCAGGAAACATTTTCCATGACATGAGATAAAGAATGTAAAATCAGAGTGTGGAATTGATTGTCCTGTTAGTCAAATGGTTTATGAAACTATTTTAGACCACTGTTCTCTCTTTCACCTGGATTACAGTAACAACCTCCTAGTTGGTTCCCTAACTGGCCTGAATGATTTTATTGGAGAATGATATTTATTCATGTTTTTCCTAATGAACCCTTTAACTTTCCTCCAGTTGCCCTTAAGATTGAGTTCAAGCCCTTGGCACGGCTGACAGCACTCAGTGAGATATGGCCCTAGTCTCCTAATCCAATCCCATCTTTTTCCTCTGCCCCCTCTTCCACCAACTTCTTTCAGTTCTTTGAACAGGAAACCCTTTGTTTTTACTCCTTTACATCAGTTGCCCCCTTAAGAACTCTTCCTCATTCCCTACCCTGCCCTATTTTAGGTTTCAGCTTAGAGTAATTTTCTCCAGGAGGTTTCCTGCTGGCCTCCCCAGTGGAAGTTAGAGGTGGCCAAGACATGCTGTTCTCATCATAGCCCTTATAGCACTGTATTGCAAAAGCCATTTCAGTTGTCTACGTCTTCTGCTAGGTTGTGGGTTTCTTGGTCTTTCTTGTTTACCATTGTATCCCCACAGCTAGCAGAGTTCTAGCTTTGATTAGGTGCTCAATAAAAACCTGATGAATGGTCAGACAGATGAATGAGAGAAGGTTTTCCTTTTCTGACAAGAGAAGGTGGTGAATGGAATAGTTGGAAAAAAATGTAGTGGCTAAAAATAAAGCAAACAAACTTTTTCTTGCCTTTGACCAGCTATATTTTTCTTAAAATAAGGAAAAAAACAAAAACAAAACACTGAGAAAAGTGTTTGCTGATTGGTTAGTTTTAAAGTTTGCCACCAATGAAATCTTACTGCTGTGTACTTGTTGCTTCTGTTTTCTTTTCTATTAATACCATGGGCTTTTTTTTTTTTTTTTTTTTTCCACAAAGGAATTTGTTATAAAAGAATATTATTTCAAGGTATCACTGTATAGAACCTAACGTGACATGTGTTTGTAAATGGTAACATTCAGTGAATATAATCACTTAATCTCCAGAGTAGATAACATACATATGTATTGAAACCTAGAGGCCTGGGGTTTGGTCTTGTTTATATCATTATCTATGTAACTAGCATTAGGACATTAAACTTTCTATATTTAATTGCATTTAAGTAAATGCATCATCTTCAAAATGAGCTGATGCCTTTTCTGATATCTCATGTTAAGATATAATGAAATGACTCATATAATAATACTGCAAGCAACTCTGTAAAACATAGGTACCAAGAAGTGTGATAGGAAGGGTAATGGCCCAGAAGCTAGGTTGCCAGAAGCTACTCCCATTTATACTGATAATTATCTACTTTATTGTCCCCTTATCAAACAAAATAAAACATAAGAAGGTTATGCAGAATGTTGTTTTGAGATTCCTTTTAGCCTTTATCTTTTTTAAAATTATTATTATACCTTAAGTTTTGGGATACATGTGCAGAACATGCAGGTTTCTTAGATAGGTATACATGTGCCATGGTGATTTGCTGCACCCATCAACCCACCACCTGCATTAGGTATTTCTCCTAATACTATCCCTCCCCTAGCCCCCCACCCCATGACAGGCCCTGGTGTGTGATGTTCCCCTCCCTGTGTCCATGTGTTCTCATTGTTCAACTCCCACTTATGAGTGGGAACATACAGTGTTCGGTTTTCTGTTCTTGTGTTTGCTGAGAATGATGGTTTCTAGCTGCATCCATGTCCCTGCAAAGGACACGACTCATCCTTTTTTTTGGCTGCATAGTATTCCATGGTGTATATGTTCCACATTTTCTTTATCCAGTCTATCATTGATAGGCATTTGGGTTGGTTCCATGTCTTTGCTGTTGTGAACAGTGCTGCAATAAAAATATGTGTGCATGTGTCTTTATAGTAGAATGATTTATAATCCTTTGGGTATGTACCCCATAATGGGATTGCTGGGTCAAATGGTATTTTTGGTTCTAGATCTTTGAGGAATCGCCACACTGTCTTCCACAATGGTTGAACTAATTTACACTCCTATCAGCAGTGTAAAAGTGTTCCTATTTCTCCACATCCTCTCCAGCATCTGTTGTTTCCTGACTTTTTAATGATTGCCATTCTAACTGGCATGAGATGGTATCTCATTGTGGTTTTGATTTGCATCTCTCTAATGACCAATGATGACAGCCTTTATCATTCTAGGAAACGGAATAAGTACTATATTCAGTACATAATTCTATTAAATTTCTTAGAGAATGTATTGCTGTTTAATCCATCCTTGCCTTTCATGGGTTGCTGTAGTTCAGTGGCTGTTGTAGGGAATTTGTCTTCCTTCTTTTTCTATCCCAGTTATTTTGTGATTTTTTCCAGATGTGTATGTTCACCATTGATATATCTACACATTGTCTTAGAACATTTAAAATCTACCCAGGAACCTATACTAGCTAAAAGCTCTTTGAGTGTCTCTTCACAGCTATACAAGATGTGTTTAGTAATTGTGTTCTGTGGAGCTCAGCAGCCGTTATGTTACCTGAAGTATTTTTTCTTCTTTCTTGGCTTTTAAGTTGATGTTTGGAAGTCTTCCCAAGTGTTCAGCCTGAAGGAGAGACAGTTTTCTTTTCCCCCTGCTAATGCTAAACACACAAATAAACAAAACAAAACAAAATTCCAATTAACACAGTCTGGGAGATTCTAGTTGGATGGTGGATATTAGCATCTTTCAAAGCTAGACCACCTGCTGCTAGACAATTTGTGGCTTTCTATTCTTAAGTAATACAAGGAATATATGTCTGGCAAAACAAAAAAGAATTTAGAAAGTAGGGATGAAACATGATTCCTTTTCAGGGAGGAAAATCACTTCATTCAAGTACCAGCTTAGTTTCATTGCTGCATTTGAACCTCCAAGGAGAGAAATGTGGAGCAGTTGATCCACAGTTGTACCTTCCATTGTTGGTTTATTAAATGGGCTTTTCTGGGCGTGTGTGTAATTTCATTCAGACCGTTAATCACTACTTGGAGTATCCTTAGCTTTCTACAAATTGACAAACATAGCGGTAGGGAAATCTATGTGGAAATTCTGTTTTTCAAAGGTTTGGCAGTTTCTCTTCAATGAGTCCTCAGGGTATCTCAGGTTTCACTAATTTGTGTTTAACTAGATTGGAAAAATTCGGGCAGTAAGCGACAAGAACGTTCTGCCCCATAAGTTGGAGAAAACCATCACCCAGGCACTTAACAAAACCTCTTCCAAATACATGATACAATACATTCACTCCAGAACAGGGTATGAGCCCTAAAGGATGATTCAGACATAGAAACAAAAGTTGCTGTTAGAAGATAAAAAGAATTATCAGTGGATGTGTTTTTGCTTGCTGCTTTGACATTGCTGTGGCAGGCAAGAGCAAAGGAAGAAACGATGCGCTGAGCTGATGAAAACAAATTCCAGAAGCATTTATGACCAAGTTGCGGTTAGAGGAACAGAATGAAACATAATTTTTCAAAGTTTCCAGAAGGGCTTGTGCAGGCTGAAACATAACCAGAAACAATATAACATGCTACAGGAGGAATCAGTGACAAAAGCAACATTCCCCACATAGACCTTGTTATTTACAAAGAGCTGTAAGAATGAAGAGCTTTGAGGCCTTTAAGATGAACAATGTTGTTACAGGAAAGGGGTCCTGATTCAGACCCCCAGAGAGGGTTCTTGGATGTTGCGTAAGGAAGAATTCAGGGAGATCCCACAGAGTAAAGTGAAAGCAAGTTTATTAAGAAAGTAGAGGAATAAAAGAATGTCTACTCCATAGACAGAACAGCCCCGAGGGCTGCTGGTTGCCCATTTTTATGGTCATTTCTGGATGATATGATAAACAAGGGGTGGATTATTCATGACTCCCCTTTTTAGACCAGATGGGATAACGTCCTGTCATTGCCATGGCATTTATAAACTGTCATGGTACAGGTGGGCGTGTAGCAGTGAGGACAACCAGAGATCACTCTGTTTGCCAACTTGGTTTTGGTGGGTTTTGGCTGGCTTCTTTACTGCAAACTGTTTTATAGCAACATCTTTATGACCTGTATCTTGTGCTGATTTCCTATCTCATCCTATGACCTAGAGTGCCTTAACCTTCTGGAAACACAGCCCAGTAGGTCTCAGCCTTATTTTACACAGCTCCTGTTCCAGATGGGGTGGCTCTGCTTCACATGCCTCTGACAATGTCATATATGGAGTCAGTACAGCTTCAGGATTAAGAAGCTAGACTCCAGAGTCAGACAGACGTGGCTGATATCAAATCTTGCTTCTACTGACCTTGCCCAACTCACTTGACAATTTTGCGCCACAATTTTCTTGTTAGTAAAATGGAATAATGATTTGCCCTTTATCATAACGTCAATTTGAGGAAGTAGGAAATGCTTGTAAGACATTGGTAAGTATTCATTAGTGTGTGTCAACAAATGATGTCTATTATTGCTATTGTTATTAACAAGATATTCTGGCTGTGGACTCCATGTAGTTCCAGAACATTTGGTCACAGACTGAACATATCCAAAACTATACTCTGTTAAAGCCTAGAACTGGGTTAGAGATTGCATTTTCCAAAGAATTTAAACATTGCAGGTTGTACTTTCCAAAGATGACTGCTGCAATAGTTCCTATCCCACATGCTATGTGATAATGTGACCTTGCCACTCCTCCCATGAAGAGTGGCGTTTATGTTTTTTTCCCTTTGAAACCGGGTAGGCTTGTGACTGGTTCAACCAATAGAGTATGGTAGGAGTGACACTATGAGACTTCAGAGGCCAGGTCCAAAAATGCTTTAACTTGTTGCGCTGAAATACTCCTTCTGGGAGTCCTATCCGATTCCTCTGGGGCTGCCATGCTATGAAGAAGCCAACCCACACAGAGAAGCCACAGATAGGTGCTCTGCTTAGCAGTCTTAAACTTTAAGCCTTTGCTTCTCAAACACCAGTTATGAGTAAGTCTTCAGATAATTCCAGCTCCAGAAATTCATGATTAGTCTTCTCATCTGAGACCCCAGACCTCATGGCAGAGAGAAGCCAGACCTAGTGTCTCCTTTCCAATTCCCCATGAATCCTTGAATATAATAAAATGCTTCTTTGAAGCCACTAAGCTTTCACGTAATTTGTTGTATAGCAAAGATAATCGGGATAGAAATTCTCCCTGGTCTGGCCAGTTCTCCCATCTATAGATTTTCCAACTTTTCTCAATCAAGTAATTAGCATTTACCATGCCCTTTTAATGCAAGTCACTGTGCTAGAACAGGGATAAGCCAACATAGTTAAACAGAAATATACACAAGGATAAAGAATACTTAGGAATCCTATAGTAAGGACTGTGTAGCGTTGAGTAATACAGGCATGACCATGGCGTAAACTTAAAAGAGGCTGAGACAATCTGGGAAGGCTTAATGGTAAAGAGGCTTGCATAGGGCCTTGGATAGGTGGTACTTGGATAAATAGAAAAGGGAGAAAATGAATTCCTGACAAAGTATGAGAAAATGTTTTGGCAAAAAGGAATTTGGGCATTGCATCTTATAATTAATCTGTTAAAGTCATATTTGTCTTGCAAAATAGTATTTACAAGAAAGAATGCTTTTAGGTATGTTTCTAATTCTAAGAGAATTTACTTAGTACTTTATAGAGGTTGAGTTATGTCGGTGGTATCTTAAATTGGACTAATTTCCACAGGATTGATCAGCAAACTTTACCTCCTATGTAAACGTAATTACAACTTTATTAGAAAACACAGAATTTTCTCTTTTTTTTCTTTTTTTTTTTTTCTTTTTAAATGGAGTCTCGCGCTGTTGCCCAGGCTGGCGTGCAGTGGTGCGATCTCGGCTCACTGCAAGTTCCTCCTCCTGGGTTCACACCATTTTCCTGCCTCAGCCTCCCGAGCAGCTGCGACCACACTTTTTTTGTATTATTATACTTTAAGTTCTGGTGTATATGTGCAGAACGTGTAGATTTGTTACATAGGTATACACATGCTATGGTGATTTGCTGCACCCATCAACCCATCATCTACATTAGGTATTTCTCTTAATGCTATCCCTCCCCTAACCCCTAAGCCCCTGACAAGCCCCAGTGTGATGTTCCCCTCCCTGTGTCCATGTGTTCTCATTGTTCAATTTCCACTTATGAGTGAGAACATGTGGTGTTTGGTTTTCTGTTCCTTTGTTAGTTTGCTGAGAATGATGGTTTCCAGTTTCATCCATGTCCCTGCAAAGGACATGAACTCATCCTTTTTTATGGCTGCATAGTATTCCATGGTGTATATGTGCCATGTTTTCTTTATGCAGTCTATCATTGATGGACATTTGAGTTGGTTCCATGTCTTTACTATTGTGAGCAGTGCTGCAATAAAAATATGTGTGCATGTGTCTTTATAGTAGAATGATTTATAATCCTTTGGGTATGTACCCCATAATGGGATTGCTGTGTCAAATGGTAATTCTGGTTCTAGATCCTTGAGGAATTGCCACACTGTCTTCCACAATGGTTGAACTAATTTACACTCCCACTAACAGTGTAAAAGCATTCCTATCTCTCCACATCCTCTCCAGCATCTGCTGTTTCCTGACATTTTAATGACCACCATTCTAACTGGCATGAGATGGTATCTCATTACGGTTTTGATTTGCATTTCTCAAATGACCAGTGATGATCAGGTTTTTTTCACATGTTTGTTGGCCACATAAATATCTTCTTTTGAAAAGTGTCTGCTCATATCCTTTGCCCATTTTTTGATGGGGTTGTTATTTCCTTGTAAATTTGTTTAAGTTCTTTGTAGATTCTAGATATTAGCCCTTTGTCAGATGGATAGATTGCAAAAATTTTCTCCTATTCTGTGGGTTACCTGTTCACTCTGATGATAGTTTATTTTGCTGTGCAGAAGCTCTTTAGTTTAATTAGATCCCATTTATCAATTATGGCTTTTGTTGCCATTGATTTTGGTGTTTTAGTCATGAAGTCTTTGCCCATGCCTATTTCCTGAATGGTATTGCCTATGTTTTCTTCTAGGGCTTTTATGGTTTTAGGTCTTAGGTTTATGTCTTTAATCCATCTTGAGTTAAATTTTTGTATAAGGTGTGAGAAAGGGGTTCAGTTTCAGTTTTCTTCCTACGGCTAGCCAGTTTTCCCAACACCATTTATGAAATAGGGAATCCTTTCCCCATTTCTTGTTTTTGTCAGGTTTTGTGCTGATTTCCTATCTCATCCTATGACCTAGAGTGCCTTAACCTTCTGGGAACACAAAGATCAGATGGTTGTAGATGTGTGGTGTTATTTCTGAGGCCTCTGTTCTAGAACACACAGAATTTTCAACTAATTCCAACAAATATAATGTCTTATAATAGACATTCATCATCTCAAAGTTACACATCAGTAGTCTTTAGAACTGTTAAATAACAAAATTCATAAGAAAACTCTTTGCCCCTTTTAGGAAATATATTTAGATAAATATTCAAATTTTAATGACAAGATGTAGCATAGATATAGCTATAACTTACATTTTATAAGTAACATATAAATATTCACAAAAAACACCTTCCTTTTAAAAAAACAAAAACAAAAAGTAATGGCTAAACCAAGCTTTTGCGTTCTGAAGGTCCCGTGACAACTTTTCAGTAAGTGCCATAGAAATGCGTGGACTTGCTTTTTTTTTTTTTTTTTTAAGGTGGAGTTTCACTCTTGTCACCCAGGCTGCAGTGCAATGGCACAATCTCGGCTCACTGCAACCTCTGCCTCCTGGGTTTAAGTGATTCTCCTGCCTCAGTCTCCTCAGTAGCTGTGACTATGGGTGTATACCACTACGCCTGGATACTTTTTTTGTTTTTTTGGTAGAGATGGGGTTTCACCATTTTGGCCAGGCTGGTCTTGAACTCCTGACCTGTGGTGATCCGCCCACCTCAGCCTCCCAAAGTGCTGGGATTATTACAGTTGTGTGCCACAATGCCTGGCCTGGGCTTGCATTTTAACTATAATTTAAAATTTTCTGCCATCTGTTTGAACATAATTAGTGGCTGGAGTGCATCACTTCTTAAATAGTGAATTCTGCTGAATAGCTCAACTATTCACTCACAAAATAGCTCCTGCTTTCGCTTACATTGGGGCATCCCATCTCCCTTTAAGTCCTCCCTTTTGACTTTAGTCCTTCTCTTTGGGTAGCATCGAATAAGGACTCGCTTTCCTGTGTGACAAGCATTCAATTGCTTGAGGGCAGCACCTATACCACCTCCGTGCCTTCTCTTTTGGTTAACAATTCCATGTCTTCTCATATGACCATCTTTCCAGACCTTCTTTATCTTGATTGCTATCTTTTAAATTGTCTCCAGAATGTCATTCTTAAAATGTTGCCTAGAACAAATGAATGCTCTAGCTGTTGATAATTGCCTTGATCATCAGATAGTAAATATTTAGCTTGATCCAAGTCTAACCATTGGGAAATGATTCCTTTTATTTTTTTTTAATTTTGGAAAAAGTGTTTTATGACAATTTGGTGACATGAAAATGTGCATCAGCTTGGATTCTGTGAGAATATCCCAAAATATATTGGAAATCCATAATCTCTGTATCCAAAGGAATCTTTGAAACTTTGGCATCTTCCTAGATATTAGGTAGATTTTCGTGGGGGGATTTTTGGATGAAATGAGTCACTTACCTCCTCCTTAATCTAGAACTTTCTTTTTCAAGTAATCTAGAGTCTCTATTATGTGTATGTGATATATGTTATACCTGGATCTGCCAATGGACAGACAGGCCAAGATAAGCCTGCAGTATTATCTTTGGTTATTCCGATGCCATAGCCACTAGCCCCATATGGCCATTTAAGTTTGAAGTTAAAAAAATTTAAATAAAATTCAAGTAAAAATTGAGTTCCTCCATTGCACCAGCCACATTTAAGTGCTCAGCAGTCACATGTGGCTAGTGACTGCTATATTGGTCAGCACAGATATAGATCATTTCCTTCATTGCTGAAAATCCCATTCCTGCCACCTAGATAAAAATGTAGAAAATGTGAAAATTTCTGAATATTTAAAATGGAAAATAATATGATAAAAATGGATATTGGCATAGGCATAGGCATTAAAAGCATTAACTATTTTATTATTTTGTGTAATGCCTAGTTCAATGTTTTACAAGGAAAGCCTATTGAATAAGAATTTAGGCTTTGTAGACAGGCTACCTGAGTTCAGGTTCTACCTTCACCATTTTCAGTGTGATCTTAACCTAGGCTTTGTTTCCTTAACTGTAAAATAGTTTTAGTGAATTTCTTAAGATGATCATTAAGCTCAAATGAAATAATGCTTGTAAAAGTATTTAGCACAATGTCTGACACATGTAAGTTGTTAATATAAACATGAGGCATCATTGCAATTATTTAGAGAAATGTAATTATTAGCTCCAAAGTACTAATTGCAGAATGTGTGCATAAACTCCAACACAATATAACACCTTATTAAATAAATTGGACTTGTTAAAAAGCAAACAGAAAGCACCTTTATTCTTTTTCATTCCTATCACTTTAAACCCATTCTGCTGAATTCTTCTTCCTTTCCATTAGGTGAAATTTCGGGCAGACTCCAGAGCTTTTCGTGTATAGTCAGTCTCATTTCCAAGTAATAAAACAAGGGTATGTGGGACTTGGATAAATAGCAAAGGAATAAGAAAGAATCCTTGGAAAATATACAAGCTTTAAAATATAGTTCAATATGCATGCTGTCAAATCTCATCTCATTCATCCGATTGCAGTTCTGGCTAAAACTCTGCAATGGAAAGGTGGGCTTGGTGGCCTCTTTTGTTCTTCTTCCTAGTTTTTGCGCTCCTTCCTCATTGCCTCTGAATTCCCTGGGATTGGAGAGGGAAAAGATAGATGGGAAAAATTCAGACATTGAAAAGGTTTTCTCTAGCTCTCTTGGCTCTCCACCTCTGCCAAGGCAGATATGCCAAAACTGGTTCATGGTGAGATTTTATGAGTTACTAGAAGAGCCCACAGCTGTGGGTTTTCTCTCCGCAGGTCTCTGACACAGGTGATGCCTCCTACAATTGGCCATTCACAGTTTCTTTCTCAGCCTCTCACTTCCAGTGGCCCATGCTCCTCAGATTTTTTTAAATTTCATTTTAGATAGAGTCTCACTCTGCCACCCAGGTTGGAGTGCAGTGGCATGATCTTGGCTCACTGCAGTCTCTGCCTCCCGGGTTCAAGCAATTCTCCTGCCGCAGCCTCCCAGGTAGCTGGGATTACAGGCATGCACCACCATGCCTGACTAATTTTTGTATTTTTGGTAGAAATGGGGTTTCACCATGTTGGTCAGGCTGCTCTCAAACTCCTGACCTCAAGTGATCCGCCCCCTTCAGCCTCCCAAAGTGATAAGATTATAGGTGTGAGCCACTGCACCCTGCCTGCTCCTCATATTCTCTCTTGGTATCACTTCATCCTTCAAGGTGGGCCTCTTATTCAGGGTCCCTACAAATATGATTAAAGGTCAGCTCCCTTCTATGGAATCCATACGTGGTTCTCAGAACACAATTTTTTCCCACCATTGGTGAGAGTACAATTAACTTCCATTGTAGCCCTCCTTTTCTCACTCAGTTCTCAAGGGTGTTGAATCAGGCTCTCATATTTACATTGTTCAGGTTTAGTCAGATACTTCAGCCTGTGCCACTGAACTTCCAGGAGACACAAGGGTAGTGCTCCGGGTGGGTTTCTGAAGTCTTCCTCATTTGGTTAGGTTGGTAGGGGAGCAGAAGCACTTCCTTCTCCTACACTATTGTGTGTTGAGGGAATGCATAAACCACTGACAGGTCTCCAAGAACATCTTCAGCACTCATGTTCTTAGAGGTGATGAACCAAAACTCCATCTTTGTGTGTGTCAGGGGCCCATATATCAAGATGTACAGGGTCTTAGTACTGGTTTGGACATAGTTATACTCAGTGTTTGGGCTTCTGCTAAAATTCTAAGACAATAAGAATACCAGTTTAATGGTCTATTACAGTTTTCATGAAGCTTGTAAGATTGGTATTTAAGTGGACAAAGTGGAGAACAGTTTTCAGGGCTCCAGGGATCATCACTTTGTGCTCAGAGTACAGCTGTCAACTAGTGATTTGGTGCATTTAGACAAGGAACAGGAGCAAAGGGCCTATTTCAAGAGGGCCATAGACACTGCCTTGTGATAAGTAAATGGCTAGAGGGTTTCTTGATAAACTGAAGTCCTTTTCACATTTTTAGCTTTTTCTGTGGCAACCTCTCTTTTACAGAAGCTACTCATGAACTCTGGCTTTTCATTTTCAGGGTTGGGCTGGACATTCATTTTTTTTTTTTTTTTTTTTTTTTCTGAAACAGAGTCTCGCTCCGTCACCCAGGCTGGAGTGTAGTGGAAACTCTCTGCAAACTCTGTCTCCCGGGTTCAAGCGATTCTCCTGCCTCAGCCACTGGAGTAGTTGGGACTACAGTTGCACGCTACCATGCCAAGGTAATTTTTGTAATTTTAATAGAGACAGGGTTTCGCCATGTTGGCCAGGTTTGTCTCAAACTCCTGACCTCAAGTGATCCACCTGCCTTGGTCTCCCAGACTACTAGGATTATAGCTGTGAGCTACCGTGCCCGGCCTTGGACATTCATTTCTGATTTACTGATCACACTGTGTATTAAAAGAAATGTTGGTCCAGTGACAAAGAAAAATGACCTATTCTATTCCTCGCCATCACATAGCTGTTTGGAGTAAAGTGTTCCAAAATAATGCTTTACTCTTCACTGTCTGTGAGAGTGATGCCAGGCCCCACTGTCCTTGATTAACCATTTCCCATTTCTTAGAGATACAGAGTTAGGTGACCCTTCAAATTAATGACATTCTGTTCACACATAAAATTACCACCCAGTTCTTGATCTGCTTTCTTAATGCCCTTCTGACTAGCTAGAAACACTTAGAACTGGGCATTAAGATTGAATAATTTAATTATAATTATTTGAAAAATGTACAAAGAGAGATGGTAATTCTTTTTCTAGGTAGGAAGCCTGTTGGAAATGATGATGGTAAGCATACTGGTGATGAGAAAGCAAGTCCAGAACATCCCTAGAAGCATATGGGAACATTTGGTATCTCCTGCAACCCTTTGCTTCAAACAAACAAGTAGCTTTTCTTGGACCTATGGATAAGACTGTTTTTAGGAATGAACTGGGGAGCAGCTATCTGAGTAAGTGATTTAATGATGTTACCCTGTTGGTGTATATTCCCTGTCTGTTGACTCATGCCAAAGATGCCACTAATACAGCTTTATTCTTTTGGTTCTTATTAAAATACAAAGTTCTCAGGATCTCAATTTCCTTACCTTTTAGCTTGATCATTTTAGAATAGATAATCTATAAAAGTGACTTTAGTTCTGAAGTGTACATTTTTTTAAAGCACTCCTGGAATTATTTCAGGCTGTAATCAGTTAAAATGATCATTTAGTATGTTTGTTATTGAATGAATGCATTTACATCTTACTGCAAATAAATTCTAGGTTCATACTCAAAATCAGGCTTTACTATAGAGAGTCTATAAGAGATCTAATTCTTCTCCAGGAATCCAATAAATATATCTTGACAGATTATTTTGGATAAGACACCATTTCAGTATTAGGTTGCAGGTGGTATCTGCAACTTGGAGACTAAGAACAAAAAAGACAAGCTTAGGCCATTGCAGTAGTTCATGCCTGTAATCCCAGCACTTTGGGAGGCTGAAGTGAGTGGATCACTTGAGGTCAGGAGTTCTAGACTACCCTGGCCAACATGGTGAAACCCCGTCTCTACTAAAAATACAAAAATTAGCCGTACATGGTTGCGCATACCTGTAATCTCAGCTCCTGGGGATGCTGAGGCAGGAGAATTGCTGGAACCCGGGAGGAGGAGGTTGCAGTGATTCGAGATCATGCCACTGCACTCCAGCCTGGGTGACAGAGTGAGACACCATTGCAAAAAAAAAAAAAAAGAGACAAACTTTACCCACTTCATAGTTTTTCTCGAACTCCTGACCTCAGGTGATTCACCTGCCTTGGCCTCCCAGAGTGCTGGGATTACAGGCATGAGCCACCGCGCCCGGCCAAATAAATATGTGTGTTAATTAGCCGTGATATATATTAGCCTTATTTCTCTTTGATTATATTTAATACCTAGATCATCTATATTTGGTTGTATAATGTAGCCTGAATTAAAGGAAAGAGGAAATATGAAAAAAATAGCATCTATTGAGGGTTTAATATAGTGCTAATCACCTCATATAGACATTTCATTTAATTATCATAGTAACTCTATCAAATAGATACTATTATTACACCTTTTATAGATAACAAAACAGAGGCTCAAAGAAGTAATGTAACCTGCCCAAAGTTACATACCAAGAGCCAGTATTATGGGATTAGATGGTCTAACTCTAGAACCAATAGCTTAACTGTTACTCTAGAGGAAAAATCATTCACTGGATGCATATCATATGAGCTGCATATGTTACCTAACTAACTCACACAGAGAGTCATTTCTCTTCAAGAAACTGCAGGTGATATTTACAGTTTCAAGAATAGTTTAGATAAATTTTGAATGACAGAGTTCCATTTGGCTTCTGAGCAAGGTAATCTTTTAATTTTGGAAGGCCTTTTCGGAAAGCAGTTCCCAGAGATGATCCTGCAGTGGCCCTGGTAAGATTAACCTGTGTTCAAATCTTGGTTCTGTTACTCAAATGTATGCAAATTTGGGCAGCATTCTATTTTATTCCTTTATCTATAAAATGGGACCAATGCAAGGAGGTGTGGTGATTAATAGAGTTAATACGTATACTCAGTGGCCTATAAAAGCATGGTGCAAATAAGTAGTTTCATTAGTAGTATAGAGATAATCAAGAGACGCCATTGTCATATTTTCACTTCTTAGTACAATGGCACATGTAGTTTGTAATATCTGGACTACCTTAGACAGGATTATCAGATCCTTGACCAAATAAGATGCTTGATAAAAGTTTAAAAATGAATTAAAAGATTGATCAAAGACCATGGACAGGCTGTTTCTGGAGAAGACTAAGATCTAATCCTTCTCCAGCAATCCAATAAATATGTCTTGACAGATTATTTTTGATAAGACACCATTTCGGTACTAGGTTGCTTAGTATTAATGCAGAGATGGTCTCTGCATCTTTGCAGAAGAACTAGCTCAGAAAATGTCTTTCCAGAGCTGAGATTTCAAGGTTACCATCTCAAAAGCCTACTTCATTCTGGATTGTGCTCAGTCATCATTCTTTCCAGTTCACCCTCAGCTCCAACAGCTCACAGCAGCATTATTTCACAGTGGGCTTTCCATTGTGTGCCGACTGCTCTTGATCCTGGAGAAGAGCACCCTCCAGGACTTTTCCTAGGTCCTAGCAATACGGGTCATCAAAAACCAGGTCTGATTTTCCAAAGTCAATATTTAGGAATACTTTCTGCTCTTGTTCATTTCAAAAATCCACCAGGTAACTCCAATGGTTGAAATTATTTCGTTTTCCTAGTAAGGAACCCTTTTTGAGATTGGATATTTTGCAGAGGGTGTCTCAGGGAGACTCAACTAAGTTCCATAGCTGCTATGATTGTGAATAATTATGAGACTATTGACATGAATCAGTGATGCATTCCCACAACCCTCCACTCCTTTATGGTTGAATTTCAGTGGGTGCCTGGGAGGCTCTTCTACATCAAGAGATCCTGTGTCAGAGCCCTAGGATTTCTCATCAGTCAAAACACCTTCAAAGTTTGAACTAAATTCAAAAAAATTAAATGCTGCTTACTGGAACTATAATTGGTTATCATGTGTCTTCTCTGCAGTGATTCTTGACAGCTTTGAAGGACTTTATGTCATTACCTTCTGAGGCTTTGCAAACCAAACATATCATTTGTACAGAGCAATGCCAGGGCTTGGTAGCCTCAAACATTCAGAAGCAACTAACTGATACTAGACTCTTGACTTCTAGTACATAATGGATCATTATGCAATCTACAATGAAGCCCAGAGTGCAAAATATACATTTAAGCTTTTAAGATGAAAATTAGGCACACAGGTTTTCTAGAGAGAAAAGTATTTAGGATCTACTTATTGGCATCTCGGAGATGAATCCATCTGTTTGCTGAGTGCATTGATCTCCACTGTGGTACCTTGGCATTTTCTTCACGTTTCTTCTGATGTGCAAACCAAGCAGTAATAGCACAATATTGATCTCCATTTTTTTTATACACCTAGGAGTGAACTCTTCCATTCATTTACCGTTTTTGCAAGCCTGCAATTACAATACTTGGACATTTGGTAAAGTAAACGCTGCAGCAGAAATTATATGTTAATGGTTTCCCATGATTTAAATATTTAATATTCTATGTTTTCTATGCTTGAATGAGATTATATGAGAATATTCTATTTCTTTTAAAAATATTCGTGTAATAGTGAAAATTTCTTTTTGTTATTGGCTAAGTTAGTTAATGTCTCATGTATTTGACAAAGCCTAATTCTAAGAGTGGTGGAATCTTTGACACCTCTCCTTTATTTCCAACAGAGGCAATATTACATAGTAATTAAGAATGTGAACTCCATATTGGAGTTTGAATATGGGCTTTACCACTTAATAATGATGTGACCTCATTAACAAAATGGGAAAAATGATAATACTTACTTCCCAGAGTTCATTTGCTCTATAAACACTTGTTGAATGCCTTCTGTGTGCCTGTGTCAGAAAATTTGCTAACTGCCCAGAATACAAAAGTGAACACCACCACGTGGTCACTGCCTTTCTGGGATTTGCAGTCTTACATGGGAATGTTGTCTCCTGATTTCCAGTTCACTTGGCTTTATTCTAAATTTAGTACTGAATTTACATTTTTCGAATTATTTAGTCTCTGATAATCGATAACAAATTTGAATAAATGAATATGAATATACTAATTTATTTATACAATGAGTTGGGCAATTTATAATGTATACATATTAAATTTTAAAGGACACAAAGTTCAAAGCATGATGTGGGTCATTAAATAAAAACAAACCAGTTGATTATGATTACCAGTTGTCCTTCAAACGAAGGACAGAAAGAGAAATGAATGTCATAGGCAGGAGAGTAGATAAAATGTAAGAAAGACTTGTATGGGGTATTATGAGTGAGATGAATTTTCAATTTAATATACAGAAAAATTATGAAGAAAGCATTCAAAGAGTTGAGGTCTACATTATCATGGCAAAATGAAAAGCAAATATTCTTCTGACCTTAAGAGGGTGAAATTAAAAGAAAACTTCAGTAGTCAAGAACAGAGAGAGTCTAAAAGTAAATCTTTTTATTTTAAGCAACGCATTTGAAAACAAAGGAATGGAAATATGTGTTTGACGAAGGAAAAAATTATAATAAAGTAAGCATTCCACAAAATCAGTTGCTTCATAAATTTGAAGTTAAAGAATTTTAATCATTTAAAAAATTTTTATACAGGTCTCTATGCTATCAAAACTCTTTCCCTTTCTCCCAGTCTGATCTCTACCAAATAAGCTGAATGATATAAAGATGGTCCCTGAGTTCTTCAGACTTTGTACCATTTTATTATGAATATATAAAATTATTTTAAAAAATAATTTAAAAAATCAAATAATAAGCCTCAAAGGAACTTACTTTAAAAATAATTCTGCTAATTGCATTATAAAGTAATTTTAAGTGAATCAAGGAACTTACTATTTAAAAATATTCCAAAGAGAATTATATTGACAAGTTAAATTTTAAGTGAATAAATTTATGTTCTATATACCTAAGGGTTAGAGGAGTAAACCACTAAACTCTTTTGAACATTAATTGGCGAATGATGACTGTAAATTGCAAATACTGTATGTAATGTGTATTTGCAGCAATACACGTTGCAAATATGTTTGAAGAGTCTGTCTTTTCTAGAAGCACTCTGCTTCTTTTGCTTCTGTGGAACTATTCTGATAGGAAAGCCAAGCAGTTTCAAACCCTCAGCGGACCTCAGGTTTCCTCCTCCACCACCTTCTCCTCTTGCCTTGCACAGACATGCAGGCCTCACTAATTAGACTGCTTTTGCAGAAAGGAAAGGCTGCAGCCTCCCAGATATCAATTACAAACCCAGGTTAGGACTGTGGCCTCTGCTGAACTCCATTAATTCTCCCAGCTGCTTAAGTATCATCAATCAAAAAAATAAAAAATCAAATCGTGACACTGAATCGTAAACAGTTTTTAGCTGGGAAGATGTGGGGATGGTGATATGATTGTTGGACAGTTGGTGTCGTAGGATTATGCGTGCTATAAGCATAATTAGATGTACAGAGTCCAAAATTGAGAGAAACAAGCTCAAAAACACTATTTGTTGATACTTTGAAAGTCTGGAGGGACGCTTGGTTATGTGTTGTTTTGGGCATTAAAATAGCTATGAAAGCACAAGTCCAGAGGATCTCAATTAACCTTTACTATTAGGCGAGGAAGATGGTAAGTTTGTGTTCTTCTCTAAAGTAATATATGAAAGACTATAAAATGAGCCATATCCTGCTGGGTGAGCAGAAAGCTTTTGAAACTACTTGAGAACCTCTATGAAGAATTTTGTAACTAGCAGAGATTATGTAGAAAAAGCCTCCAGTGAAGATTAATTTCAAGATGTTCTTGAATGGATTTTCAAAGTGATTTCATGCTGGTAAATGTACAAGTAAAAATTGTCTGTTCGAGTGCCATTTAAGCTACCTTAAATGAAATTACAAGCAGAAGCTGTGCACAAATTAGACATAAATACATATTTTGCAGCCATATGGCCTTCCTCCAAACTCTGATGAATAAATGAGAATACTTTAGGAAAGTGACATTTTGGGAGGGGGGTACGGAAAAGCTGCAAGAATTTTTTCTGTACTGGAAACCAATGCAGAGAGTCACCACAATAATCTACACATAGTAAAAATGCATGCAATACTTTATAGATGGTGTTAGTTTCTCAATTTCAATTATACTTGGGTCTTCAAATTGCATTATAAAATGCAGTGAGCCATTTCAGAGAGACTCAGTGGATAAGTAATCTTGAACAAACTGGGACATGATAAAAGTACAGGAAGTTTTTACCTTTGGCCCAATATTTAAAAGTATTAGGTATGGAATGAGGAAGGTTTCAGAAAGGAAATTGGGACTCTATTATTTTTGGCAACGGAGTTTGAATAATGTTTTAAAAAGCACCAACTCTTAGCTCTTTGCCCACAGTTCAAGGAGCTTCCCAATATGGTCCAACCTACTTCTCCAATTCTGTCTACCTGCATGAACCTTCTACCCTAAATGTGTCCTACTCTGTAGTGAGAGAAATTGTTTATCATCTGTCGTACATGTCCCATAATTCTCACCTCCATGTATTTGCTTACAGACAGTCCATTGTGTATCCCTTATATGCCCAACCTGCTTTTCAAGACCCAATTCAATGCACTTCCACCATACATTCTTGATAGATCATCTCCAGCTATTTCTTGTCGTTTAGCATGTAGCTTCTACCTTGTTTTAATTATTTGTGAGCACCTCTTACCTACCTGGACCAGTCTTCTTGAGAAGAGGTCTTTCTCTAATTGATATTCCCAGTCTTTATATTACTATAACAACAATAATTACAAAAAACAGACTCTTAATAAAGATTTACTAAATAAATGCTTGAACTACAAATTAAAAGATTTGTTTCAAAAAAAGATTATGGGGAAAATGCAAATGTATCATTAGTCCTAAATTAAAGTAATTATTTCTTGCTTTGTAACAAATTATGACAAAATTTAGCAGCTTAAAACAACACACATTTATTATCTTGCTGTTTCTGTGGATCAGGAATACTGGCCTGACTTAGCTGGATTCTCTGAGACAGAGTCCCTCGCAAGGCTGGAATCAATGTATTGGTGAGAACTGAGCTCTCATCTGAAGGCTTGAGTGTGAAAGGCTGTTAGACTGAGGGCCTGAGTTCCTTGCTGTCTATTGGCTAGAGAGTGTCTCAGTTTCTTGACACATGGGCTTTTCCAAAATCACAGCTTTTTTCATCAAAGCGTAAAAGCTGAGAAAGCAATAGAGAGTCTGCTAACAAGAGAGAAGTCATTGGCCAGGCATAGTGGCTCACACCTGTAATCCTAGCACTTAGAGAGGCCGAGGCAGGTGGATCATCTGAGGTCAGGAGTTCGAGATCAGCTTGACCAATATTGTGAAACCCTTGTCTCTACTAAAAATATAATAATTAGGCCAGGCGTGGTGGCTCATGCCTGTAATCCCAGCACTTTGGGAGGCCAAGGCGGGTGGATCATGAGGTCAGGAGATCAAGACCAACCTGGCTAACATGGTAAAACCCTGTCTCTACTAAAAAATATTAAAAAAGTTAGCCGGGCGTGATGGCAGGCACCTGTAGTCCCAGCTCCTCAGGAGGCTGAGACAGGAGAATTGCTTGAACCCAGGAGGCAGAGGTTGCAGTGAGCCTAGATTGCACCACTGCACTCCAGCCTAGGCGACAGAGCAAGACTGTGTCTCAAAATAAATAAATTAATTAAAAGACAGAAGTCACAATCATGTAACCTAATTATGGAAGTGACATCCCACCTTTGCCATATTCTGTTGGCTAGGAGTAAGTCATAGGTCCTACTCATATTCAAGTGGAGAGTATTACACAACAACGTAAATATGAGGAGGTGGAGATCAGTGGGGGCTGCCTTAGAAGTTGCCTACCACTTACTCAAAGGTTTCTTGCATATCATGCTTTTTAGGAGTTCTTTGTCCTTCCTTACACTATAACTTGCTTTGTGTCAAACTTCTGAGTTTATAAAGCATGTCAATTATTTGAGGCTTAGATCAAGTGCTAGTTTCTAGTAAGGTCTTCTTTGATTGTACATGTTGAGGTTAATTTCTCCTTTGATTATATATCCATAATACTTTGTAACCTTTTCCTTGAATTAGATTTTATTTTGAATTCTTCAGGATAAATATGGTCAGCTTGCCTTTACCTGCCATAATTGCTTTCCTTATAGCAGGAGGAAAAGCATACATCAAGATTAGCACATTTCTTTCTTTTCTTTTTCTTTCTTTTTTTTTTTTTTTTTTGAGACAGAGTCTTACTCTGTCACCCAGGCTGGAGTTCAGTGGCAGGATCTCGACTCACTGCAACCTCCACCTCCTGGGTTTAAGCAATTTTTGTGCCTCAACCTCCTGAGTAGCTGGGATTATAGGCATGCGCCACTATGCCTGGCTAATTTTTTTGTATTTTCAGTAGAGATGAGGTTTCACTTTGTTGGCCAGGCTGGTCTCAACCTGACCTCAAATGATCCACCCACCTTAGCCCTCTAAAGTGTTGGGATTACAGGCATGAGCCACCCCTCCTGGTCAGCAAGTTTATTTTCTGAAGTCTATGTCTCTTGACAATGAATACTACTACAGCTTGAGTGAAAAGATAATAGATAATGGGTGGTAAGTTTCAAAGAATCTACTAGAGCTGAACCAATACTGTCAATTATCTTACAACATTTAAGATTAAAAGAAATAACCCACAAGTGACTTCTGGCACAGTGCCTGCATACAATGGTATTTCATTCAAGGGTTGACACGGTTGTCATCTTATTTTTTAGTTTTCTTTTCCCTGCATCTTAACACCCTCTTTTTATATAAACTGTTTGAACATGCTGCTGGAGGACCGGGCACGGTGGCTCACACTTGTAATCCCAGCCCTTTGGGAGGCTGAGGTGGGTGGATCACCTGAGGTCATGAGTTCAAGACCAGCCTGACCAACATGGTGAAACCCCGTCTCTACTAAAAATACAAAAATTAGCCAGGTGTGATGGTGCATGCCTGTAATCCCAGCTACTTAGGAGGCTGAGCGGGGAGAATCACTTGAACCCAGGAGGCGGAGGTTGCAGTGAGCCAAGATTATGCCATTGCACTCCAGCCTGGGCAACTAGAGTGAAACTCCATCTTAAAAAAAAAAGAAAAAAAAAATGCTGCTTGAACTATAATACCATGATTTAAATCACTTATTTAATTGTTTAGTGTATTCAAACAATTATTGAGCATTTTCTAGTGCCATTGCAGACACAGACATTAGAGATACAGCAAGAAAAAAACTGAAAAAGTATCGTTTCTTCTACTGGAGCTTGTATTAGGTTGGTGAGGAGGTAACTGTAGTTCTTGCCATGGAAAGTAATGGGAAAAACTGCAATTACTTTGCACCAACCTAATATTTTAGTTAGGGGAGACAGATAATAAGCAAGTATGGCAGATAGTGATAAGTACTATAAAGAAAAATAAAGTGAGAAAGGGGATAAAATGATGAAGTGGGTACTATTAATATTTTGTACAGGATGTTGAACTGGTATTTGAGCATGAACATGAAGGAAGTGAGAGATTAAGCTATGTGAATATCTGATAGAAGAGGGTTCCAGAAAGAGGGAACAAATACAAAGGCTTTATAGAGGGAGTGTGATTGTATTGGAGGAACAAGGAAACCAGCTGATGAGGAACCATTGAAGGTTCTCAGCAGGATAATATGGTCTGATAAATATTCCTAAAGGATCACTGCAGCTGTTGTATAATGAGTAGACTGTAGGATGCAGCGATATAAGCAGAGAGACCAGTAAGTAAGCTACTGCACTATTCCAGGTGAGAGGTGATCAAAGTTTGAAGTAGAACCAATAGAATTTGTTGATGGATTGGATATGGGCTGTAAGAGAAAGATGATGTTACTGTTGTCTGAGATGGGAAAGACTTTGGGAGGAGCTGGTTCAGCAGGGAAAGATCAGTAATTGAGTTCTGGATATGCTAAGTTTGAGATGTCTATTGAACATTGAAATTGAGATGTCAAATGGGAGGTTAGCATTATAGAGTTCAGGAGAGAGGTTGTGTTCTGAAAATATAGATTTGGGAGTCATCAGTATGTGGATACCTAAGAAATCAATAACTGAATGAAGACAGAGAAGAGAAGAGATCCTGGGGCTGAGCTCTGCAGCTCCACCGTGATGAGAAGGCCTCTTTCATATGGAATGCTGCATCCTCTTTCACTGATTCTTTGGCAGAGCTACAAACCTTTTTTCTCCAGATTAGGGCTCACCGCCTACTCAATCTGCTGAAGGGAGGCACTTTATCCTAGAAAAGCAGGAACAAAGTGTGGTGAGAAGCAGCCTGATGTGTAATCCTTAGCCGAGGGGATCTGTAAACACCTTTCTAAACTGAATTATGTGGAGTTTCTGTGAGATTTCTGTAGATCAGTGTCAGGGGCCCCTACAGGATGGTTGAAATGGAAATGAGCCCCCATCCATCTTTTGGAGTCAGAGGGGTCATCCTGTCAGCCAAACCCCTTCATCTATACTCTTCACTGGTAGAATTTTAGAAAACTAAAAATTGTAAATAATAAAAAGGTTTAAAAGTAGCAACAAAACAATAAAAAGAACAGTTAAAGATAAAATGATACAAGGCACTAGGTTACATAAATGAACCCACCCCCTCCCTGCCACCAAAAAAAAAAAAAAAAACAGAAGGCAGCAAGCAAACCATGAGGTAAGAACAACTAAGATAAAGGAAAATCTAAAACTAAAGGTCAGAGAGAATAAAAGAATAATCCAAACAAGCTAAAGTGATAGAAAAAGAGAGTAAACAATGATTTCAAAGTTCAGGAGGTTAACTAGTCAATATTGACTAAATTAAAAAAGCAGTAACACGAGTTCCAAAGATCAACTGAGAGAGTCTCTTGAGCTAAGTCCCAAAAGCCCCAAATAAGTTTTTTCTTCTGTGGCCTGGGATCCACAGGCAACTGTCCCCTCAGCAGGTTAGGAGACCTGACTTTGACTCCGCTCCTCTTCTCTCTGATTCTGGTATCTTCTCTCCTGGGTTCAGCTGCAGACAGGCTCCTGCGTCTGTACCACAGGAATGTCTCTGGTAGCCATCTTTCTCAGCTGTGACTCTACCCTCTGGCTGTTACTGATGGAGGAGAGGGAAGCACTTGGCCCAAGTCGGATCAGAGTCTCTTTTTTGAAATCTGGATTTGTTACCAAGACTCACTCATTTAGGGATGACGTCTTTAATCATAATAATACTCAATAATTAATATTTGTTGAAGATTTATATGGTGAACATTGATCTTTATATGTGTTTTCCAATGAAATTTTTTAAGAACCTTATGAAATCAGTATTATTATTGATGAGGAAACAGGCCCGAGAGGTTAAATGACTTTCCCAGTGTCACACAGCCTGTAGATGGTAGAATTAGGATTTAAACTCACCTCTGTCTGACTCTGGAGTCTATCCTTAGCCTCATGTAATAGTGCCTCTTTTGAAGAAAGGAGATATAAACTTGGAAACTGTGGGATCACCATCTTTTGTCCACCATGTGAACAGAGAGCAAAGAATGAACTGACATTTAAATATATAGAGTAGCTGCAATAGAATCAATGTTTATGTCCTCCCAAAATTCATATGTTAAAATCATAACCTTGAGATGATGTTGTTTGAAGGTGGGCCTCTGAGACATGATTAGGTCATTACAGTGGAGCCTTCCCTAATGGGATAAGTGCCCTTCTAAAAGGGACCCCAGGGAAACCCCTTGTCCCTTACCCCATGTGAAATGACAGCAAGAAGGTGGCTATCTTTGAAAATGTGAGCCCTCACTAGACATCAAATCTGCCTTGACTTGGGACTTCTTAGCCTCCAGAACTGTGAGAAATATGTTACTGTTGTTTATAAGCCACCCAGACTGTGGTATTTTGTCATAGCAGCCTGAACGGACTAAGATAGAAATCAAGATGAGAAAAGGAAATTCCTAAGCTTCTACTTTGAGTCTGGGCTCTGTTTCTGGCATTGTGAGCCACCCCTGCTTTTCCATAATATATTCCTCCCCAGGTTCCCCAGGTTTTTTTTTTTTTTTTTTTTGAGGTGAAGTTTCACCCTTGTTGCCTAGGCTGGAGTGCAATGATGAGATCTTAGCTCACCGCAACCTCTGACTCCTAGGTTCAAGCGATTCTCCTGCCTCAGCCTTGTGAGTAGCTGGGATTACAGGCATGTGCCACCATGCCTGGCTAATTTTGTATTTTTAGTAGAGAGGGGCTTTCTCCACGTTGGTCAGGCTGGTTTTGAACTCCCGACCTCAGATGATCCGCCCGCCTCGGCCTCCCAAAGTGCTGGAATTACAGGCGTGGGCCACCACACCTGGCCGATTTCCCCCTTTTTGTGTTAGACTAATTCAGTTGAATTTCTGAAACTTGCAACTATGAATACTAACTAATATTAGTACTGTTCCTTGATGTGAGTTATGGAGGACCTCAAAGCTCCAAGCTTCCCTTATAAGCCAGGCTTCTTTTGATTGCTAAAAAGTAGCGGCCTCTTGGATTTGGCTCTCCATCTTTTTTCTCTGCTACTCGCTTTCTAAACTGTAACTTCTTTGAGTACAAGGATAATTAACAGGTCTTTTTTTTGTGCTCCTAAAGCACTAGATGTTTTGCAAATGCTAGGTCTCAATAAATTCCGTTTAGATAAATTAATTCATATGATAATGTTTATATATTTCCTTATACGAACATGATGCCTTCCTAAAGTAAACTTGGGAATGATTAAAAAGCTATCTTTCTAGAATGAAAAGGTTACATGTTATATGATTTCATTTATATAAAATATCCAGAATAGGTACATCTTTAGAGACTGAAAACAGAGTCAGGGACTGGAGAGAGGGGAGAATGGAGGAACTGCACAATGGGTCCAGGTTGTATTTTGAGGTGATGAAGATGTTTTGTAACTAGATAGAGGTCATGATTATACAAAATGTGAATGTAATAAATTGATCTGAATTGTTCACTTTATAATGATTGACTTTTGTCATGTGAATTTCATCTCAATTATAAAAATATTAACAATAAAAAATTCTATTTTGTGAAAGATAAAAGGTTACCTTTCATGTAGGTGGTAATCACCTGGGCTTGAGCTTATTGGTTTGAGGACTGTAGGTCAATTCTGGGCTTGAGAGGAGGGCACTCCCTGACCATTGTCATATTACAATGATTCCTTCATCTGAAACATAGAAGTCAGAGAACTCTTCTCAAGAAGAGCATGGCACAGCAAGGCTTACTTTGTTCTATTCCCACAAGATAATCTATGTGAATTATAACCAAGGATTCGAAGAGAATGAGGCTGTTCTTACAGTATTCATGATGTCTCTGGAAGTTCTATGGGTTTGCTATTTTGTAATATCTCTATTGCCTAGTCAAAGCACACCTCATAGTTCCCGAAGTGGGAAAGGAAAAGTACATGTTTTTGCCACCACTGGAAATCATCTGAGATATAAAATGGGAGGTCAGTTGACCTCAATGAAGGATCCAATTGTGTATTCAGTGCTTGAAAATGGCAATCTTCTGTCTATTGGCCCTTCTAGGATGAAGATAGTCTGAAAACCTGCCTGGAAGTTTGACAACAACAGAGGAGAGCTCCTTTATCATCAAAAGCCAAGAAAACAATGCAGGTGATGACTTAATGTCATCTTGCATAAAATATAAAGAGACTTTCTAGGAAAACCCTACTTATGGATGCTTGTCTTTTAGAGTTCTAAACTTTTCACCCATTGAATTATCATAGGAATTATTTATTACTTTTTGAACCTTATGTGGAAAAAGGACCATCCCTGATTTGGGGACCAAAATTCTCCTACAGTTATTCCCTTGTTAGTGTTCTTAGAAATTCCTTATTTACCAAGTTCAGGTGGCTTCTAATTCCTGGCCAAGCTCAGATTTATGGAAGAAAATAATCAAGATGAAGCACAGATTTTTAGAAATAGAAAGCATGCAACTTCCTTCTTTTTTGGGAAAGGATCCAGAAAATGAGGTTCAGAGAGGTTGACAGACTTTTGCTGGAGCAGAAGAGAAATAATGGCCAGAAACGTCCACTTTGTGGGTCTTGATGCCACAACGTCCTAGTAGACCATGGAGCCCAGAACTTGGGTCTCTTGGTATTAGATTTTTTTGCCTGTTTTAATTGAGAGGAAATGAAAATATTTGAGAGGCTTAATGTCATCTGCACTATTTTAAAAAGCACAATTTTGTGCCCACAATTCAATGATATATTTCATCAGATCATAGACCCATGGAGCTTTGAAATCTTTTCAGTGTTAACCCTGCCCAATGCTTTGTCTGTAATATTACTTCTCAATGCTGTTTCTTCTAAGAGGTTGTCTGGTCTCTGCTTTAACCTTTGGACAGGCCGGGCGCGGTGGCTCAAGCCTGTAATCTCAGCACTTTGGGAGGCCGAGACAGGCGGATCAGGAGGTCAGGAGATCGAGACCATCCTGGCTAACACGATGAAACCCCATCTCTACTAAAAAAAAAATACAAAAATCTAGCCGGGCAAGGTGGCGGGCACCTGTAATCCCAGCTACTCGGGAGGCTGAGGCAGGAGAATGGCGTAAATCCAGGAGGTGGAGCTTGCAGTGAGCTGAGATCTGGCCACTGCACTCCAGCCTGGGCGACAGAGCGAGACTCCATCTCAAAAAAAAAAAAAAAAAAAAAAACCTTTGGACGGACAGGAAATTCATCACCTCTTGAAGCAACACATTTTATTTGCATGTGTTTGTGCTTATATTCTCTCTCTCCTTCTTTCTGTTTCTCTCTGTAGAGTGCCTATATTTCATAGTCTGCTTATGCATGTATTTCATAGTTCATTTTTTGCAATTGAGATCTTACACACACTTTTCATATTGACACAAAGTCTTAATATGGTTGATATGGTTTGGCTTTGTCCCCACCCAAATCTCATCTTGTGGGAGAAGCCCAGTGGGAGGTGTTTCCTGTGCTATTCTCGTGATAGTGAATAAGTCTCACAAGATCTGATGATTTTAAAAAGGGGAGTTTTTCTGCACAAGCCCTCTTCTCTTGTTTGCCACCATGTGAGATGTGCCTTTCACCTTCTGCCATAATTGTGAGGCTTTCTCAGCCACGTGGAACTGTGAGTTCTCCATTAAACCTCTTTCCTTTGTAAATTGCCCAGTCTTGGGTATGTCTTTATCAGCAATGTGAAAACAGGCTAAAACAATGGTAATTGTAAGTGGCTTCATATACGATATAATTTCCCTAATAAAAATTTATGCAAACATGACTTAAAAGTTTTTACTATTATGAGTAGAATTCAATACTGTTTTGGTTTGGGAACATTTGGTTATTAGATCATAAAGAGTTTAAGATTTAACTTTTACTCTTTGGCTTTAAATGTATACTGCAGAGTAACATTGAATAAATCAAATCTCTCTACCACCAGACAGTTCTTTTCAGTGTTTTTAAAAAAGGTATCATGTTCCTCTTAAAATGTGTCTTTTCCAAGGTAAACATCCTCAGCTCTTTCCATCATTCTTTACAAGTCGTGATTTCCAGACCCTTCACAAGATTGTTTGTTCTCCTCTGGATGAACTCCAATTTGTCAAAGTTCTTTGTAAAATACGGTGCCAGAATTAATTACTGTAAAAACTATAACCATAATAATAATAACCACCATTCACTGACTGCACACAATGTTCCAGGAACTGTGCTATAGACTTAGCTTTTTTAATCCTCACAAAACCCTCTAATATTGTATGCGTTATTATCTTTATATTTTTAGACAAGAAAACCAGTTTTAATACGTCAGCTGGCTTATCCAAGGTCACACAGAAAGGAAGTGGCAAAGCTAGGACTTAAAACACACTCTGTGTTCTGAACCATTTTATAATGCTACAGAATTTCCTGGCTATGCAAAATTTAGGGCTGAGATATTAAATTTATGTGAGAATACCTTAAGATTTCATTATCTTTTCATCCTTATAAAAAGGATGATAGAGCCCAGTTCTTCTAAAACAGGCTTAAAAACACCAATTTATGCATTTGTCAAATATTTTTTGAGTGCCTACTTCATGCCAGGCACAATTTTGGGAGGTGACAATACTGAGATATGCAAAGTAGACAAGATTCCTTCTTTCATAGGGCTGGCATTCTATTGAGAGAGACAAACATTCTGGAAATAAACAAACAAATAAAGATGGTAATTTCAGACAGTGATAAAGTGACATAAAGAAAATAAGACAAAGTAATGTGCTAGAAAGTGTCAGTGTTAGGTTATCAGGGAGAGACAACGTGAGATTTGGTGACCAAGGGAGGCCTCTTGGAGGAGGTGACCTCTGGTCTTAGACTGAAATGATGAGAAGGAACCAATCATATAAAGATCTTGAGGAAGAACATCTAAGTCTCAGGGAATGGAAAGGGCAAATTTTCTGGCACCAGAATAAGCTTAGTGAACTCAAGAAACCACTCAAGAAACTAAATGTAGAGTAAGTGATAGAAGAGGGGAGAAGGATAACTTCAGAGATACAAGCAGGGAAAGATCACTTGAGGTCCTGTAGTCCATGGCAAGAATTTTGGATTTGTATTTAAGTGTGGTGGGAACCCTATGCCATGTTTTATGCAGGCAAGTGGACTGATCCAAGTAATCTTTTAAAAAGATGACATCACTACAGTGTAGAGAACTCATTATAAAGGGCAAGGATGAAAGCAGGGGAATGAGTCAGGAGGCTATGGCAATGGTCTAGTTAGAAATGATGGTGGGTTTGGTCAGGTGGCAGCTGATCTAATTGTGACTCATATCGATGGGAAGAAATGGATACGTTCAGAAAAAATGAAAGAAAGGTGGACAGAATTCCTGGTAAATTGAATGGAGTCGGGTGAGTGAGAGAGAAATTGATTTAACACTAGATTTAGAGGTTAGTAAGAGTGCTGTATATAATGTGTGCTAGGTATAGTATACACAGGCCGTTTACATATATGAAGTGATTTAGTTCTCACAAGACTCCTATGATGTAGCTAGTATTCCTCCCAACTTATCTCTGACAAAGAAACCAAGATTTAGAGACGCTTAATAACTTGCCTTAGGTTATACAGGTAGTAAATCGGGAAGCCAAGATTTGAACCCAGGTGTGCCTGACATCAAAAGCAGTGCACATTTTTGTGTGACACAGCATTATCCCTGGAGCTCTGATAAAGATTGCATCTTGCCTATAAGGCAAGATGGAATTAAAGAGTCCCACAGCAAAACATCTATGGAGTCACATGTGAGGACACGTTCTATTATCAAGGGGCTTGATTGATGTTGCCTAGCTTCTCTCTGGTTCCTTAAAGGGCTGTTTCAGTTCTGGAACCTCATGTCTAAGGGACGTAAGCACATTGGGTGGAGTCAGAAGTAAATGAAATGATTAAGCCAATGGAGAAAATGACTTCTGAGAAATGATTAAAAGATTGCAGCTTAGCTCAGTGATGACTAAAGAGGACATCAGCCTATAAATATTTCAGGGGTGGAAATAGCAGGAAGGGGGGGATTTTTCTGTAGAAAGTAGAAAGAAATTGCACGAAGGGACAGGCATAGAATACAGTTCAGTACCTGAGTCTGCTCTTTATGATGTTGGTGGCTTATCATGACTTCGCGTCTACATTTTCTCATCTCAAAAAAATGAGCTATGATTAAATGAAAAACAGGTAGTATCTCACTAGAAAGGCATCAAAATCCAAATAAAACATTCTTTCTTGCTTTTAACATTCATTTGATAAATATTTATTGACCTCTACTTTGCATAAGACACAGGAAAGGGGAGGATTTGGGGCCAAAATGTAGATGTCCATTTGAATATTCTTGTTTTATAATAAAATATACATATTTTTATGAGACAACTATTATAAGGACAATTCCTTCACAGCTATTGTCTAGCTGGGATCAGAATTATTCATGCACTGAAACATATCAGCTATTGTCATGTTCTGGAGTCTGGAGAGAAAGGGTAATGCTGGTACCATGCATCCCTATTGCCTGAATACTGCTATACTCTAAAGAATGGGGAGGCTTAAGTTTCAAACATAGGCTAGTGATTTCCTTGCATTTGCCACAATGTGTGTTTGTCTGCACATTTGTTAGTGAAATAAGAGAACATACTGCTTGATAACACAGGGACAACTGTCCCATACATTGGGTGCATTATCTTTCCATATACAGTATGAAAATTATATCTACCAGGCTGCAAAGTCAGAAAGCCTTGGTTTATCAGCTACATCTGGGCCACATACAAAAGCTAAAGCCGCTGTGGGAAAGGTTTCTTGAAAAGCACACCTGTCCTTTTCAGACATTTTTGAAGTATCATATTTGTTTTTGGATAATTTTGACCTTCCGCCCTTGATTCTTCAGCACTGTTGGGAGGCTGTCCTGTGGCTTGAAGGTTAAGGAGAAATACAAGCGAATGTGTCATCTTAATAGGCTTTGAATGCACTCCCAAATGACACTTTTTTTCTTTTTTCTTTTCAGCCTTGCTTATAAAAGTTACACCTGCAAAAATGGGACTGAATCCAGTGAGGAAGGACATAACATTTTGCTTGAATGTGCAAAAAATGAGTGTGGTGTTGTCTGTATCCCTGCAGGCTCTGAGCAGCCCAGTGGGTAAATGAGCGTTTGTTTCCTGTTCACCATCTTTGAGTTGAAAATGAGTCACACACTCGTGGAAATAATAGTACTATCTTCTTTTGTCTAGCTCTGCATGCTTTTGTGGTTACTGAATTTGTCTTAATGGGAAGCTTGATTGTTTCTCTTTTTGAGGCAAACTAATAGAATTTATTTTTAATCTGGAATAAGAGTATTTTAAATATATTATTTTTGATTCATAACTGGATTTACAGCCAGTATATACAATTACAGAAAATTTCTATGGGGCAAAAAAAAAAAAAAAAAAAAAAAACCTCTCAGGTTTATTAGTCATCTGGAAGCATAAACCGATTCCTAAATGTTTAATTTACTTTAAGAATGATAATAAGCGTAATTTGTTGAATGTCTACTTTGTACTAGCCACTATGCTATGTGTTTTTAATAGATTATTCCTAATCCATATAACATGCCCAAAACGCAGGTGTCAATAACCCCTTTTTATAGCAAAGGAGAGCAAGGGTCAGAGAGGTTAAGTAACTTGCCAGAAGGCATAGAGCTGACCAGTGAGGGAATTTGCGTTCATCTCCATTTATGTCTAACTTCAGGGCCTGGGCTCCCTCCATTATGACATCCTACCTCTCTGCAAAGAGCATTTGATGACAAATTTGCCTCAATTCTTATTACAAAGAGGTAGGTCAGAAAGTAAAAAGACCAACAATAATTTCCTTTTTTCTTTGTAAGAAATTGATTTAATAGGCTAGAAAATACTTTTAGTCTTCCCTGAATGTGCCAAGAGGCTCAGATGCATTTGGGTACTGGAGTAGTTTCCATGACTCAGGGGACCCTGATTCTAGTTTTGTTTTATCCAGCTCTGCATGGCCTTGATTTTGAGACTCCCAGGTCCCAGATACCTGAGGATTCTGAGGCATACGCTTATGAATTCTTACTCCATTACTGTGTTCTTAAAGAGATGGAGGGATAGCTTATGGATCAGGCTTGCACAAGGATTTTCAGACTGCTGGAAGAAGGAACAAAGACACCAGAGCAGATACATTTAATGAAAAAAGTAAAAAGAGAGAAATTTATCATAAGGAAAACATCGGAAAAGTGTCAGCAGTGGCTGTGGTATCTGAAATTATTACTGGACTATCTACAATGATAAATCATTATTTCAGATAATCTGACTGAATTGCTGGCATACTAGGGCCCCAAACTAAGAGTCACAGGTTCAGTAATTAAAGTCAGTTTTAGACATTTTATGAATGAGGATTTCCTTTTGAAAACTAGAGGGGAATCAAGAGGGGCACACTTCTAAGAAACTTATCATTTAAATTCTAGATTTTAATTGAGTCTTATTTATTTACTTACTTACTTACTTAGAGACAGAGTCTTACTCTGTCACCCAGGCCGGGCTGCAGTGATGCAATCTCAGCTCACTGCAACCTCTGCCTCCCGGGTTCAAGCTATTCTCCTGCCCCACCCTCCCAAATAGCTGAGATTATAGGCATGTGCTACCATGCCCGGCTGATTTTTTTCATTTTTAGTAGAGACGGAGTTTCATCATTTTGGCCAGGCTGGTGTTGAACTCCTGACCTCAAGTGATCCACCTGCCTTGGCCTCCCAAAGTGCTGGGATTACAGGCATGAGCCACTGTGCCCAGCCCATTGAGTCTTATTTTTGCCTTTCTCTCTGCTTTATGAGCTGTTTCATGTTCACACAAGGGGCCTTGTGGAGTCACCGAGGACGTGGGGCAAATGTCTGTTTGTAGAATTGTGGAAGAACAGCATCTCCAGTCTGAGTACGTATATCTTTGATGTTGATTGGTTCATTATGGATATTAATTTGGATTACAGACATTTTTATTAACTAATTATAGAACGTTAAAGCAAAAGAAAACCACATATGATAGTCGAGGCAAATTTCTCAAAGAAAGTTGTTCATGACCATGTCATACTGCGGCAAGCTATGCCTGATGTGTACATTACCTAGCAATTTGGCTTTCCTACATCTATCACTCCTGTGTTACTACTGGTGCAAATTGGAAAGAACTTCCTGTTCTTCTATTTTTATAACTTGGCATGCACTTGCCCTGGCTCCCATATCTGATTAAGGAGCAGACACCAGGCGAGCACAGCAAGCTGATGCAATGGGTAGAACTGCTGCTCACCAGGAAATGAAAGAATTCCTTTCCATAACTAACAGACAAGGGAAGGGCCATGCTCAGCTGGTCCTAGCCCATTCCTGTGTGGCTGGTCACACCCTCCTTGCAGATGGCAAGGCCTACTCCCTTCCTCATCTGCCACATCTACCTTTCCTTGAGAGGCACTTCTAAAGATACTTGTGTAGTGTTCCTTGGCCACACCGGCCTTCCATGACCTTTTACTTCCCTGGTTTTGCCAGGTTCTGTTCTCTGTGAACACCTACCTGATCACTTTGAACGTTGTCTCGTTAGAATGCATCCAGTTACCATATCAGAAAACACAATTTAAACTGGCTCATGCCATAAAGAAGATTTATTGGCTCACGTAACTGGAAATTCAGAAGTATATAGGTGTCAGGATTGGTTTGATCTAGTCACACAATTGCATCACCAAGGACTTGGTTTCTGTCCTTTTCTCTGATACTCAGAGGTGAGTGATGCAGCTTTGTGCCAAAGCTGCTATGCTCTTGTCCCAACATGGCTGCCAACAACTCCCAGGTCTACATCCATTGCCCAGAAAACCAGTTACTATTTGCCCCCAAACGTCAGGCAAACCCTCCCTCCTGCCTTGCAGCCCAAATATTTGTCTTGGGCCAGATGGTAAAACTACTCAGATTTTGTTAGGCCCTAAGAACATGCTTTATGTTTGGAGCCAGCCTGGGAGTCAGCATCCCCTGTGCTCTTGGTTTGCCTCAATGACAAAAATGTAGGTAAGAAAGGGGGTCTGGGTGTTGGCAAGTCAACCTCAAGGTCCATTTAATTAGTCAAGTGCAATCATTTGCCTGTCCTACCCTGCAGGTTCCAAACTCTCCATCTCTAGGATTAATTTCATCCCTGTTGGGGTACATAAGAAGACGTGTCTTTACATTAAGTTCGGGTCTAGTTGAAAGTGGTTTGATTTCTGTTGCCACATACTGATTCTCATACAGGAATCTGCTTCCTGGTGACACTCAGTCCTCTTCTCCTTATCTGCGTTTCTTAGACTTCTCTATGACATGACTCTGATAACTTCCTGCCTACTACCTGGATCTCCTGGAGGGCTGGGGGACCGAGTTTAAAATATAAGAATCAGTTCTTAAGGAGACAAGATTTTAAAAAATTCACTGTTCTCTGGGAATGGTTAGAAACTGAGATGTTACAAAGGAGAATATATTCCAGAATCACGCTGAACTGACAGAGGTATGCTGGAGCCAGCTCATACTGATCACTGAATTTTCAAGACTTTGTGAGCTGGTTGTTAAACACAGCCCTTATTGAATGTTATGACATATAAGTTTAGAATTAGACAAATTGTTTAAGGTAAAGTTAATAAAGACTCCAAACTCATAATTTCCTAATTATTTTGCTATATTTTACTATATGCTCTTGACTATTTTCATCTATTGTATGTCTATGGTAGAAGTAATATATGAGGGTATGCTACCATACAACCCTTTTCAACTCTGCATTCTGTCACATCATGTTGGTAGTATTTCCATGAAGTATTTACACCATAGATCTTGGTAGACACTATAAATCGGAGCTTTTTCCTCATAAAATATTTACTAGCACACCCCTGGCTGGTTTTTAAAATGTAAAATGAGAATGATAACGGTAAGTGCATTATTAGCTTTGTATGAGATTATAAAGATGTAATTCATATAAGGAATCTGGCTCAAGGCAAATCAGTCAATGAAACTTGGTTGTGACTATGTCCTTCCCTGCCTTATTAATAAGAGCATATTAAATAGCATATCATCTTAGGGCAATATTAAATATCATATCATATCAGGGCAATCCTTAGAAGTATAAAGTAATATTACATTGTGCTATTGGTACATTTCTAGGAAGAGATAAAGCCTTGTGGGGCATGGTATAGAGTGATGTTATTACTTGACCTTACATGTGACAAATGTGCCTCGCCCTCCAGCCTCCAGACTCTGGGAAGATCCTGGTATCACACCAAGTTGCTCAGGGTTTTCTGCTGAGCCGTCATCTGCCTCTTCCTTTCTTTCCTGTTTTCCTCTTCCACTTTTCGCTTCCAACACTTGCTAGGGGTGGCCTCTGCCTTGGTCTTCAGAGATTGTTAGTACCTCAATGATCTCTGAAAACAAGGCAGAGGCCACCCTTAGCCTTTTGTCTTTTACTTCCCTTTTTGAGAGTGAACTGCCATCTCTCTGGTACCAATATGCTTCCTGCTTTTATACCACAACACCACAGTTTATCTCTGTGCCACCTGATGCCATTCCTACTTTTCATCTTTGCATCTTGCTTTTCTTGGCTTCATTTTTCTATTTCCTTTTCTGTCCCCATTGCCTTATAGATGCCTCTTTCAAAGCAAAAACCGTTTTGAAAAACCACTTCCCTTCTGCTTGGCCACTGACTCATTTGAAACTCTTAAACCCCTACCGTATGCAGAACACATGTACTTGGTACATATTCAGAATGAAGAAGCAGTTTGTGCAAAGAGTTATGATATAGAGATATAAGAGCATATAAGAGCTATAGAAGAAAAAGAGGTTACATCTCACAAGGGATAGTGAGGGGAAGGCACAAAAGGTCAAGAATAACCCAACTTATTTGTGGTTTTGGGACTTTTCTGGGTGCTTGGCAATGTTGATGGAAAGATAACTGGAATTTTAGTTCATATAATGCCCTATGTGTCCCAAATTATTTCTTGGACATCTAATTTCTTTAACTATATTGTATTGTCATTTCATTAAGGGCAGAGATAATTCTGTCAAATCAACCCCACTTTACTCCTAAGGAGCACATGTGTTTAAAGGCAGCTCAGTGCCTCATTGATAAAAAGTTTGCATCAAATGCTTATTGAACAAAAGAATAAATAATCCGTGACCTAAGCTGAAGTTCATATAGCCTCTATTGAAAAAAACTTTAATTATATTTTTACAGATTCATAGAAATTCAGGAGTGAAAAGTATCTTAAGAGTTATTTGGTCTAGTAATTCCCAAATCTGGAGATATATTACAATTGAAAAGGAGTGTGTTGGGATGGGTTATTTTTAGAATGTAGACTCCTGACCTCTTCCCCAGACCAACTGAATTAGAATCTGTGTGATTTGTGAACTAGAATCTGTGTGTTTTGGAAACTGTGGTCTCGCATTTACCAGGCACTGCTGCTTCTGCTGGGCTGTCAGGTTTTGGGCCCCCAAATGAAGTCTGACTGCATCTAGTGTCTGACAATTGATTTTTTTCTCCATGAGATTGTAATAATAACACCTCTGCAAACACGATATGCTGTCTGGGTGTCCCTGAGTCTCCAGCAATCTGGGATTTTCTTTACTCTTAGTGGCCAAGGGAAATGACTTGTGCCCCCTCCTCACATTTATGTGAGTGCCTGAAGGGAGTGGTGTTTGTCTGAATCTTTCTATGCTTGAACCTTTTCCTTCTAACTCTCCAAGCTCTAATTATCCCGCAAGCTTGCAGGGCTGTCCTCTTTCTCCCATTCTGCCCCTCACTGCTAACAAAAAAATCACTACAAAGGGTGCTTATAAAAGTTTGGGGAAGATAGTCTAACAAGTACGTATTGAGAATCATTCTGTGCCAGGCAATGAGTGGACAATAAATGTAAGCTCCTCACAATCCCAAAACAAAACAAACAAACATGATCCTTACCATCATAAAGTGTAGAGTCAATTGGCTGATGCAGATATTATTAACCCAATAGTTACTGAAAATATGTATAAAACCTCAGCTGATGCAGATGAAGCATCCAGAGAGGGAGATACATGGGGCACTAAAAATAATAGTAAGAATTGACCTATTTGGCACTTAAGAAATGGCTTCCTCAAAGAAGTGATAACCTGAAGGCTATCTACAGGAAAAGCACGTGAAAAGTTTTGTGACAAGGAGAATGGGAACTAAAAAGAGACTTGTATGATGTACCTTAGAGAGAAAGTAGGAATGTGGTACCGATGGGGCTGGTGAGGAGGATGAGCCTGCAAAAGAGACTGGAAAGACTGGAGGCAATTTGAGATGGGATAGCTGCACAAGAGCCAAGCAGGGAGAGAATTCAAGGAGGAGCTGATCAATAAGCCAAATGCTTGAGGGTCAAATAAATAAAGTGAGCTCTGAATAATTTCTATTGGATTTAGTGTCTTCAGGTCATTAATAACCTACAGAGCCAGGGCTGTTTTCCATGGTGTGGTGAAGAGGAAAGTCAGATTGTAGCAGGTTGTGAGATGAATGTGTAGGGAGAACATGGAAAAAGAAAAATTAACATAGTGCTTTTGAGATCCTTAATTGTGAAGGAGAGGAGGAAGATAAAGGGATGGCAGGGAAAGAGTGAAGTTGAAGGAACTTTTTAAAGATTGGAGTACGTGCTTTTTGTTGTTGTTGTTAAGACGGAGTCTCGCTGTGTCACCCAGGCTGGGGTGCAGTGGCGTGATCTCGGCTCACTGCAACCTTCATCTCCCAGGTTCAAGTGATTCTCCTGCCTCAGCCTCCTGAGTAGTGGGGACTACAGGTGTGTGCTACCACGCCTGGCTAATTTTTTGTAATTTTAGTAGACACGGGGTTTCACCATATTAGCCAGGATGGTCTCAATCTCCTGACCTTGTGATCTGCCTGCCTTGGCCTCCCAAAGTGCTTAGCACCTATTTGAAAGCTAACAGAAAGGACCCAAATGGGAAATGTTAAGTATACAAAAAGAAGGAATAATCAACACTAATATTACTGCAATGACAGAGCAGATGGAAGGGTTGGCTTTAGAGAGCAAGCAGACAGCAACTTCACTGTAAAGTAGTGGAGGAGGTGATTGTGGGAGCAGATAAGTAGGTATGCAGCCCAACCCAGCACACACCTTAAACCTCAGGATGCGACTGCTCTGTCCTAGAGCCTACCAGCCCCTGCTGCCATGGGGAACTTCTTGTGGCCAACTTCCTTTCCAGTTCCTACCTATTGATACGCTGCTCATAAACACCACAGCCCTTCTTCTTTCACACTCACTTCTTCTGTTTGTCTTTCTCTTCCTCCATTCTTCTCCCATCTCCCTTCTCTTCTTTCTTCTCACCCCTGTCTTTCCTCTTCTCACCCCTTTCTTTTCAGTTATTGGACCCCGAGTCCCTTTTTTCCCATGCTTCCCAGTAAGGGATTCAAAATCCCTCCCAACATGTAGCATGTGGAGAAATGTAGTACCCTCTATATTTAGCCCCAGTCCTTCAAATGGTGCCCAGCAAGCCCAACCATTTTCCACCAAAATGTCTAAGGTCCAAGATCATTTTTTATCTAGACAGAGCTGAGCTGTGCCTTTCCCCAAGAAGGCAAAACTTCCTCTTTTCTTCTATTTATTTAAATAAAATTTATCCTTCCCAGTGTACTCACCTTATAGAGCTGCTGTAATGATAAGACAAAATATTTAAGTTGTGCAGTAAATCACTTCCAGTTTTCAAACGGCATAATAAAATCATTTTGCTACATCTCCTCTCATAAATTATGCTAAAACAACAAGAAAAATGATCAAGAAAAGTAGAGATTCCATCTTTAATAAAACTAAGAGACAGCTAAAACCCTGAACCACAACATACAAAAGTATACAGCAGATGGAAGAGTGATGATATGCAGTATCTGATTGACTTTCAGTGTCTGCATTTAGTTACATAAAGAACTGAAAGCTTTTCTTTAAGCTATGGATCTATATTTTATTTACATCAATAAAACTAACAGGCCTATTTAAATGGTTTTTCCAAAATAAGGGTTAGTCTGTTCAGATATAAAGCCAAACTTTCATGTCTTATGAGCTAGAAAATCTCTTGCCTTTTTAGTGATGGTAGCTTTTCATGGCAAGAAATCTTCAAGGTTTCTAAAAATATCTCAGGGTTTGGTTTTGAAAAACAGGGGCCTTATTTTTTCTAAATATATTGGATAATTCCCCCTGCAGAATGAGTAATCCACAAGATCATAACTCTGTCTTTGGTTTATTTCTTACTAGGGGAATGGAAATGTTCCTGATGTCAAATATAGCATCCACAGACAATCAGATGTTACATGGTTACCTTTTGGCTTAAGTAAAGCAATTCAAGGGAAACATGGGCTTGAGAACCCCAAGATTTTATATGGCTTTTTCATCGCTAGCGCCATTGGACATTTTTAGCCCAGGCATCATACTTCTGTGGGACTTTTCACTGAGCTCATAACATAGTGGGGAAGTGCCAAGTTGGCTCCATATATAGGACATTTAGGAATTGTCCATTAAGGGAGTTTAATTGGTCTTGCCTGGGGTAATACAAGTCAGGGCAAGATGTTCTTACTCCTACATAATGAATATCGATACAGGAAGATGAATGATAAGTGGTTCCACCCCTCACCCCACAACCCTGTACTTTCCATAAAAAGGATAAAGTCCATGTCCAGATAGTCAGAACAGGGAGAGTGGCACGTCCGCTCTTCTTTTTGCTTTGTTTCTATATTAATAGTGATAAAAGAAGTTGAAGAATAGTTTTCCCTCACAGAGTTCCCTCCTGCATGATAAACACATGGACAAAATTCTTTCTGATCTGTACCAAGCCTCCCTGATCACCCTCAGAGGGAGCTCCGCATGGGAACATTTGCAGAATATTTGATAACTAACCGTGCGGCGGTTTGCAGATATGTGGTGCGTATCCAAGCAAGAAAATTTAGCCTTTGCACTCTGGGAATTGACTGACCTAATTAGTCGATTCAGACCTTTCATCATGAGAAAACACTTTATGCCTCTCTCAGCCCCATTTATGGTTAATGGGACAAATGAGAATACAGGAGATTGAGGTAAAGAAGGTGAATGAATTGAGCTGGGACATAAACTTCAGCTACCACTTTGGACTAATTAAGGGATAAGGCTAGTTTGAAACAGGGAAAATTCTAATTAAGGGACAGTTTTCAAAAAATATAATGTTAATTTCAAACATGAATAATTACCATCAACAGTGGTTGAAAACAGGCAGAGGTCCTTTCAGGCCTGCTCGGAAGAACAGGGAAGGCTGTTTCCAAATTTGCACATTGCTTGCAGAAACCATTGCTGAAGTGCTTGGACAACTTTGCATTCTTTACAAGGATGTCAGCAGTAACATGGAGTCTCTTTTTGTGGCACCCAGAAGTTAGCTTCTTTGCTTCATTTATTCATTCATTCAACAGATTTTTTTTTTTTTTTTTTTGAGAAACTTTTAACTATCAGGATTTAGCACTGAACAAAAAAGTAAAGAATCTCATCCCTCGTGGAGCTTTGGGAGAAACAGGCAATACGCACATAAATAATTAAAATACATAGCATGTCAGATGCTGTTGAGTGATATGGAGAAAATAAATTGAGTGGGAGGAGAATAAGGAATAGTGGGAGGGGTGGAGAGACAGGGCAGGGTTGCAGTTTCAAATAGCATGGTTGGAATAGGCCTTTTGGAGAAAGTTATGTTTGAGTAAAAACCTGAAGGTCATTGGCATGAATTCACCTGAGAGAATGAGTATTCCGAGTGGAGGGAAGAGTCAGTGCAAAGGCCCCAAGGCAGGAACACATTGGACAAGGACCAGAGGTAGCAAGAAAATTGGTGTGGATGGAGTAGAGTGAATAAGGAAGACGGTAAGTAGGAGTTTTATGGGTAAGAGAGGAAATAGGTAGAAATGGGGGAACCAGATTGCATAGGGCTGTCTAGGGGATTATAAAGACTTCATTGATGCTTTGGACCATGGAGGTATATGCATTAAGAAGTGTAGCTTATGAATTTTTCTAAGTTAAAAGTTAGATTTGGTCAAAGTCTTTAGCCTTTGGGTAGTCTCAAGCATGTTAAGGTGTCTCCTAAAATAATAACTACTTAAATAGCAGGCGATGAGAATTTCTCTGAATGTCTAAAGTTACAGATTTCATTTCCAGTCAAAATTGCTAGTGAAAAGTAACCTAATTGACGAAGAATGCAATTGTCTCCCCAGAGAAAAGCAGCCTTTAACTATGGGAATATTTAGAATTAGTATAAAAATTAGTATAAAAATGCTTAAAGGAATCAGAACCATAGTATTCGTATTATGGTTAGAATTTATGCATAATTAGTATTGCATATATCAATTTCAAATATGGAAGAGAATAATGGATTTTGGTGAATATTTCTAAGGTTATATATAGCACTAGAATATTAAAATGATTCTAATTTCACCATATAAAGTTAATTTGATTTATCTGAGTTTCTTAAGTATTATGGAAGGGTCTGTCAATCAGAAATTTTAACTTAAAAGGAAATACAATATATTAAATTTATAAACAACGTTTGTCATATTGAAAGTGTTTAGGTTACCAAGTTTGTAAGTGGAAACCAACCAGTATTATTCAAATCCCCATAACAAGCAGTTGTAAATATTTGCTAGATTTTTAAATTAGAGTAAGAAGTCGAACATAAAAGCGCAAGGAAGAATTCAATTTCAGCATCTGTAACTTTAATAAAAGGTTATTAATAAAGTATCTTGAATAATATTTTCTGCACACAAAACTACCCTTAATTGTACCAGAATGTTTAAGTTTATCAGCAATCACTTACTGTGTAGTTTCTAAAACTCCATTTTCTTGCCTTGTTCCTTTCACTGCACTTTTTCTCACTCACACCTTCAGTTGCAGCATGTGTTTTAATGAAATTACTGTTTAGAAAAAAAATATTTCATGTAGGATCCTGAAAAATTTCTGAGCGTGCCTAGAGGGAATTGTGCAGCGGTATTCATGCCGTCTCTCATGCCATTGGGTGGGCTTTCCTTTGTTAATCATTGTTCTTCTGGAAAACTGGAATGCAGCCCAGGCGGAATTAATTTACAAGATTACAAGTTATGCACATGTCTTCTGGAGCAATTGGTCTTCCATTATACACCTTATTTCCTAAAATTTGTCATATTATAGCAAGAAATGTACCTTGTATGATAAAGAACAATATGTTCCAACTTGTGTCGGGCTAATGAGATATGAATTAAAGGATAATATTTATTCACCTGAATTAATTAGATAACTATGTTGTTCTATTTGAGGGGAGGCATTTTTAAATAATCTTGAAAATTACATTATAATCTACACCTTGAATTTCTGTTTTTGATACCCTTTGAAGCTCCTTGTGATGAATCACTCACTCTGTATACTTCTGGATCCCCAGCCATGTTTGGGTCAAACTTCAGAGCTTTTAGGATCTGGCTTTAAAAATAAAAACAGGCCCCTAGAGTTTGTTTGTTTACGCATATTTATTTTTTGTCCCCAAACATATTAAGCAAGAAAAGACTATAAAAATCTAGAAAAATTAGCTTAAATAATGCTTGAAGACTTATAAATTTAGCTTTTATATTCATCTTCTTTTATTTTGCTGCTATTCCTTATATAATTCATCAGTTCATGATTTTTGACATTACTTTTTTTGTATGTGTGTGTGGTGGGGAGTTTTCTCTAATAGGAATACATGTGTTTGCTAATATTTGGGGGGGAACTGGTGGAGATGCCAGCAAATGGAGAAATCACTACCTTAATGGATGCCAGTGAAAGAAAACTCGGGGGAACTACATGTACAGCAATTATCAAATACTGTCGATTGCTTGTTAGCTTGTTGACAGTGTTCCAGGAAAAAAAGGTTCGATAAAACTGAATGTTTTTTGTAATTGGAGGCAAAAGCTTTGGTCTTTCCTAAGTTTTACCTAGGCTTCTTCAAGAGGGCTCCCTGGCACCATCAACATTTTCACCCCAAGAGAGGGCATTTCTTCTGCTCAAAGCCCTCTGAATCCTGTCCATGTCCCAACCTCCTTTCCCAGCTCAATAAGAGTTTTTCTCTCATAAGTCCATGGGAACTTGTGCCTATCTCTATTCTGACACATCATAATATGTCAATGTTAAAATATTATTTAAATTTCTTACTTCTCTACTAGATTAGCTCCCCGAAGACAAGATATATTACACATATAATAGGATAAAAAGTATCAACAAGTGAAGCCTGTTGTGACAGGTTGTGTGGAATGGAGGAGAAGGCAATCAAGAGCCAAGATATTAAGGATAGAGCAACAGAAATGAGAGAGGGTTCTACTGGGGCAAAAATGTGAGATACTTCTAGAAGGTTCAGGGGGCCTGAATATAGCAAAGAACCAAGAAGCTTGATGAAAGTTTCCCAGGATCAGTCACGAATTTCTGTGAGCTATAGAAGAAAAGGTCACAATTTCTATTGATTTAAATGCAACACAATCCCAAGACTGGACTACCAAGGAATTACAGCCTCATATGCCTCACACAGAGATCTTTGCTCCTGTTGTGCAAGATCTCAGTGCCTAGTGCAATGAATAGCTTATAGTAGATGCTCAATTAATACTATTGATCGAATGTTGGACTGAAAGCTTTGTGCCATTCTCTACTTTGCATAGGCTTATTTTTGTTCCTTGGAGTGGATGTTCCCTTTATATTCTGAATATTCTGGCTTTGTAGTAAATATTAAGTGATAATTAACTGTTATTAACCATCTGTTCAAGAAATGTGTACAAATGATACTGAACTTGCTTAACAAGCAAAATTTTCACTTGATTTGGGGGCATTTAAAGTTCACATTTGTGTCAGCAGACCAAAGAGTTGGAAGTAATGCAGAAACTTTTTATTATTAGATAAAGTGTTTGATTAATAGGAGCCCATATTGTGAATCCATGGATGTTAATTTAATGTTACTTTCCTTCTTACTATCTACACATTATCTAACATTTACTGCTATGATTCTCTTTCCTATATATTAGCAATTAATTTTAGTGCTAGGAGGCAGGAGGAGAAAAAAATTATGCAGGCTAGTTGGTTGATGGTCCATGAAGTCAAGAGAGAATCTTTGGGGTAACAGACAATGTAAGGAGTATGTACTCTCTGGAAGCACTTCTGGAAGCTTTCTTTAATTTGGCACAAATAGGGTCATTCATCCTTCTTTAACTGCTCTATGCCGGCTACTCTGATTCTCACAGCTAAAATAGCTCAGTGGGAAAAGAGGGGGTGGTGACAAGGGCACCACAAGTGGAAATGACATAAAGGAAAGAGATTGCAGTGGGGGAGGGAGATACTGACTGGGTTATATGAAGCTGGGAAGAGAGATATGGAAAATAAACATAGCTATCTTAGCCCTCCACTCTATAATTATAAGAGTTAACCTCAATGCAAATGGTCACCTCTCTAGTTACCCACTAATCACCTTCTATAATGACTTCAAGGTCTCACCTTCACACTCCCAAGCTGTTCCCAGGCTACTGAGATAGGATGCAGACAGATTGATTGTGGAGAATTTGTGTCAGAGAGTATTCTGAAGTCAAATGCAAGTGATTTGAGATTTTTCTTTTGCTTTATTTAAGTTGTCTCTTTTCCTCCTTTAGGGGTGGTTAATTAAACATTGGCTCCATGTTGCTGTTATAATATGAAAGTTTCCTTACTATTCTCACTTTGAATTCTCTAATTCATAATCTCCCTGACACCTAAAGCTAAGGGTTGCAAAAAGCTTCAAAAGACTTCTGGCTTATTTTTTTTCCCTAGCAACTTCTGGCATATTGCATTTGGTATTCCGTCTTAAACTTTCAAAAAAATACTGTAATAAAAATCTATCATGAGAGATACTTACATAGCATCTCTAACATTCACAATTCTGAATATCATATTTTAATTTTTATTAAGAGCTCTTTCACTATACTTTATTTTAGATGCACCCTAAATTCCTTGGGACTTGAAGCTGACAGTAGATTGCTAGTTTGGGAGACAAGCACAGGAGCTCTTTAGAAAGCCATTAGATCTGAAATGTTGTAATGTGTTTATGATGGAACTATAAATGTTCAGTCAGTTAGGATAATTGAGATCTGTTTATTTTACACTGTGATCTGTGGAGCTAGTGTCCAAGGAGATCTGGGGGAAGGGGCTTGAGGCTTCTAAGAAAAGACCATTGGGCAGGGTTTGATGCCCACCACCTGTGTCCACCCATGCCACAACTCCTGTTTTTATCTGTTTTCAAATGTTAGGCTTTCATATACATTTATTTTGAATAAAGTACCTCATGGCTTAACAAGTTGAAAGCCCCTAATATAAACGACTGGAGTTGCTTGAATAACAATGTATTGAATCCATTTATTTGGGGCATTCAATAATCTCTGGCATTCTAATGCTCTGGCATTCAAATAGCTAAAGGAGCAAAACTGGACACATTTTGCTTTATAGTTAGATTTTATTCTAAATGCTTGGGGACTTTACTTTCTTTTCCAAATGTTCATATAATTTGAGCATGTGAATTTACAATAGCAGCACTTGGAAGAGCTTTTCTTCCTAGATCCTTTGGTGATGACTTCAATATACTGCAGAAAGATACTGTAGATGTCCTAATAATTGAATCTGTTGGGATGTTTTCAACTGCAAATGATAAAAAGTTGAACCCTGACTGGTCCAGGTGATTTATGGATTCACATTCCTAAAATCACCAGAGGTAAAAGTAGTTTTGGAATGAATTCGGCACGTCAGTGTTCTATCTGTTAGACCAATTGGCCCCATTCGTAGGTAAGTTCATCTCTAATAGGTGGAAGACGGTTTTAGACATTCAACTAACCTCAGCAACTCTGGGAAATAATAAAGTTTCCCAACAATTAAGGGAAAAAATCAATTTTAATTCTCATTGGCTCTGAACATGCATGTCTCTGAAGCAGCAAGATTGACAGTATTCAATTATATGCCCAGTCCTGGGAGTTTGGGGTGTGGTCAGTCCCATCTAAACCACAGAGATTGAGAATGGATGAGGGGTGGCTTACCCAAATGGAAATTAGAATATTGTTGACAAAAGGTGAAAATTGAGGCAGAACGGCAAGTATAACAAATGTCCATTTCAGTTACGCGTGACTTTTTGTTCCAAACAGCTATGTTTTCAATCAGCATTAAAAATCTAAGATAGTAACCTGTTTTTCTGTTAAAAGGTCTTTAAAAAAAAAAAAAAAAAAAAAAAAAGCAGAGGAAAAATAAAAAGCTACATTAAAAGAACTAAATCAAAATATCAAAAACTGAAGTAAGCTTTAGTCATAATTTGGTTCTCTCTCTCTTTTTCCTTCTATTTTTTCCCCTGGGAAAACACCTGAAAGGCACATATCTGATGGGTTGAGGAGTGTGAGAGCCTGATTGGGAAATTAACTATTTTATTACGTAAGCCACAAAAGTATCTTCTTTTCTCAATCTTCCTGCTTTTTTCACACAAAGAAGAAACAGAAAAATGAATTTCAATAGTGACAGCTCAAGTGTTTTTTTTCAGCAGTAACTTTCTCTCTCACTTTTCAGCTGCCTCTCTTTGCTGCTCCTCTTGATCCTACCAAAGACCTTGCCCAGGTTACCACTGGGATCAAGAAAATTAGGGAATCTTGCATAGAGGCGAGAAATGGCACATGGGTGTTCTAGCCTGTGGGATAATCTACATTAGTGTAGAGTGAAGGTGTCTTATGCCTCTCTGGAAAGAAAATTCCACAAGAGCAATAGGGAGAGACTGCAATCTCATGACAGCCTGCTCGGGCTTTCCCATTATTTGTAATATAAATTATCACATAAAGTAAACACTGGTAATTTTAAACTATTATCTGCCACTGTTTCTCGATTTCGTGCCTATGCCTGGGTATCAACCCTCTCTGGGTCTTTAATTTCAAACACTATGTCTTTGTATTTGGGTTTCTCCCCCAAATTATGAATGACTTTCTTCTTTGGGCCTGACCCAAAGTCAATTGTATTAAATGCCATGAAATAAAAATTTCTGGATACCAAAGAGAGAAATGAGTCAAATAGTTAAACATTAAATTCCCTATTAAAAATAATTCTTATATCATTGTTACCAGTTTTGTATCTGAAGATGGGGAACTATGTGTTGAAACCATACTGGGCCCTGAGATGGTATTTTGATTCATGTTAGGGCACATAAACTAAAAGGATTGCCATAGCTTTCAGGTTAGCCTCTGCAAGAATATCTGGGGCATCTACTATAGCCCCTGGAGGGAGAGTCTTTGCCCTTTCCACTGCATCCCAGATCTCTGAGAACAAATGTTGTGACTGATAATAAAATTCACCAGATCCTCTGAGGGAATAATTGTATTAGCCCATGTGTAGACAAGGGCACAGCCAGACCCTTCAACAAAGGAATATACTTTATTATTTATTTTTAGTTTTTCGAGATAGAGTCTTGCTCTGTTGCCCAGGCTAGAGGGCAGTGGTGTGGTCTCAGCTCACTGCAACCTCCGCATCCTGGGTTCCAGCGATTCTCCTGCCTCAGCCTGCCGAGTAGCTGGGATTACAGGTACCCACCACCATGCCAGGTATATACCACCATGTATTTTCTTTTTTCTTTCTTTTTTTTTGAGACGGAGTCTCGCTCTGTTGCCCAGGCTGGAGTGCAGTGGCCGGATCTCAGCTCACTGCAAGCTCTGCCTCCCGGGCTTACGCCATTCTCCTGCCTCAGCCTCCCAAGTAGCTGGGACTACAGGCTCCCGCCACCTCGCCCGGCTAGTTTTTTTGTATTTTTTAAGTAGAGATGGGGTTTCACCGTGTTAGCCAGGATGGTCTCAATCTCCTGACCTCGTGTTCCGCCCATCTCGGCCTCCCAAAGTGCTGGGATCACCGGCTTGAGCCACCGTGCCCGGCCCATGTATTTTCAGTAGAGATGGGGTTTCCCCATTTTGGCAGGCTGGTCTCAAACTCCTTATCTTAAATGATCTGCCCACCTCAACCTCCCAAAGTGTTGGGATTACAGGCGTGAGCCACCGTGCCCGGCCAAAGGGATATTCTTTAAATAGCTTAGTAAGACATGATTCCGTAAGAGATGATGGAATCTCTGAAACAAAAGTGTGAAATATTCATATATTACAGAACAGTGTTATCCAATGGACATGTAAAGTGTAAAATTTTAAATTTTCATGGTGCCATATTTTTTAAAAAGTTAGAAAACAGATGAATTATGTTGTTAATATATTTTAACTATCATGTAAAAATAATATAAATTGTATCATTTCAGCATATAATCAATATAAAACTTATTAATGAGTTTTTCCCCTCCAAACTAAATATTCAAAATCTGTTGTATTTTATTCTTACAGCCAGTTTCAATTTGGACTAGCCAACCTTCAAGGGCTCAATAGCCACATGTCACTAGTGGCAATTAGTTGCTAGTCTCGGATGGTGGAGTTGTAGAATCTCCTGAGATTGAATATACAGAAATTCTTACATCTCAAGATTAAGTAATCTTCAGCATGCCTTGCTTAGGAATAATGGTCACAAATTTATTATTCTGTTCTCAAAAGAAGTCATTAAATGTCAGGTTGATAGGACATTCAAGCTTCAAAGTTGAGCAGGGAAGTACAGATTTTCTCATAGATCTCCTATAACTTATTTCGAGGCTTTGTTCATATTATTTTTGCTTTGCTTTGTCTTAGGCTTTAAACCAATTTGATATCCAAACTATGTACTTATTTTTTTATTTCTAAAATGAGACAGCCTTACCTCAGTAATTTCAGCTAATTTTTAAAAATGGACTGTAATTAATTTTTTTTAGAACTGTGCTCCTGTTTTCTTAGACGTCATTAAAGAAACTGCTGTGGGAGATAAGAAAGAGCATGTCTATTTCTATTCCAGAAATATTTTACTTGTTAACTTCATGGTTGATAAAATTATGATCAATTAGTCAGAATGTAAGCTGCATGAAACCATGTGATAAATTGTTCCTCAACTAGAAAGTTGATTCGCCTCCTTATTAACTTGCTTATTTTCCTTCTTTTTCTTATAGCCATCCTTCCTGATAGATTTTTTTTATGGGTGTCATAAAATCAGTCTTAAATTTTAATTTTTACCATAGTAATAAGCTCTTGGAGATACACACACACACACACACACACACACACACACACACACTTAGATAATACATTGTAGTACAAAAATTTTGTTGAATAAGTGTTTTCATTTTTATTTCTAAATCTCAGTTTATACCAGAGAGTAACCACTGAATAGTACCTAAATGGAAGGTAACAATGGTTATGAAAATATAAATTACCTTTACTATAATTATTTTGCCTTTTGGAAATGCTTAATAAGATTATGGATAATTTATTATCCAACATTGATACATGACACCTCTCAGAGATGCCTGTCATTGGTAGCTGCCTGGATTAATTTTATATTGCTGCATAACACATTACCACAAGCTTATTGGCTTAAAACTTAGCTTATTATCTCATAGCTTTGTTGGTTGGAATTCTGGGCAGAATATAACTAGGTTCTCTGTTCAGGGTCCTGTAAGGCTAAAATTAAGGTGTCAGCTGGGGCTGAGGTCTTATCTGAGGCTTAGGACCCTCTTCCAAGCTCATGGGGTCATTGGCAGAATTTGTTTCCCTGCAGCTGTCAAACTTGTGGACTTTGTGTCTTTAAGACCAGCAGGAAAATTCTCTTATGCTTTCAAATCTCCTCTCAGTAAGGGCACATTCCCTTCTAAGGGTTCATCTGGTTAGGTCAAGCCTACCAAGGATAATCACCCTTTTGATTAAATCAAAGTAAACTATTTAGGGCCCTTAATTACATCTACAAAATCCCTGTTGCCATATTACTAATCTTGGGTATAACACCGGGGAGTGGAGATAGTGGAAGATCTTAGCATTTTGCCTACCAGATTTTCCACATGCCTTGAACACCCTCTATTCATTTGATACGTCTCCACATTGTGAGCTCCATTTTTGAAGGGTAGTTTCAAAAGAAAAAAAAAAAAAGTTCTGCGTTCTCAGACTCCCTTGTGGCTAAGCTGCAGATGTGTAACTATGGTTTTGTAAGTTAGAGGCAGAAGTGAGACTTAACCGTGGAGGTGAACTGTAGGAAGAAACAGATCGGGGATGATTCATGCCTTTTGCTAACGTGGGGGTGGTGGTGGCCGTGGTAACTTCCTGCTCAGGCCAGTTCTTCAGTGTGGTTCTGAGGAATGGTTCCTGAGGGGGTAATCTTGAGACTATTCCTCAGCCCACCCAACAGTTCCCTGAGCTGTCTAATATCTTTCAATGAATTCATTTATCTACCTACGCTAGCCACAGTAGCACCACAGTAGATTGCGGTGCTTACAAAATAGCCCTGACGGGTACGACTCCTAAACTTCCTTGTATATACTTTATGACTCTGGAGGAAATAATGTCTTTCTAATAAGATGAAATTCAATTAAAGCATTTTCCCTGCTTAGAGAAAATGGCTGTGGTTTATTAAAGAAGCATTTGATGTCTATTCCTTCTCTACTATTATCTTATTTGCATTTTCTGGAACATGATTAGTTATAATGTACCTATAAGTTTTCATAAAACCACCATGAAAATAATTATGCCTGAATTATATGCATTCTATAAATATCATCTAGCTATCTCCTCATTTCATATTACCTCCTTTCCCTCAATTGCAACAATACTGTTAAGATATAAATAAATCATTAATACTTGATTTTCAGATATATGCTCTTGCTATTGAGCTTGAGATATTAAAAAATCTCGGTTGACTATAGTTTACCTTGAAATGTTCCTCCCATTAAGGCATTTGACTTTTTTGATTATTGTTGACTGATAACAACAAGCTAATTGTTCATGCTGAATAATTGTGTGAAACTCGTTTCTACATAATTTTCAAAATTCTAAACAAGTTGCATTTTTACTACTCTTGTCATTTTTTTCTTTAGGTTTATGTTGTATGACTAATTACATTCTAAATTCCAGGAGAAAACGTATGAATACCTGCAGAGTATTTTGTAAATAAACATTGATTAGGCAAAAAATGCCATGTTTTCTTTCATATATGATTTGAAACTGATTGTATTTTTCTATTTTTATTTTATATCTACTATAGTAACATTTTTAATCAGTATCATAGGCCCAAACTTCCTTTTTATGGAAAATAACCTATTCCTAATGATAAATAATCTTGTCTTTAAACACACACACACACACATGCACACAACACACTCATTATTAAATATTTTGCACCTGAAATAGTCAAGTCTGTGATTCAGTGCTTAAATTGTTTAATAAATGATAAAATATTTTGCAGATTGGCCTCAATATAAGGTGAATAGTGATTTTTCAATGATCTTTTGTTCAGCTCTAGTGTTTCCTTCATACCACCAAACTCACACTCTGCTTATGTCTAGATTTGCATCCTGCTGCTCCTGCTAACTTGCTGAGGGGCAGTGTGGCCTAGTGGATACTCTTTTGGCTTTTTGTTTTCTCATCTCTAAAATTAGGCAGCAGATTCTATGATTCTAAAATGTATCTACAAGTGGCCATTATTTATGTAAAGTAGTATGAGTAGCTTTATTAAGGACATCATTTTTTTTTTTTTTTTTTTTTTTTGAGACGGAGTCTTGCTCTGTCGCCCAGGCTGGAGTGCAGTGGCCGGATCTCAGCTCACTGCAACCTCCGCCTCCCGGGTTCACGCCATTCTCCTGCCTCAGCCTCCCGAGTAGCTGGGACCACAGGCGCCGGCCACCTCGCCCGGCTAATTTTTTGTATTTTTAGTAGAGACGGGGTTTCACCGTGTTAGCCAGGATGGTCTCGATCTCCTGACCTCGTGATCCGCCCGTCTCGGCCTCCCAAAGTGCTGGGATTACAGGCTTGAGCCACCGCGCCTGGCCTAAGGACATCATTTTTATCATGATATCATTTATCATTATTTTTTCAAATGTAATTCCTGCTGAGAGTCTCTACTATTATGTTTTCTTCTGTCTTATTTTATACTCAGGAAACATTTTAACTAGTGTATATTTATGTATGTGTGTGCATGTGTGTACTTTTACTGCTTTCCCTGTGGAGCTGTGTAAGAGACATCATCAAGGCGATCTTAGGGTTAACGACAGTTGTTTAACACAATTACTGTATTTTACAAGTGATCAATTTCATTTAACAAAGTGCTAATGAACTCACAGGGTTTGCACCATTTTTTAACCAGCTCCAGTTACTAGCCAATTCATAAAAATAAGAATGTATCTCTGGAATGGAGAGATAAATTTATTTTACCTAAATGTTCCATCGGATGAATGTTTCCTGTTCCCGAAAAACATTTTTTTGGATACTTTAATGATTGCCAAATATTCTTTTAAATTTTCAATTCCAGATTGTTAGTGGGACATTCCATTGACAGGGCTAAGTATCAGTGGGTTCTGAACTATAACAAAGAAGTATTCTTAAGCTTGGTATTTCCTAGACCTTTAAAAATCCAAGATCGTTTATAAGGTAGTATCAATTAGGATTTGTTGGTGGTAAGAAGCAGAAATTAACTTTTTACTAAATAAATTGAACTTATTAGAAAGATCAAATAGCTCAGAGAAGTAAAAGAAAAGCTTTACGAGCCAGGCTGGGCTGGGCGCAGTGGCTCACGCCTGTAATCCCAGCACTTTCGGAGGCCACGGCGGGATGATCGCTTGAGGTCAGGAGTTTGAGACCAGTCTGGCCAGCATAGCGAAACCCTATCTCTACTAAAAATACGAAAGCTAACCAGGTGTGATGGCGTGTGCCTGTACTCCCATCTACTCTGGAGGAGAATCGCCTGAACCTGGTGGGCAGAGAAGTTACAAGATGGAAGGAACCAGGGTCTTTGAGTCCTCTGAACTACTTGCAGGAGAATAGCCATACTAGAAATACTCATTGGACCTTTATGTGAGCAAGAAATCATTAAAAAATTTTTTTTTGAGGAAATCAAAATTTTGGCACTAGATATTAAGCCTTACCTTAACTCATACACCCACTAAGATTGTGTGAAGTTGGGGGAGAAGGAGCTCCTCTGGAAATATGAAGGTCATTGCCATAAGAAAGAAAATAAGTGATGGGCAGGCAAGAACAACAGCCATCCACCACAGCAGCCCCTGTAATGATCCCTGTAATGAACATCTTATTTGCATATCAATTTATAAGCCATTAATGGGGGCTGTGGTAGTCTGAGTAATGGCCTCCCAAAGATGTCCATGTCCCAATCCCAGAAGCCTATAAATATATTACCTTACACGGCAAAGGGGAATTAAGGCAGCAGATAGAATTAAGGTTGCTAATCAGATGATCTTAAAATAAGGAGATTGTTCTGGACTATCTAGGTGATATGTAATTATAATGGACCTTAAAAATGGAAGAGAGAGGCAAATGAGGAGGTCAGAGTGACTGCAAGTGGGACGGACTTCCCTCGCCTATTCTAGTTTTGAAAATAGAAAGAAGCCAGCTTCAAGCCAAGGAATGTGCATGGTCTCTAGAAGCTGGAAAAGGCAAGGAAATAGATCCTACCTAGACCCCACAGAAAGGAATGCAACAATGCAGTCCTGCTGGTGTCTTGATTTTTGCTGGTGTCTTGATTTTAGCTGATGCCTTGATTTTAGCCAATATCTTGATTTTTAACCTGATGAGACCTGTCAGATTTCTGGTTTGCAGAGCATAAGATGATAAATTTATATTGTTCTAAGCCATTATGTTTGTGACAATTTCTTACAGCAGTAATAGGAAACAAATACAGGGACCTAGGCATTTTACTTTAGTTAATGGGGATATGCCAATAAAGACATCTCCCCTTTCTTAAGAGGAGAGAGTCAAAAAAAATAAAATAAATAAACAATTTCAAAGTGCACTTAATTGAAGGGTGGACGTGTGTGTGTGTGTGTGTGTGTGTGTGTGTGTGTGTGTGTGTGGTGGGGTGTGGGGAATGTTGGAAGTAAGAAAAGCAGGGAGAGCAAAAAGATTTCCAGGAGGAAGAGTGGTCTAAATAAAAGCCCAGAAGTAAAAGAGAACTTAAAAAATTTATGTAAGTCATTCTAATTAACAAGAAGACAGAATTTGAGACCGATGATGCTTGAGAGTTGAACAGGGCTAAGATCATGAAGGGTCTGGTAAATCCACCAGAAGCTTAGACTTTCTACAGATGACAATAGGGAGTCCTTAAAGGGTTAGAAAATGAACAGACATGGCTAGATCCACTCTAGATGGAGTCTGATTTCAATGTGAATGATGTATTAAAAGGGGATGGATCTGGAAGCAGAAAGGCCAATCAGGAGTTTGCCATAGAGCCTTGGGCAAGTGATGGTAGGAATCTGGCATAGCACAATGATAGTAAGAGTGAAAAGTAGATGGATTTCAGAAATATAGAGTAGAGCCTACGGACTAGATAGTTGCCTTTGGCTTGGGCAACAGTGTGAAAGGTGATGTGATTCATCCAGCTAGAAATACAGGATGAGAAGGAGGTAGACGTAAGGAGAAAGAGTGGGGAAATAATGTGTTTATGGTTTTACTTTATCATCGTCATCATCGTCATCATCATTGTAACAATACTTACAGCAGTACAATATCAGCTGAAATTATGCTATCATGTATGTATCTGTTTGTGTGGTCACTGTCAGCAAACTTCACAAGGGCAAAGGACATCATCTTATTCACTAGAACCTGGGAACGCTGCACACAAGTTCCTTCACCCAATAACATTAGAGGTTCTATTTTGTACCCAAGTACAACTGAGACCTCTCTGAGAATTGCCTGGTGGTTAGCTGGGGCAGGGAGAGCTCATGGGGCTCAGGAGACGAGAGAAGGCTTACACTCAGCAGGAAGAAGGTCATTCCGTGGTCATAACTTAGTAAACTTCAAAGATGCTATTTGAAAAGGTTGCTGATGGAATACATTTTAAAAGGATTACTGTATGTATGCAGTAAAACATGAAGGGGATGTTTTGTTGATTTCAACTTTTTTCTCAAACCACCGAAAAGCAGCATTGTCTTGTATGGAAGGGCTGAATTTTCTCATCAATCTCTAGTGCCTAGAACAATGCCTGGAGCGTGGTTGGTGCTCAAGCAATATTTGTTTATTTTTGTGTGAGCTAGGCACTGTTCTAAGAACACAAATTCTTACAGCACTATTTTGAGGTTTTAATTATTCGGACTTTAAGAATGAGAAAACAGGCTGAGAAATCCCACAATTCAAACTCAGATCTGTCTGGCTACAAAGCCTATTATTTTAATCATTCTATTACTGAATTTGTGGGATGTGTGGAATATCCAAGTGCTAATATCTAGTAGATAGTTGAAAATATGGGTCTGAGTTCAAGACAAAAATCTAGCCTATAGATACACTTTTCAAAACCATTAGCATTTAAATGTCGTTTGACACTAAGTGGGTAAAATAATGTTACCGAGGCAGTGACTTTCAGACGTATTGACTATAGTCAGGAGTAGATTTTTTTTTAATTTTTTTTTTTTTTTACAGTGACCTACTACACACACAGACACACGCAGACACACAGGTCTCCTTTTACAATACTTACACCTATTAAATGTGATAAATTCTGTTGTTTTCTGTTCCATTTTCTTCTATACAATTCTATTTCCTTTAAAAATGCTACTTGCAACCCATGAGACTGATGACATGAGCCATCAGTAGGTTGTCCTCTGCAGTTTGGAAAGCACTGCCTTTGATAATTTGTAGTAAAGAAGCCACGAACTGACAACCCACCAGCCATTTCTGGCATGGAGATGTATTCTCTTTGGCATGCTATTTCTGGCATGTAGATGTGTTATCCTCAAGCAGATTTTTAAACATCAGAGATTTCAAATGAAAGCCTGAATTTCAGATTGTCTTGAGAAATGGAAAAAAAAAAAAACTGCTAATAGTTATGTTACCTATTGGCTGATATTGGCTGAAGCTGAGAAACAGCTGCTTCCTGTTTTCCATAGACACATGTACTCCTTATCTTTCTTATCTCCCTGACATTGAATACCAGCTGCCATTTAAGATTATGCTTGTATTTGTTTTCTGTTGTTGTTGTGGTTGTTGTTTTTCTAAGAGAAAAGGTATTTCTTTACTATATCAAAGATGGAAAAACTAAAGAATAAGAGAGCCACATAATTTTTCTTTCCTACCACCTGCTTCATTTATTCATGTTAACTACAGATCTCTGTTATCACTTGGGTTTGTGAGTCACAGTCTAGAGTGTTAAAAGAGAGAGCCAAAGACAGGAGGCTGGTAATAACCACAAGAAAAGGGAGAAAAAAGAATCCTAGAAAAATACTAAAAAGGAATTACCAGAGGGTTTAAGAGAAAATCCATAAGAATAGGACAAAAGGAGTTAAGAGCATCCAATTTAGGCTTTATGGTATTTTTAATGTCAAAAGCATGTGTTGATCTACTTGGCAAAAACTGTCAAAGGAGAGTCTCTTCTTTTTAGATGATTCAACTCAGTATCTCACCCCCAAAGTCAGGAAGATACAAAAATAAAAGATTTTAGCAATGGGGACCTGTATTAGTGTGCTAGGGTTTAATAAAAATATTATCATGTCACACTAATAAAAATATTATCATCTTACACTTTATGTTAGAGGATGAAGATGTTGAATGCAGTTAGCCAGATATTATTTTGGTGATGGTTTTTTGATTGAGTGAGAAAATGGTTCTTGCACATGCACTGCTCTTTGAAATAGGTTTCATGAGACAGAGGTGGTAGTGGAAGCCCTTGACTCAGTGTGGATTGGGAGTGAGCACTTTCGCATAACTTTAGCCATCCATTTGAGTGTCTCAAATTACCCTACCAATGGATCTAGGAGCCTGGTATTATTACTGAGGTCAGAATTGTGACATGACAGTATTTTTATTAAGCCTTAAGTCTGTACTAGCATTGCCTACCATCATGGCATATCATTGAAGTGGGTGTATGCCTTGGTCTGTTTGGGCTGCTGTAACAAAATACTGTCAACTAGGTGGCTTATAGAAAGTGGACCTTTATTTCTCACAGTTCTGGAGTTTGGGAAGCCCAAGATGAAGGTGAAGGCATGGGGAGATTTGGTGTCTGGTGAGGACCCACTTCTGGTTTATAGATGACACCTCCCTGTGTCCTCACATGGTGGAAAGTACCAAGGGTCTCTCTTGAGCCATTTTTTTTTTCTTTTTCAGATGGAGTCTTGCTCTTATCACCCAGGCTGGAGTGCAATGGCATGATCTTGGCTCACTGCAACCTCTGCCTCCCAGGTTCAAGTGATTCTCCTGCCTCAGCCTCCTGAGTAGCTGGGATTACAGACACCCACCATCATGCCCAGCTAATTTTTGTATTTTTAGTAGAGACGGGGTTTCACCATGTTGGCCAGGCTGGTCTTGAACTCCTGACCTCAGGTGATCCACCTTGGATCTTTTTTATAAGGGCACTAATTTGGTCCATGAGTGTTCCATCCTCCTGATCTAATCACTTCACAAAGGTTCTACCTCTTAATCTCATCACTTGTGGGTTAGAATTTCAACATAAAAATTTAGGGGGGTGGGGATCACAAACACTCAGATCATAATAGCATATAACATGAGTTGAAGTCCTAGGAAAGAGGCTTTGAGAAGAAGGAGTTAGTTTGCATAGGGAAATCATTTATAATCAGTATTGACCGAGGGTACTCCTTATAGTGGCTGGAATAATACGTCATTTGAATAAAATGATGGTCTTCGATTTTGATTGCACCACCAAAGAATCAAAAGTTGCTCAAGAATTAACAACTGAATATCACATTAGACAATTTGAAGGAGGGAAACAAAATAAGCTCTGCTATAATTTTCAAAAAACGACTAAATTTTTAACACAAAAATAATTTCAAAAAGGATTTTCACCTTACCATTAGTCTTTTTCGTTTAATAATAAAGGAAGGAGAAGAAACAAAAAGAAAAGATAGACTATTTTTGCCTAAATGTCATTCTTAGAAGCAGAGAAGTGTTTGCTTTTCTTCTGTTCCTTCAAATCCTAAGAGAGCAGTACAAGCTGAAGCTTCTCTGCCTTTTCATCTGCCAGGAAACAGCACACAAAGGCAAGGTTTCTCTTAACAGGGCAGAAACATTTGTTTTCTTTTTTTCTATTCCTTGTTGAGCTGAGCCCTTAAATAGAAATCTACCCACTGTGCTTCTATTGTGTTGTGAGCACCGTGACTTATGTTTATTCTTTATAGATCACATTTTCCATGTTTTACCATGTTAGCAAGTTAAAAAGAATACATATTTTGAAGTGTTCACAAGTGGAAAATTTATAATTCTTTGGTTATGACTAAAGGTTGAGTTGCTAAAATATCATAAAGGGAAATTTGCCTAGAATGAATATATGTAAAATACTCTATGTTAAGTAGCCAGCCATAGCACATAAACTAATCAAATCTCCAGGACCTGAGATTTTACAATAATTAAGATAATGCTTATAAGTAATGTATATTATAATGAGAATTTTATTTTTCTATGGAAGATTGGTCACATAATAGGAAAAAATAGCCAACATGACATGGAGGGCAAAAATGACTTATTAGTATCTGTCAGTCTAAACAGGGTCACTTTCCTACCTCAAAGTCATCTATCAAATAAATCCTTCTTCCCCCATGGAGGGAGATCAACTAGTTTAGCTGAAGTCTCTCCAATGTGAAGCAGCCAGCCGAGAGAAAAGGAGAGGATTCAGAAGCTGAGAGATGTTTTACTTAGACAAGTTGGCAGGAGAAGACACAATGAGAGAATGAGGAGCTATGCATGTTTAGAGAACTGGGCAAGAGATAAACAAATAGTAGCAGCTGTTGTCTGGATGAGTCCCCTCCAAAATTTGGGTGTTGAAACATAATGGCCAATATAATGGTGTTAAGGGGCCTTTAAGAGGTGATTAGGCCAACGAGGGTTCCTTCTCTTGTGAATGGGATTAAGGCCCTTATAAAAGAGGCGTCATTAATGCTTTGGCTCCCTCACCCTTCTGCCTTCTACCATGTGAGGACAACACATTCCTCCCCTTGAAGGATGTAGCACCAGGTGCCATCTTGGAAAGAGAGAGCAGTGCTCACCAGATGACCAAACCTGTTGAGACCTTGATCTTGGACTTCCTAGCTTCCTGCACTGTGAAAATAAATGCCTGTTTTTCACAAATTAGCCAATCTTAAGTATTTTTGTTACAGCAGCACAAAACTAAGAGAGTAGCTCTTGTGATTAGAATGGATGTGGCTTTCAATTGCAATAGGGTCTTACTACTTACATATCAATACTATTGATATTTTATATGTATTTTGCATACCTTTCATTTGAGACCTACTCATGTATTATCCTATATGATCCTCAGAAAAACTTGGTGAGGAAGTAGTAGAAGGCTCTATTAATAATAATAACTTGGTTATTATTCTCATTTTACAGGTAAAAAAACCAAGGCTTGGAGACCTGTCCATAGTCGTTTAGTGAGGGTATGCAACATCTGGGTCTAGGATCTAAATCTATCTCTGCTGTGAAGAGGAACTCATACAGGAGATCTACTTGATTACAAATTCTTGGCCCTGTAGTGGAGGTAAGTCTTTTTATCAACCTTTCAAAGCTGCCTATAGATACCTAGGCATTTATAGGATTTTACAGAGATCATTAGGATTTTATAGAGCTCTTCATATTTTATGGGGCTAATTTCAGCCAATCTTGGGATTGTGGTTATGTTTCTGTAACTATTGATTAACTCAGGAAATATCACAGATTATAAGATACTTAACTATATATTAAATTGTAAGATATTTAATATATGATTGTTGAATAAATGAAAAGATCTGTGATGAGCATAGCAAGATCAATGTATTTCTAGGTCATAGCTAATGATAAAATATATAAAGCAATGATTTGCTTTTCACATTTTATGATTTTATAGTGACAGGAACTATTTTTTATTACAAAAGCCTCAAAGGCCAGAACCTGTTTTTTTTTTTTTTTTTTTAATAATTTAATCTCAAGTAGGGTTGTGGACATGTGGCCAAGATTGTTGCTGCAGGAAACTTAAGCATAGAGAAAAGGAAATAAAGAAGCAAGGACAGTGAGAGTTCAGTATAGTGGTGAGAGCACCAGCATCCAGCAACAGCTATGGTGGTGGCAACAGTAGTAGGGTGTCTGGTGGCCACAACTAGCAGGGCTAAAGGCAGCATTGTTCTAGCCAGACTTTTCCTCTGTGTCATTTCAGTTCTGGTTCTGGCCTTCTAAGGGCTTTGTTCCTCCCCATTTTCCAAGGCTCTTTCTCTAGTTATTCTGGCTATTCTGTAAGCCACCTGATATCCTTCTGTTTTAGTTAGGATTCTACAGAGAAATAACCAACAGGACATGCATATATAAAGAGATTCAATATTTGGTATAGGGCATTGGCTTACATGACTACGGAGACTGGAAAGTCTCAAGATCTGCAGGGCAAGTGGACAAGCTGGAGACCTGGGAGATTCCATGGTGTAATTCCAGTCTGAAACCTGGCAGGCTGGGGACCCAGGAAGAACCAATATTTCAGTTCAAGTTTCAAAAAAAGGAAAAAAGCCAATATCCAGTTCAAATGCAGTCAGGAAAGCAGAATTTTATCTTACTCCAGGGAGGTCAGCCTTTCATTCTATTCAGACCTTTCGTCAACCAATTGAATGGTAATCTGTTTTACTCAGTCTACCAATTTAAATGTTAACCTCATCCAAAACCATGATTATAGAAATACGCAGAATAATGTTTGACCCAATACCTGGGCACTCAGTAACCCAATCAAGTTGACACATAAAATTAAACATGTTTTTCAATAGGTACTTTTCTGCTCCAATTCACTGGAGTTAGTTTCTGTTGCTTGTAAATAAGAAAACTTCAGTTGATTAGTTGTACAGATGAATGTTTATATAAAAAATATTTACAAACTGAACAGTATGTGTTAGTCACTATCCTAGATGTCAAGAATACTGCAGTGAATACAATCAACAGGATATTTGCCTTTATGCAGATGAAATTTTAGTGAAGAGTAGAAAACAATAAACAAGAAAATAAATGAATAAAATAATGCCAGCTAGTAATAAGTGGTATGGAAACAACGACAGGCCTACAGAAAGTAACGGGGAGCAGGGGTGTTCCACGTTGGATTAGAAAGTTAGAAGATCTCTCTGAAAAGATGATATTTGAGCCAAGACCTGAATGCAAAAAAGAAGGCAGATGTGGTAAAGTCTAGGAGCAAGGCATTCCTGGCAGAGAGAATAGCAAGGCCAAGTTCTTGCAGTGGGAATGAACTTGGTGTGATTGAACAACAGTAAAAAGGAGAGTATAGTTACAGCCCAGTGAGGAAAGGGTTAATAGTACAAGATGAAGTCAGATGTGGAAGAGGTTCAGATTTTATTCTAATTACAATTGGCTGCCATTTGAGTGTTTTAACTAAGGAAGGAAGAGAAGCTGATTTGCATTTTATAAAGATGGCTCCCGTGCTCTGTGGAGAATGAATCATAAAATGACGAGAGTGCAAGCCTGCAGATCTGTTGGGTTCTTGTTACAGGAGCCCAGGTGAGAAAGGACAAACAAAGGATATTTTTTCAGGGCCTCTAAGTTGTGCTAGATGGAGAAGTTCAGCAGAGACGAAGTGAAGAAAGCATATGCCTTGAGCTGCTTATCTTAGAAAAACAGTTTATATTAATCAAAGGCACCATGAGCCAGGGCCACCATGTAAATGCTTGAATAAACACTTCCATTTTCAAGCAATTGAGAAGGTCAAGGCAGTTTCTGTGTTCAATTTTGTGTGATTTTCCTTTCCATTCAGCTGAAAAGAATAAGCTGACAAGCATCACTGCTCAATTTTTCAGCTTTGTGATAGAAATAAAATATTATACCCCCAAAAAGCAAAATTCATTTTCTTTACACTGAGATATTTTCTTCGTTTATTCAAGGACTCATGACAAAGAATGTTTGTTTGAGATCATAAAAATATAGGCCAGTGCAAAGTCATTGTACAAACAGTTGTCTTAATCCAGACTATTTATATACTAGTGTATAGCTCTGTTTTATGTATATTTAAACAAGCCAGATATTTTGGAAACATGGTGCCTGGTGTTCCCTTAAGTTCTTTATAATCCACACAGTAAAATAAATAAAAAATTATCAACATCAAATATTGATTACATATCACTATTTATTGATTCTATTAATACCTCTGAAGCTATTTCTAATTTTAAATAAAATTAGAGCATGCAAGAACAGTTTATGTAATAGTTCAATGAGAAATGTTCTAATTTTGCCTTTCACAGCGACATGGAAATTTTTGTCCTTTACAAACTCCTGATAGGGAAGAAAATGGATAACTAGGATATTATCTAATTAATAAATTGACTGACTTTAGTCATCTCCATGTACAACTGGTTTGACTTCTAAATGAAATGATTCGTAAGATCAGTCAAATAATTGTCAATTCAAGTAACATGTTTTTCAGTCCTCTTTGAATATATTATTTCCTGTGTTTATTAATTATGGAGATGTATTTTTGTATTCAGCTGTGCCAAATGTCATTTTAAATTTACCTTATATGGATGAGGCCTTATGGAATCAAGTTTTAATTGATCATAGTGGAAATACTGGCAACATTAACTTGATCTTAGGCAAAAGATTAAGGCTGAGCGATCAAAAGATAAGATCTAGGTATCAGTAAGGGGACATGATGAAACTTTTATGGAAAATCTACTCTATATTAGACATCATGCCAGGCGCATTAACTATGTAAACTCAATTTCAGACAAGAGTGTTGCAAAGAAGGGTATTTAGCCTGTAGATAAGAAAGCTCCAAATATGACATTTAATAGGTAGTTAAATCAAGACTGAAATCTATGTCTAGGCGGGGTGCAGTAGCTCGTGCCTGTAATCCCAGCACTGTGGGAGGCTGAGGCAGGTGGGTTACTTGAGCCCAGGAGTTCAAGACCAGCCTGGACAACATGGCAAAACCCTATCTCTGAAAAAAATAAAGTACAAACATTAGCTGGGTGTGGTGGTGCTTGCCTGTGGTCCCAGCTACTGGGAAGGCTAAGGTGAGAGGGCTTGCTTGAGCCTGGGGAGGTCAAGGCTCCAGTGAGCCATAATCACCCCACTGTACTCCAACCTGGGTGACAGAGTAAGACTGAATTAAAAAAATAATAATTTTTTTATTTAAGAAAAAAAATCTATGTCTATCCAGCTCCAAATAGTTTGTGTGTGTTTTTTTTTTTTTTTTTTTTTTAGTATTCTTCTTAATTTTCTTGCAGTGTTTCCTAAAGTGATAAGTCAAAGTTTTTCCTTTTGTTCTATTTAACCCCTACTCTAGTTATAACCCTTACACCATAGATAAATTCATCAGATCCTTAAAAAGACTATTTTTTTTTTCTTCTGGTTATAAAGTGATATATACTCACAGAAAACTTGGGGAAAACAAAGGAATAAAAAAATCGCATATGTTCTTAGTGACATAAAAATAACCTCTGTATTAGTCCAGTCTCATGCTGCTAGTAAAGACCTACCTGAGACTGGGTAATTTATAAAGGAAAGAGGCTTAATTGATTCACAGTTCCTCAGGGCGGGGGAGGCCACAGGAAACTTACAATCACGGTGGAAGGGGAAGCAAACACATCTTTCTTCACACGGCAGCAGCAAGAAGAAGTGCTGAGCAACAGGGGAAGAGTGCCTTATAAAACCATCAGATCTCATGAGAGCTCACTTACTATCACGAGAACAGCATGAGGGTAACTGCACCTGTGATCAAATTACCTCCCAGCAGGTCCCTCCCACAACACGTGGGGTTTATGGGAACTACAATTCAAGATGAGATTTGTAGGGGGACACAGCCAAACCATATCAATCTCTATTAATGTTTTGATGTCTTTAATGTCTTAATCTTCAGTGTTTTCCACACAAAGTGGGGTTATGTTTCATCTCTAGTTTTGTATTCTATGCATACATAATATCGTGCCATCTTTTTTGTATGTTGCTAAATATTCTTTGAATTATTTCAATTATTTATATTATTTATATGGTGCAAACAACTCTTTTGAATGAATATATTAGGATATATTTAATAATTTTCACACATATGAATATTATAATTTTAATTGATTCTTATTTTTAATCATATTGTAATAGACATCCCTATTTGCCCACATTTCTGATTATTTGCTAAAAATGCATTCCTATAAGTAGAATAACTATTTAAAATATACATTTTAAAGGGCTTTTGATACATCTTGCTAGATTTCTTCTGTTGCTCTCTATAAAAGTTGTAACAATTTGTTTCCTTACCAGTCTTCAATGCACTATACCCACAAAATAATGGCAAATTTGAGAAGCAAAACTGGCATCTAATTATGGTTTTAATTTGAATTTGTAGCTAATAGTGCAGTAGGAGTTTTTGGGTTTTTTTTTTTTTTGACGAAGTCTCTGTCGCCCATGCTGGAGTGCAGTGGCGCAATCTCGGCTCACAGCAAGCTCTGTCTCCTGAGTTCATGCCATTCTCTTGCCTCAGCCTCCGAAGTAGCTGGGATTACAGGCATGCGCCACCATGCCAACCAATTTTTGTATTTTTAGTAGAGATGGGGTTTCACCATGTTGGCCAGGATGGTCTCGATCTCTTGACCTCGTGATCTGCCTGCCTCAGCCTCCCAAAGTGCCGGGATTACAGGTGTGAGCCAGCGTGCCCGGCCTCTATAGCTCCATCTATGCGGGACTTGGTCCTGAGGATACATGGATTATTACCCTGAAACTCTCTCACTTTCAGAAAAAGCTGAGGAATGCTCCAAGAGTGGTTGGAAACTTAGGCCTTAAATGTAAATGGGAAAAAGCATGTTTTCAGCATTATTACTTACATTATTCAAAGCCTGTGTCTCATTTATTTTTACTACTTCGTCTAAAATGAACTGATAATGGAATGAAGTATCTTACTACAATTATCTGTCAATTTCTGTGTGACTCTAAAAATTTCGATTTATTTCTAATGGTATAGTATTATTTTAATAAGCTCATAAAAGGGTGTGATGATCTAATTTTAAATTTAGAGGTAAAAGAATGTATAGGAAGTTCCAGAATTTATCTATAATCCAATAATGGCACTTTTTTGTTTATTTTGAGACAGAGTCTCTTGTCACCCCGGCTGGAGTGCAGTGGCACGATCATGGTTCACTGCAGCCTCTCGCTCCTCAGGCTCAGGTGAACCTCACACCTCAGCCTCCCGAGTAGCTGGTACTACAGGTATATACTACCACACCAATCTAATTTTTGTGTATTTTGTAGAGACAGGTTTTCACCATGTTGCCCAGACTGGTATCAAACTCCTGGGCCCAATTGATCCGCGTGTCTCAGCCTTCGAGAGTGCTGGGATTAGAGGCGCGAGTCACTGCGCCTGGCCTAACAATAATGATACAATTAAAAGCAATTCCCTCTGAACTTTTGATTCATGGTCTTTCTTATCCTTACTTCTCATTGCCCTTGCTACCTTTTAAACTTTCATTTTACTTTGTTTTCATAGGAATTTAAGTAGGTCATTTGTAGGCACTGTAAGACATGACCTTCATTTAGCTACAAGTCCCTTTTAGCTAATACCTACTAAAGTGATCAGTGCCATCTGGATATAGACTAAAAGACTTTTTCCATCTTGCCACCCATCACCATATCACCCCTAACATCCTTATTTAACGTATCCTCCCTGTTTTCCCCTAACTCAGTGTTAGTAAGGCTGACTACTCCACCTACATTCTTTTTGCTGATGCCGCCCAGCTCCCAGGGTAGTGGTCTCCAATGTAGGGTTTAGGCTCCCTAGAAGGTGCTAGTAAACATTCTTTTGAGGAGTAGGGGAAAATGCTACAACTACTAATTATGTTTATTTTTTTATCTTACCTTAAATTGTTCTTTGTTTATGCTCTATAGTGTTTATGATATAATTACAGTAGTACAGGTATAACTTACTAATAAATACATGTTTATTGAGTGAACTGAATTTATTGGTGTGCTACAGACCTGGTGATTTGTATGCAGGAAGTTTATTGGGGAATGCTCTTAGGAGCAGCGCCTCAGGGTGGGTTCTGTCAAAAGGGCAGGATTGCATCATGGTTCTCAACTGGGAAGGTTTGGAACCCCAGGATATATCTAGCAACATCTGGAGACATACTGGCATCTAGTGGATAGAGGCCAAGGACACTGCTAAATACCCTGTAATATACTGAGTGGCTACCACAACAAAGAATCATCCAGCTCAAAATGTCAATAGTGCTGAATTTGAGAAATCCTGGGGTGAAAGGATAAGCTGAATGGCAGTCACAGCCAAGGCCTCATTTCATTCCATGGGGAGCTCTGGAATCAGGTGGGCCCTTCACAGTGCTCTACATGGGCCAGTCATGGGACACAGGAAGGAAGTATGACCTCAGAAGGGTGGTTGTCTTTGGCTTCAGGCAACCCTGAGAAAGCTAAGAGCAGGCAGCTGCCAACACCCACAATACTGGAGAAATGAGAGCTTCAGCCCTGAAAAGGTTAGGAGAGAGACTAGGTGGAAAACCACAGCATCCACTATAGGGGAAATCACTAACCAGCTTTATTTCTCTCTCACTATTGTCTTTAAGGTTTTTTCTAAATGTTATTTTTAATTGACAAATAATAATTGTGTATATTATGTGGGGTGCAAAGTGATATTTTGATCTATGTTTACTTTGCGAAATGATTAAATAAGGCTAATTAACAGATCCATCACCTCCCATACTTACCGTTTGTTTGTGGTGAAAACATTTAAAGTCTACTCTCTGAGCAATTTTGAAATATGTAGTGCATTATTATTTATTATAGTTATTCTGTGCAACAGATCACTAAAGTTTGCTCCTTTTGCCTAATTGTCTTTACGTTTGGTTGAACCTTGGCCTCATCCTTCCCTCTACCTTACCACCAATGAATCTCACTGCTTCTTAGGGCAATTTCAGGCATTAAAAAAAAAAAAAAAAAACCATTTTCAAGCCTTTCAGACTCTAGGACAATTTATTTCAGAATGTTAATCCCTCATTCAGTGCAAAACCTCCCTTTCTCTTCACTCCAAGCTACTCTTGGCTGGCGAACTGGTGATGGACAATGGAGCATGTAGCTTTCTCTGATTTCTCTTATTTTGACTTGTTTTCCCACATGCTCTGCAAAATGTTGGGACAAAGGTCAGGAGGAGATGTAAAACAGTGAAAAAGTTTGGAGGCCACAGTGTAGAGGGTGTTGATCCAATAATCATCACATCTCTGTTATATTGTTTATAGTTTCCCTTTCTGCTGCTTCATTTTCCTTTGTCCACTAAGGTACTCACAAATCTTTTCAGTCTTAACAGAAACACACCAAAAAATAAAATAGTAGCATCATCCTTCCTTGCTATCATTGTGCCTTTTTCTTTCCTTCCCTCCAACGTGGAGTAGGCGGGACTTACTGTCTCTGTTTCCTGTTATCTGCTTATCTTTAATTCTTGACTGCTGACTCTTTAACTTCTTTTCGCGATGACTTCCCTGAAACTTCTAAAGGCTGCACATTACCTGTAACTATCAAATGTTAAAGGTTTTATTTTTTTCCCATTCCATTTGATCTTTTTGCAGCACTTTAACATGAATTGACAGACTCTTTCATCTGCTTCTCTTTTTTTTTTTTTTAACTTTTCTCCACTGTGAAATAATGCAGGAAGAAAAGTAGACAAAATTTTAAAATATATAGCTCAGTGATTACAGAGAAAGCTCATGTGATTGTCCCCTACCACATGAATGTGTGCATTTCTTATGCCCTAGAAGCCCCCCTTGCAGCTTTCCAATCACTACCAATTCAAAAATAGTCAATATGCTAACTACTATGCTAATTACTTCTTTGATTTTCTTTATAGTTTTCTACCTAAGAATGTGTTTCTAAGCCCTATAATTTGATTTTGCCTCTTTTTAAAAGTGATATAAATGACTGCAGTATGTATTTTTCTGTGTATAGCTTCTTTTGCTCAACATTATATTTGTGAGATTCATGATTACTGTTGTGTATAGCTGGTATTAATTCATTTTTACAGCTATATACTATTCAATTTCATGAATATACCACATTTATCCATTCTATTGTGGATGAACATTGGAGATGTTTGTAATTTTTGCCTATTGCTAGTAATATTGCTACGACCTTTCTTGTATACACCTTTGGCTGCATGTATGTATGCATTTATATTGGGCATATATCTAGGAGTAGAAGTAGTGAATTGATGGTTTTTGCATATTTTTAAATGTAGTAGACAATGGCAAATAGTCTTCCAAAGTGGTTGTACCAATATATACTCCTGTCAGCAGTATTAGAGTTCTCATTGTTTCATGTCCTTGCAAACACCTGGTATTTTCAATATTAGTATTACATTTGGGTGGTTTTATAATGGTATCACAATGCGATACTAATTGTATTTCCTTAATGACTGATGAAGTTGAGCCTTTCTTTGTGTGTTTATGGGCCACTGAGATATCTTTTTCTGTGAAATGCCTGTTTAAGTCTTTGCCCAGTTTTCTATGGTGTTGCCTGTTCTTTTTCTTATTGATTTGAAGAGTTTTTTAAAAAACATACTTTGGATTCAACCTCTTCGTTAGTTGTATGTTTTGCAAATGTCATCTCCAATTTCCATGTTCTTAAAGTGTCTTGATGAAAACAAGTTATCCATCTAACTGTAATCCAAATTTTTCATCCTTTCGTACATGATTAGAAACTGGTTTTTGTTTCCTGTTTAAGGTTAGCCTAGATGATGAAAATATTCTATTATATTTTTCTCTAGAAAGTTTATTGTTCTGTCTGTCATATTTATATCTAAGTTCTACTTGGAATGGACTTTTGTGTAGGGTAGGAGGCAGGTAATTAAGATTCTATTCTGTTTCCAAATGGATGTTCAATTTGCCCAGAATCATTTATTCAAAATACTGAATTTTCCCCACTGTTGTTTAGTGGTTACTATATTGTATACCAAGCTTCTATATAAACAAGGGTCTTTTTCTTTTCTATTATATTCTGTTCGTACAGTTGTCTATTTTTTTCTTACTTACTGTAGCTTTCAAATAAGCCTTGATAGGCAGTATAGCAAGTCATCCTACCTTGTTTCTCTTCTTTAAGAGTATATTGATGGTTTTTGGTCCACTGCCATTTTCATTACAATTTTAGAATCAACTTGCCATGTTCCAAAAAAAGTCCTGTTATTTTGATTGGAGAAAATATGTCTTTGCAATGTTGGAAGTTGCATTCATACACAATGTATCTCTCTCCCTTTATGCCATTCTAAATTTATCTCAGTTAAGTTTTGTAGTTTTCTGCAAGGAAGTCTTGAACATCGTATTCCAAGGAAGTTGACATTTTTATTTTTCTTAAAAAAATGTTTATTTTAAGTTTTTATAGGTTCATAGTAAGTGTATGTATTTAAGGGGTATATGAGATATTCTGATACAGGCATACAGTGTGTAATAAGCCCATCATCAGGGTACATGAAGTATCCATCACCTTAAGCATTTATTTTTTCTTTGTGTTACACAGAAGCCAATTATACTCTTTTAGTTATTTAAAAATGTATAATTATTGTTGACTGTAGTCACCCTGTTGGACAATCAAATACTAGATCTTATTCATTCTCTCTAACTATATTTTCATACCCATTAGCTATCTCCACTTCCCCCTTCCTTCCCTCACTCTCCACAACAACTACCCTTCCCAGCCTCTGGTAACTATAGTTCTACTTCCTATCTCTGTGAGTTCAATTGTTTTAATTGTGAGCTCCCACAGATAAGTGAGAACATGCAAAGCTTGTCTTTCTGTGCCTGGCTTATTTCACTTAACATAATGACCTCCAGTTCCATCCATTTTGTTGCAAATGATAGGATTTCATTCCTTTTTTTAATGTCTGTATAATAGTCCATCATGTATGTATATCACATTTTTTTTTTTTAATTATACTTTAAGTTCTAGGGTACATGTGCAGAATGTGCATGTTTGTAACATTGGTATTCCCGTGCCATGGTGATTTGCTGCATCCATCAACCTGTCATCTATGTTAGGTATTACTTTTAATGCTATCCCTCCCCTAGTCCCCACTCCCTGACAGGCCCCAGTGTGTGATGTTCACCTCCCTGTATCCATGTGTTCTCATTGTTCAACTCCCACATATGAGTGAGAACATGCAGTGTTTGGTTTTCAGTTCTTGCATTAGTTTGCTGAGAATGATGGTTTCCAGCATCATCCACGTCCCTGCAAAGGACATGAACTTATCCTTTTTTATGTCTGCATAGTATTACATGGTGTATATGTTCCACATTTTCTTTATCCAGTTTATCATTGATGGGCATTTGGGTTGGTTCCAAGTCTTTGCTATTGTGAACAGCGCCGCTATAAACATATGTGTGCATGTGTCTTTTTTTTATTTTTATTTTATGTGTGTGTCTTTATAGTAGAATGATTTATAATCCTTTGGGTATGTACCCCGTAATGGGATTGCTGGGTCAAATGGTATTTCTAGTTCTAGATCCTTGAGGAATCACCACACTGTCTTCCACAATGGTTGAACTAATTTACACTCTCACCAACAGTGTAAAAACGTTCCTATTTCTCCACATCCTCTCCAGCATCTGTGGTTTCCTGACTTTTTAATGATCGCCATTCTAACTGGCATGAGATGGTATCTAATTGTGGTTTTGATTTGCATTTCTGTAACAACCAGTGATAATGAGCATTTTTTCATATGTTTGTTGGCTGCATAAATATCTTCTTTTGAGAAGTGTCTGTTCGTATCCTTTGCCCACTTTTTGATGGGGTTGTTTCTTGTAAATTTGCTTAAGTTCCTTGTAGATTCTGGACATCAGCCCTTTGTCAGATGGATAGATTGCAAAAATTTTCTCCCATTGTGTAGGTTACCTGTTCACTCTGATGATAGTTTCTCTTGCTGTGCAGAAGCTCTTGAGTTTAATTAGATCCCATTTATCTATTTTGGCTTTTGTTGTCATTGCTTTTGGTGTTTTCATCATGAAGTCTTTGCCCATGCCAATGGCCTGAATGGTATTGCCTAGGTTTTTCTTCTAGGGTTTTTATGGTTTCAGTTTTTACGCTTAAGTCTTTAATCCATCTTGAGTTAATTTTTGTATAAGGTGTAAGTAAGGGATCCAGTTTCAGCTTTCTGCATATGGCTAGTCAGTTTTCCCAACACCATTTATTAAATGGGGAATCCTTTCCCCATTGCTTATTTTTGTCAGGTTTTTTAAAGATCAGATGGTTGTAGATGGGTGGTGTTATTTCTGAGGACTCTGTTCTGTTCCATTTGTCTATATATCTATTTTGGTATCAGTACCATGATGATTTTGTTACTGTAGACTTGTGGTATAGTTTGAAGTGTGGTAGCGTGATGCCTCTAGCTTTGTTCTTTCTGCTTAGGATTGTCTTGGCTATGTGAGTTCTTTTTTGGTTCCATATGAAATTTAAAGTAGTTTTTTCCAATTCTGTGAAAAAAGTCAATGGTAGCTTGATCAGGATAGCATTAAATCTATAAATTGCTTTGGGCAGTATGGCCATTTTTGATGATATTGATTCTTCCTATCCATGAGCATGGAATCTTTTCCCATTTGTTTGTGTTGTCTCTTATTTCCTTGAGCAGTGGTTTGTAGTTCTCCTTGAAGAGGTCCTTCACATCCCTTGTAAGTTATATTCCTAGTTATTTTATTCTCTTTATAGCAATCGTGAATGGGAGTTCACTCATGATTTGGCTCTCTGTTTGTCTGGTTTTGGTGTATAGGAATGCTTGTGATTTTTGCATATTGATTTTGTATCCTGAGACTTTGCTGAAGTTCCTTATCAGCTTAAGAAGATTTGGGGCTGAGACGCTGGGGTTTTTTAAATATACAATCATGTCATCTGCCAACAGGGACAATTTGACTTCCTTTTTACCTAATTGAATACCCTTTATTTCTTTCTCCTGCCTGATTGCCCTGACCAGAACTTCCAATGCTATGTTGAATAGGAGTGGTGAGAGAGGGCACCCTTGTCTGGTGTCAGTTTTCAAAGGGAATGCTTCTAGTTTTTGCCCATTCAGTATGATATTGGCTGTGGGTCTGTCATAAATAGCTCTTATTATTTTGAGATATGTTCCATCAATGCCTAGTTTATTGAGAGTTTTTAGCATGAAGGGCTGTTGAATTTTGTCAAAGGCCTTTTCTGAATCTATTGAGATAATCATGTGGTTTTTGTCATTGGTTCTGTTTATGTGATAGATTACATTTATTGATTTGCATATGTTGAACCAGCCTTGCATCCCAGGGATGAAGCCAACTTGATCATAGTGGATAAGCTTTTTGATGTGCTGCTGGATTCAGTTCGCCAGTATTTTATTGAGAATTTTTGCATTGATGTTCATCAGGGATATTGGTCTGAAATTTTCTTTTTTTGTTGTGTCTCTGCCAGGTTTTGGTATCACGATAATGCTGGCCTCATAAAATGAGTTAGGGAGGATTCCCTCTTTTTCTGTTGTTTGGAATAGTTTCAGAAGGAATGGTACCAGCTCTTCTTTGTATCTCTGGTAGAATTCAGCTGTGAATCCGTCTGGTCCTGGACTTTTTTTGGTTCGTAGGCTATTAATCACTGTTTCAATTTCAGAACTTGTTATTGGTGTATTCAGGGATTCGACTTCTTGGTTTAGTCTTGGGAGGGTGTATGTGTCCAGGAATTTATCCATTTCTTCTAGATTTCTTAGTTTATTTGCATAGAGGGGTTTCTAGATTTCCTAGTTTATTTGCATAGAGGGGTTTATAGTATCCTCTGATGGTAGTTTGTATTTCTGTGGGATCAGTGGTGATATCCCCTTTATCATGTTTTATTGCGTCTATTTGATTCTTCTCTCTTTTCTTCTTTATTTGTCTTGCTAGTGGTCCATCTATTTTTCTGATCTCTTTGAAAAACCAGGTCCTGGATTCATTGATTTTTTAAAGGGTTTTTCATGTCTCTCTCTCCCTCGGTTCTGCTCTTAATTATTTATTGTCTTCTGCTAGCTTTTGAATTTATTTGCTCTTGCTTCATCCCATTTTATTAAATTAACTTTTATTTTAGGTTTGGGAGTAAACTTTTATTTTAGGGAATAACTTTTATTTAGATTTGTAAAGGTTTTTAAATGCAGGTAAACACACGTCACAGGGGTTTGTTATACGTATTGTTACATCACCCAGCTGTTAAGCCCAGTACCCAATAGTTATCTTTTCAGGTCCTCTCCTTCCTCCAACTCAACCCCCTCAAGTAGACCCCAGTGTGTGTTATTTCCTTCTTTGAGTTCATAAGTTCTTATCATTTAGCACCCACTTATAAGTGAGAATATGCAGTATTTAGTTTTCTGTTCCTGTGTTAATTTGCTAAGAAAAACAGTCACCTGCTCTATCTATGATCCTGCAAAAGACATGATCTCATTCTTTTTTAAGGCTGCATAGTATTCCTTGATGCATATACACCACATTTTCTTTATCCAGTCTATCACTGATGGGCATTTAGGTTAGTTCCATATCTTTGCTATTGTGCATAGTGTTGCAATGAACATTGGTGTGGATATATCTTCACAAGTAGAATTATTTATTATTTCAATGGGTTTCTGGGGAACAGGTGGTGTTTGATTACATGAGTAAGTTCTTTAGTGGTGATTTCTGAGATTTTGGTGCACCCATCACCCAGGCAGTGTACACTTTACCCAGTGTATAGTCTTTATCCTTCATACCCCTGCCACTATTTCCCCTGAGTCTCCAAAGTCCATCATATCATTCTTATGCCTTTTCATCCTCATAGCTTAGCTCCCACTTACGAGTGAGAGTATACAATGTTTGGTTTTCCATTCCTGAGTTACTTCACTTAGAATAATGGTATCCAATTTCTTCCAGGTTGCTGTGAATGCCATTATCTTGTTCCTTTTTAACATTGAGTAGTATTCCATGATATATATATACACACACACATATATATATTCCATATTCCATTATATATATATATATATCACAGTTTCGTTATACACTCATTGATTGATGGGCACTTGAGCGAGTTCCACATTTTTGCAATTGCAAATTGTGCTGCTATACACACAGGTGTGCAGTGTCTTTTTTTTGTAGAACAACTTATTTTCCTCTGGGTAGATACCCAGTGGTGGAATTGCTAGATCAGATGGTAGTTCTATTTTTAGTTATTTAATGAATCTCCATACTGTTTTCCATAGTGGTTTACTAGTTTACACTCTCACCAGCAGTGTAAAAGTGTTCCCTTTTCACCACATCCATGCCAACATCTATTATTTTTGATTTTTTGATTATGGCCATTCTTGCAGGAGTAAGGTGGTATCACATTGTGGTTTTGATTTGAATTTCCCTGATTATTTGTGACATTGTACTTTTTTTTTATCTGTTTGTTGACCATTTGTATATCTTCTTTTGAGAATTGTCTGTTCATGTCCTTAGCCTACTTTTTGATGGGATTTTTTTTTTTCTAATTTGTTTGAGTTCTTGTAGATTCTGAATATTAGTCCTTTGTTGGATATGTAGATTGCAAAGATTTTTCCACTCTGTGGGTTGTCTGTTTATTCTACTGATTGTTTCTTTGGCCATGCAGGAGCTTTTTAGTTTAACCAAGTCCCAGCTATTTATCTTTGTTTTTGTCACATTTGCTTTTGGGTTCTTGGTCATAAAGTCTTTGCCTAAGCCAATGTCTAGAAGGATTTTTCCAATGCCATCTTCTAGAATTTTTATAGTTTCGAGTCTTAGATTTAAGTCTTTGATCCATCTTGGGTTGATTTTTGTATAAGGTGAGAGGTGAGGATTCAGTTTCATCCATCTACATGTGACTTGCTAATTATCCCAGCACCATTTGTTGAATAGGGTGTCCTTTCTCCACCTCATGTTTTGGTTTGCTTTGTTGAAGATCAGTTGACTGTAAATATTTGACTTTAATTCTGGGTTCTCTATTATGTTCTATTCATCTCTATGCCTGTTTTTATACCAGTACCATGTTGTTTTGGTGACTATGGCCTTATAGTATAGTTTGAAGTTGAGTAGTGTGATGCCTCCAGATTTGTTCTTTTTGCTTAATCTTTCTTTGACTATGTGGGCTTTTTTGATTCCGTATAAATTTTAGGATTGTTTTTTGTAGTTCTGTGAAGAATGACAATGGTATTTTGATGGGAATTTCATTAATTTGTAGATTGCTTTTGGCAGTATGGTCAGTATACAAAATTGACTCTGCCCATCTATGAGCATGGAATGTGTTTCAATTTATTTCCACTTATGATTTATTTCTGAAGTGTTTCATAGTTTTCCTTGAAGAGGTCTTTCACCTCCTTGGTTAGGTATATTCCTAAGTATTTTATTTATTTTTGCAGCTATTGTAAAAGGGATTGAGTTCTTAATGTGATTCTCAGCTTGGTCGCTGTTGGCGTATAGCAGACCTACTGATTTGTGTACATTGATTTTGTATCCTGAAACTGCTGAATTCATTTACCAGTTCTAGGAGTTTTCTGAATGAGTCTTTAGGGTTTTCTATGTATACAATCGTGTCATCAGCAAACAGTGACAGTTTGACTTCCTCTTTACTGATTTGGATGTCCTTTATTTCTTTCTCTTGTCTGATTGCTCTGGCTGGGACTTCTGGTACTATGTTGAATAGAAGTGGTGAAAATGGGCATCCTTGTTGTGTTCCAGTTTTCAGGGAATGCTTTCAACTTTTCCCCATTTAGTATAATGTTGGCTGTGAATTTGTCACAGATGGCTTTTATTGCTTTTGGGTATGTTCCTTCTTTGCAAATTTTACTGAGGGTTTTAATCATAAAATGATGTTGGATTTTGTCAAATGCTTTTTCTACATCTATTGAGATGATCATGTGATTTTTGGTTTTAATTCTGTTTATGTGGTGTATCACATTTACTTACTTGCATATGTTAAACTATCCCTGCATCCCTGGTATGAAACCCACTTGATAATGGTGGATTATCTTTTTAATACACTGTTGGATTTGGTCAGCAAGTGTTTTGTTGAGGATTTTGGCATCTATATTCATTGGTCTGTATTTTTCTTTTTTTGTTATGTCCTCTCCTGGTTTTGGTATTAGAGTGATACTGGCTTCATAGAAAGATTTAGGGAGTATTCCCTCTCTCTATCTTCTGGAATAGTGTCAATAGGATTGTACAAATTCTTCTTTAAATGTCTGATAGAATTCAGCTGTGAATCATCTGGTCTTGGAATTTTTTTGTTGGTAACTTTTAAATTACCATTTCAATCTTCCTGCTTGTTATTAGTCTCTTCAGAGTTTCTATTTCTTCCTGGTTTAATCTATGAGAGTTGTACATTTCCAGGAATTTATCCACCTCCTGTAGGTTTTCTAGTTTATGTGTATAAAGGTGTTCATAGTAGCCTTGAATGATCTCTTGTATTTTTGTGGTATCAGTTGTAATAGCTCCCATTTTGTTTCTAATTGAGCTTCTTTGGATCTTCTCTCTTCTTAGTCTCATTAATGGTCTATTAATTTTATTTATCATTTCAAAGAAGCAGGCTTTTGTTTCATTTATCTTTTGTATAGTTTTTTTTGTTTGTTTCAGTTTCATTTAGTTCTGCTCTGATCTTGGTTTTTCCTTTTCTTCCGCTGAGTTTGGGTTTGGTTTTGGTTTGTTCTTGTTGCTTTAGTTTTTTTGAGGTGTGATCTTAGATTGTCTATTTGTGTTCTTTCAGATTTTTTGGTGTAGGCACTTAACACTATGAACTTTCCTCTTAGCACCACTTTTGCTGTATCCCAGAGGCTTTGATAGGTTGTGTCACTATTACCATTCAGTTCAAAGAATATTTTAATTTCCATCTTGATTTCATTGTTGAACCAAAAATCATTTAGGAGCAAGTTATTCAATTTCCATGTATTTGCATGGTTTTGTTGGTTCTGTTTGGAGTTAATTTTCAATAATATTCCATGGTGGTCTGAGGGAGTACTTGCTATAATTTTAATTTTCTTAAATTTGTTGAGACTTGTTTTGTGGCCTATCATATGGTCTATCTTGGAGAATGTTCCATGTACTGATTAATAGAATGTATATTCTTGAGTTTTTGGGTAGAATTTTCTGTAAATATCTGTTAAGTCCATTTGTTCTAGTTTAAGTATAGTTTAAGTTCATTGTTTCTTTGTTGACTTCCTGTCTTGATGACCTGTCTAGTGCTGTCAGTGGAGTATTAAAGTCCCCCACTATTATTGTGTTGCTGTCTATCTCATCTCTTATGTCTAGCAGTAATTGTTTTAGAAATTTGGGAGCTCCAGTGTTAGGTGCATATATATTTAGGACCATGATATTTTCCTGTTGGACTAGTCCTTTTATCATTATATGATATCACTCTTTGTCTTTTTTAGCTGCTGTTGCTTTAAAGCCTGTTTTGTCTGATATAAGAATAGCTTCTCCTGCTCAATTTGATGTCCATTTGCATGGAATACCTTTTTCCATCCATTTACCTTAAGTTTATGTGAGTCCTTATGTGTCAGGTGAATCTCTTGAAGACAGCAGATACTTGGTTGGTGAAATTTTAATCCATTCTGCCATTCTGTTAAGTGGAGCATTTAGGTTATTTACATTCAACATTAGTATTTAGATGTGAGGAACTATTCTATTCATCATGCTATTTGTTGCCTGAATAACTTGGTTTTTTTCCCCTCCTTGTGTTATTGTTTTATAGGTCCTGTAAGGTTTATGCTTTAAGGAGATGGTATTTTGGTGTATATTGAGGATTTGTTTCCAGATTTAGAGCTCCTTCTAGCAGTTCTTGTAGTGCTGGCTTGGTAGTGGCAAATTCTCTTAGCATGTCTGAAAAAGACTGTATCTTTTCTTCATTTATAAAGCTTACTTTCACTGGATACAAAATTCTTGGCTGATAATTGTTTTGTTTAAGGAGGCCACAGGTAGGACCTTAATCCCTTCTAGCTTGTAGGGTTTCTGTTGGGAAATCTGCTGTTAATCTGATAGGTTTTCCTTTATAGGTTACCTCATGCTTTGGCCTCATAGCTCTTAAGATTATTTTTTTCATCTTGACTTTAGATAACATGATGACTATATGCCTGAGCAATGACTTTTTGCAATTAATTTCCCAGATGTTCTTTGAGTTTCTTGTATTTGGATGTCTAGATCTCTGGCAAGGCTGGGGAAGTTTTTCTTGATTATTCCAAATATGTTTTCCAAACATTTAGATTTCTCTTCTTCCTCAGGAACACCAGTTATTCTTAGATTTGGTTGTTTAACATAATCTCAAACTTCCTGGAGGCTTTTCTTATTTTTAAAATTCTTTTTGCTTTGTCTTTGTTAAGGATTAAGTTAATTCAAAAGCCTTGTCTTTGAGCTCTGAAGTTCTTTCTTCTACTTGTTCAATACTATTGCTGAGGCTTTCCAGTGCATTTTGCATTTCTCTAAGTGTGTCCTTCATTTCCAGAAGTTGAAATTTTTAAAAATTTAATGTTATCTATTTCACTGGAGATTTTTTCATTCATGTCCTGTATCATGTTTTTGATTTCTTTGAGTTGGACTTTACCTTTCTCTGGTGCCTTCTTGAATAGCTTAGTAGTCAACCTTCTGAATTCTTTTTCTGGCAATTCAGAGAGATTTCGTCTTGGTTTGGAACCATTGTTGGTGAGCTAGTGTGATAATTTGGGGGTGTTAAAGAACCTTGTTTTGTCATATTACCAGATTTGTTTATCTGGTTTCTTCTCATTTGAGTAGACTATGTCATAGGGAAGATCTGGGACTCAAGGGCTACTATTCAAATTCTTTTGTCCCACAGAGTGCTCCCTTAATGTGGTGCTCTCCACTTTCCCCTAGGGATGGGGTTTCTGACACCCAAGCTGCAGTGATTGTTATTTCTCTTCTGGATCTAGCCACCCAGCAGAGCTACCAGGCTCTGGGTTAATACTGGGGAGTGTCTGCAAGAAGTCCTGTGGTATGATCTGTTTTTAGGTCTCTCAGCCATGGATACCAGCACCTGTTGTGGTGGAAGTAGCAGGGTAGTGAAGTGGACTCTTTGAGGGTCTTGGTTGTATTTTGGTTTTGTACTGGTTTTATGTTGGTTAGCCTCCAGGCAGGAGGTGGCGCTTTTAAGAGCACATCAACTGCAGTTATATAGGGAGAATATAAGCTTTCCCTAGGGTGGAGTTTGGATAAATATTCAGATTTCTCAGGCAGTAGGCAGGGTCATAAAGCTCCCAAGGGATTATGTCCTTTGTCTTTGGAGTTACTCAGCAGTCCTATATAGCCTGCAGTGGCCAGTGGCAATCCACCTCCTTCAAAGGGTCTGTGGATTCTCTTGACTTTCCTGATATGTTCCTGCAGTAGTTCTTGGGGCAAAAGTTCATGATGTGGGTCTCTGTCTGTCATGACGCTACTCTGTCTGTCTTAGTGGGAGTTGCAAGTCAGTCCTCCCTCCTATCTGCCATTTTCCTTTTTCTTACATATTAGTTTTAGTAGTACTTTTGTAGATTGCTTAGGATATTCTGCATAAACAGTCATCACCTACAGGTAGAAAAAGTTTTACATTTTTTCAAATCTGTATTTTTTTAATGTTTTTTTTTTTTTTTTTTTTTTTTTTTTTTTTTTTTTTTTTTTGCCTTTTATTACATTATCAAGGGCCTCCAAAAGACTTGTGAGTAAAAGAGATGAAAGGGGTCATTACTGGCTTATTTCCAATATTAGGGGGAATGTAATCAATATTTTTCATTAAGTGCAAAGCTACCTGTAAGATTTTATAGATATTCTTTAACAAATTGAAGTTTCCTTCCAAATATTTTTAGACCAGCCCAGAAGGACAATTTTTAAAATTATTATTCATTCTTTTATTAATTTTAGATGAAGGTCTCGGTATGTTGCCTAGGTTGGACTCAAACTCCTGGGCTTAAGCGATCCTCCCACCTCAGCCTCCAAGTAACTAGGACTACAGGTATGCATCACTGTGCCCAGCTTTCTTCTAGTTTTAGTTTGTTGAGAGTTTTGACATGGATAAATGATGAGTTTTGTCAATATTTTTCTGCTTCTAATGAAAGAATCATATGGTTTTTATCATTTTTTGAAAACATGAAGAATTATATTGATTTTAGAATGTCATATAATCTTACATTTCTTGGATAAATCCTCCTTGTAATTGTTCTTTACATATATATTGATGTATTTGATTTGCTAATATTTTAGTTAAGGAAATTAAGGCTATCTTTATTACAGATATGATGCATAGGCTGGGTGCGGTGGCCCATGCCTGTAATCCCAGCACTTTGGGAGGCCAAGGCAGGCAGATCATCTGAGGTCAGGAGTTCAAGACCATCCGGGCCAACATGGAGAAACCCCGTCTGTAGTAAAAATACAAAAATTAGCTGGGCATGGTGGCACACGCCTGTCATCCCAGTTACTTGGGAGGCTGAGGCAGGAGAGTCACTTGAATCCAGAAGGCAGAGGTTGCAGTGAGCCAAGATCACCCCATTGCAGTCTAGCCTGGATGACAGAGCAAGACTCCATCTCAAAAAAAAAAAAAAAAAAAAAAGAAAGAAAGAAAGAAAGAAATATGATGCATAATTAAAAAATAAGTCTTTGTCAGTTTAAGGATTAAGATTATGCTGTTATCATAAAATGAATTAAGATCGTTCCTGCTCTCTCTTTTCTGAAATAATGTGTTTAAGAATGTTGTTATTTCTTTCTTAAATATTTGTTAGAATTCATCAGTGAAACCATGTGGGCCTGGAATAGTCTCTGAAGAAAGAGTTCAGTAATGATGTTAGTTTTCCTTAATAGATATAGGACACTTCAGATTTTTATCTTGTGTCAGTTTTTGTACATTTTGTTGTTCAAAAAATGTGTTCATTTCATCAGAATTGGTCAATTTTTTGACATAAAATTGTTAATAATATTCCCTCATTATGCTATCCTATTATCTATCCCAAGATAGAATGTCTATTCTAGGATAGACATTGTCTATTCTATCTTAGTAATAACCACTTTTTTGTTCTCAATAGTGACATTCATTATTTGTTTTTTCTTAAGTTAGTATAGCTAGGGTTTATAAATCTTTCTGAACTTTTCAAAGAAACAACTTTTGGCTGTGTTTTTCTATCATATTTCTCTTTCATTGATTTCTGCTCCTAACTTTATCATTTTCTTCCTTCTGTATACTCTTCTGTGCTTTTCTCTTTTTATAATTTCTCAAGAGGGATCTTCATTTATTTTAGACCTTTCTTTTATTGTAAAAGAATTATTTAAAGCCATGTATTTCTCTGTAAGTACTAGTTTAGTTGCATTCTACATATTTTGATTTGTTGTATTTTTTAGTTGTTATTCAATTCAAAGTGTATTCCAATTCTTATTATCAGTTCTTTTTTGTCCTGTAGCTTATTTAGCATTGTGTTAATTTTCATATTTTAGGATGTTTTCTAGACACATTATTGTTTTCTAATTAATTTTCCTTTGTGGTCAGAGAACATCCTCTGTATAATTTCAATCCTCTTGAAATTTACTGACTTATTTTATACCCCAGAATATAGTTCCTTTATGAACATACCATGTGTACTTGAAACGAATGTGTATTCAGCTGATTATATTCTGTTCTGTAAATGGCAATTAGAATAAAATGATTAATAATGTTCAACTCTCTTATATGTCTGCAGAGTGTCTGTTTGGTTGTTCTATTACTTGCTGACAGTGGGATTTGAAGTCTCCAAATATGTTCATGGAGTTATTTCTCCTTTTAATTTTGTCAATCTTTGTTTCATGTATTTTGTTGCCTTATTATTAGATGCATACACATTTATAGTTGTTATATCTTCCTGATGGATTGACAGTTTTATCAGATCAAACTTCCTCATTTATCTCTGATAACACTTTTTGTCTTGAAGTCTACTTGATATTAAATAGCCACTTCAGCCTTTCTGTTTGCATGCCATCTCTGTTTCCATTTAATTTCAACGTATCTACATCTTCATATTTAAAATTCATCTCATATGGACATAAAATAGTTGAGCCTTGCTTTGTTTTTAATTAATTCTAAAAATTTCTGCCTTTTTTTTTTTTTTTTTGAGATGGAGTCTCACACTGTCCCAGGCTGGAGTGCAGTGGCGCAATCTTGGCTCACTGCAAGCTCCGCCTCCTGGATTCATGCCATTCTCCTGCCTCAGCCTCCTGAGTAGCTGGGACTACAGGCGCCTGCCACCACACCCGGCAAATTTTTTGTATTTTTAGTAGAGATGGGGTTTCACCATGTTGGCCAGGAAAATTTCTGCCTTTCAACTGGAGTTAAAAGGATTGGAGTTCATGGGTACACTATCCATACAACTAGACTGTATGGATTTTTAATATTTAATGCAATTATTGACAGGGTTAATTAGGTCTGCCTTTTTATTATTTGTTTTCTGTATGTCAATCTCTATATATTTTTCTTTCCTTTGTTTCTTCTTTCCTTTTATCTTTTAGCTTATTTTAATAATTTTTAGAATTGTATTTTAATTTACCCATTGCTTTTTAGCTATATCTCCTTGCATTAAATTTTAGGGGTTGCTGTAAGAATTAAAATATATATCCTTAACTTTTCATAGCATAGTTAAAATAAATATTATGCCAATTCATGTTAATGTAACAATTTTTATAGCAATGGGGGATATTTCATTTATTGTCACCTTAGTCTTTTATGCTATAATTTTCATGGGTATTACATATATCTATATCTATTGTACTAAATCCCATAAGACCATGTTTTAATATTTGCTTTAAACAGTCATATGTATTTTAAAGAAACTAGAGGAAACACTGGTTTTTAAAATGTATCCACATATTTGCCTATGTAGCCAATCAGTTGCTGAGTCCTTTTGGATCTTTCTTTTTAAATGTGTCCTGTGACTTTATTTTTCTTTTTACTCCTATTGTCTTATTTGTCCCTATAATAACCTCATGACTAGACCATGCTTCTTAACTAATCACTATTCCTTCAGACTTTTTTGTTGTTGTTTTTTTGAGACAGGATCTCTGTCATTCAGGCTGGAGTGTAGTAGCCTGATCAAGACTGACTGCAGCCTCAACCTCCGGTGCTCAAGTGATTCTGCCACTTTAGCGTCCTGAGTAGCTGGGACTACTGGCACACAGCACCATGCTCAGCTAATTTTTATATTTTCTGTAGAGTCAGGGTTTTGCCCATGTTGCCCAGGCTGGTCTGGAACTCCTGAGCTCAAGCGATCCACCCATCCTGGTCCCCCAAAGTGCTCTGATTAGAGGTGTGAGCCATGACACCCAGCCCACCTCCTTCAGACTTTCTATTATTAACTCCTCTTTCCCAAACATTGTGAAGGGGAAGGGGGAAAAAAGGAAATGCAATGAAGAGTCGCTGAGTCCCTGAGAATCAACACGTGTAAGTTACCTCAATAAATTGCCAGAAAATAGAGCCTATCTTAGACAGTTTTATATTCTATGCATTGTCTTGTACTAGGCCTTTCACAAAGAAGGCACTCGATGAATATTTATTAGATTGTTGAATGAACAAAGAGGCTCTTTTATTCTTACCCATAATGAGGGAGAACCTGTGTTGCTGAGACAAACTTATCACTCTGCAAACTGATAATGACAACTAACAAGAGATGTAGTTAATGATGCATTATTGCTTGTCAGTGAAAACACATAAGTAACAAACAAACAAATGTTTTACTTTGTGCATAAAATAAAGAATGATTATAGCCAGTTAAGAGAATCCTATTGGAAAGGAGATGAAAAATTATGAATTGTCCAGAAATTAGTCCATCATATCATACCGTACCAATTACAAGGCATTTTAGTTTCAGAATGAAAAGAGCTAAAAAAACTTATATTTAAGACATTCAATTTATCACCTAGTATTATTGCCATAAACATCACATCAGCTTATGAATGTCTCCAAGTACTAGTTTTATTTTCTAAAAGATGCAAACTGAGATGCTACCTAGTATTTCCTTTCTTTTTCGTTTTCCTTTCCTGCTTTTCATGTTCTTGTTATGGAAGCTGGTACATTTTATGCTCATTCATCTGCTAAACTTGTACATTGACAGGAGATTTCTTAAAATGACAGATAGGAAGGGGTCTCAGGTTAATTCAACAGCTGGATTTCTATAATAACTCTAACCTGCTAGAGAAAATGAGCTATGTGACACTAAAGAGAAAAGGAGCACAGTTTAATTAAAACTGGCTCAGGATAGAAACTTGAATGAATTGCAGTTCCAGAGCATAACAGAACTCAGGACCCAAATGTCCTAAGGGAACTGTCAATAATAAAGATGCAGTTACCTGAACTGACTGCTCACAAGAGCAAACTTGTTTTGATAATGCCACGTGCTGTTTCCCAGGGCATAATGATTTGGCAGAGAAATAACCTGGCAGACTGCACTGAAAATAGCTGCATTATAATTACATTGTTACTTTCTACACATCTGATAATGAGGTAATACCTGATCTGCAAAAATTAATCATGCATCTAGAGAGTTCTATGTCAAATGTCACATGAATGAAATTTCTACTCAGTAGATACAACCTAGTCACAAACACTTCTTGGTAGCTGAGTTCAAAATTCAATTTTGGATATAAGAAACCAAATTGGCCATTTAGTCTACATTGCTATTCTTATTAGATCAAAAAGGAAACTTTTAATCTCCTGAAAGGGCATGCTCACATGCTGACCCCACTGTGACCTTAATGGATTTGAGGGGTGACTAGAGGTTGTGTGATTCTTTGGGAACTCTTGCCAGAGTCCAGTTGCATTTATATTGTTAATCAAATCCCCTACGTAAGTTTCGTACTGCTACCCTAGCAAATTATAACACACTTAGTAGTATAACACACAAGTTTAACATTTTGTAACTATGGAGGTCAGAAGTAAAAAAATGGGTCCACAAGGCTGCCTAGGAGGTGCTAGGTAACAATCCATTTTCTGGCCTATTACAGTTTTTAGAGGCTACCTCCACTCCTTGGATCAAGGTCCCTTCCTCTGTCTTCCAAGTCAGCAGGGTAGCATCTTCTTTCCTCTCTGAACTCTGTTTCCGGCTCCATATCTTCTTTCCATGTCTCTGACCTACCTATTTCTCTGTTACAAGAACCCTTGTGAATACCCGGATAACTCAGGATAATCTCCCCATCTGAAGATACTTAACTTAATCACATCTACAGTGTCTCTTTAACCATGTATGCAACATATTCACAGGTTCTGGGGATTTTGGATGTGGATATCTTTGGGAGGGCTATTATTCAGTCTACCACACCTCCCAAATAGTCAAGGGCCTCTAGAGAAAGAAAAATTAGAGAGACAGAGAAACATTTATTATGATTTGGCTGACATGATTATGGAGGCTGAGCAGTCTCAGATCTGCAGCCCCCAGTACAAGATACCCGGTAAGCTGGGGACCCAGGAGAGTTGATAGTGTAGTTCCAGCCTGAGTCCAAAGGTCTGAGAACCAGGAGAGCCAGTAGTATAAGTTCCAGTCTTAAAGCTGGCAGTATTGAGACTCAAGGGTCTATTTTTCATTTCAAGTCCAAAACCAGGAAAAGACCAAGGTTTCAGCTTGTGCAGTCAGGCAGGAGATGTTCCCTCTTATTCAGTCTTTTTGTTCTATTGAGTTATTTTACTGATTGGATAAGACCCACCCGCATTAGAAAAAGCAATCTGCTTTACTCAGTCTGTTGATTCAAATGTTAATCTCATTCAGAAACACCTTCACAGACATGCCCAGAATAATGTTGAACCAAATATCTGGGCATCTTATGCCCTAATCAAGTTGACCCATAACATTAACCATCACAAGGGCAAAAAGATTTACGGTAGTAATTGGCTACCTTTAGGTACCAAGTTTCAGTAATTCTTGCCACTTTCCTGATGCTGGGATAGTTATATCTAATGTATTGTGCTCAGCTATGAGTTTCACAAAAAAACCCACAGAGTGGCTTATATCAATTAAGGAATATTTCTGCCTCATACAAGAGGACTCCAAGCACAGGCAGTCCATACTTTCTCATTTTCTCTTCTTTTCCTCCCTTCTCTTCCATCCTTAGGGGTGGCTGATGCACCTCAGGTATCCCTCCAGGATTTCAGGCAGGAAGAAGAACAGAAGGGGAAGCAGCAATAGTCTTTCACTTATATCCCATTCACCAGAACTGAGTAACAGGACCACCTGGGGCTTCCAGGGATTCAGGGATATAAGAAGGATTTCACTTTCTTGTTTTTGCAGGGCAGGAAAGCAAACATGAAAGGAGAAAGTCAGCAACTCAAGTATCTTCTACAATAACCAAGAATTCTAAGCCTTAAACTTCCCTCCTTATCACTCAGTGACTGAATAAGACCGGCCGTCTTATAGTTTAAAAACATGTCCCTTTACTCACCTAATTTTTCATCAGAATTCCCAATAGGCAAATAAAAATAACCACAGTGTGTTTATGCATCACCAAAATCACAAAGATTTTAAAAATAAAATAGTTTAAACAGACCCAAGTAATAGTTATGATTGTAGTTTTCTTCTAAGCAAATTGATTTTTTAAAATTGATTTTTAAAAAAAAATTAAAGCGACTGAATTAAGTTATCACTCTTTAGGACAGTGTCTGGTGTGTTGGTGTGTAGGCGCACATCACGTAGATCCAGGGCAGCCATTGAGCCCTACATGTCCATGGCTCCTGTCTCCTGTTGATAGGTTTGATGAAACCCTATTCTCCAATGTGTACCCACTCTTTGGCCAGAGTTGACTCATCTAGGAATGGACAACTGATGAAAATAGTCAGTTTTTTTGGCCTAGGAATTTTAAAATTGGAGCAGAAAGAGTACATTTAGTTTCTTCCTGAATGACTGAATTCTAACACACACAATCACGGAGCTACTGTTGTCCATGTTTTGTATGTTGACTGGGATCAGAGAAAGCTAGTCCTCAGAGAAAGAAAACAATGAAATTGAAGGTCAGAATGGAGCATGGACAAAACCTAGATCATTCTAGATTATTCTTGGAGCCCAGCCACATTCCTGGGCTTGGCTTGGTTACTGAACTTTAGTTATTATGAGAATACTGGGGTTAGTTCAATGTAATGCTCTGCTATTTATAATTAGATATAACTATGAAATGTAGGATTATTGCCTATGCATAAAAATTATGTCTGTAAAAGGGCCAATCACCGTGGCTCACACCTGTAATTCCAGTACTTTGGGAGGCCAAGGCGGGCGGATCTCCTGAGGTCAGGATTTTGAGACCAGTCTGGCCAACATGGTAAAACCCCATCTCTACAAAAAATACAAAAATTAGCTGGGCACGGTGGCGGGCACCTGTAGTCCCAGCCACTAGGGAGACTGAGGCAGAAGAATCGCTTGAACCCAGGAGGCAGAGGTTGCAGTGAGCTGAGATTGCACCACTGCACTCCAGCCTGGGTGATAGAGTGAGACCCTGTCTCAAAAAAAAAAAAAAAATAATAATAATAATAATAATAATAATAATAATAATAAACCATAACCATTGTTTGCATTAAGTATTTCTAAACTTCAATTAGTAAACAATGTTGAGTAAAAGTAAGCCTAGGATTATAAAGCCTTTTTGTTTTTGTAAAACCGAGGTCATGCCATTGCACTCCAGCCTGGGCAACAGAGTAAGACTCCATCTCAAAAAAAAAAAAAAAGAAAAAAAAAGTCTGTAAAAGGATTACTTCTGTTAGAGGAAATTACTTTGATTAACTGAAAGGCATAATTAAAACCTCTGGCCTGTAATTAATCAAATTGTAGTCTCATTTCTTCATCAATTTCTAATGCATCATACAGTATATCAAAATATGACAAAGTATTTGAAATAGCAATGGTAAAATTCAGAATATATTCATAAAATCTAGAGGAGTGCCACACATCAAGAAGGAAGCATGAAATATTTTACAGAAATTAAATGTGTTAATTTTACACTTAATTTAAAACCTCTGGGATAGACTAGAGAGAGCTTTTGTATAATATAGAGAGATTACTGTGGGAAGCTTTGGTTTCAGTTTTGCTAAATTTGAAAATTAAGATATGCCATATTTATATTTCTTACAGGAAACCATCTTTTAATATTCGATGCAAAAATAATTTTATCAGCCTTACTTTTAATATATAATTTTAAGATGCTGAAATCTGACAGTTGTGATACTAATTATGTCTTATTTAAAATATAGCTGTACTATAAAGCACTAAATCCTGGGTCTCTGGTGGTGAGAGATTGTACCGTGTAACATATTACACTGCTAATTCGTAACGTTTCTTTGTGAAATTGCAAGCAGGGCCATCTCAAACATCTTGTTAATGAGCCTTTTCCTGCCTCCCCTGGGAATGCAGATGGGCTTTGCTTCTAGCCCTTCTGGAGGCAAATAAAGAAATAGAACTGACTAGGTTATAAACCCAGATGAAATCTTCATATGAGAAAATTCTCATTTGTGCCATCTGTTCGGGCTGAACTGGAGATGAAATATAAGGTGTCATTGCCACAATCCCTAGAGGACTGTCACCAAGTGATCTTCCTTCAAATTTGCCTTCAACTTATCACGAGCTGCTTCAATTCTTTTCCAGTATGTTCACCATAATGTCATCAGCCTTCAGTTTCCTCTTGGTTTTTAAATGCATCTGTGACACAGCTGACCAGCTCTTTTCTTGAAATGTGTATCTCTGCCATGAAACTTTCTCAACACCCTTTCAAAATTTTGTCTTTCTTTTTTCTTTAATAAAATGTAGCTTTTATTGAGTAAAAGAAAAAAGAAATTCAGCTGCATAATAGAAAGATTCCAGTTTGATCAAATTGTAACAAGTCTTCCTATTTGCATGCGAGGAGCCTCACTAGTCCACAGGGAGCACTTGGGAACGACTGCTTCAGTGGATTGGTTCTCACTCTCGCGCACATTATCAGCTTCTGGTCAGTCCCAAGAGGCAAGGGCGGAGGGCATGATGGTTCTCACAGAGCTACTTTATAAATAAACTCTATGTGACTTTTCCAGGAGTCTCTTACATTCTTTTATTTTAAAAGATCTGAGCAGAAAATAGAACAGAGGACCATTAAGTGGTGTTGTGTGGTTGTGTGATACATGAAACGGCCTGGTCTATGGAATTGTGATGGGTAACACAAACAGCATGATTAGGCATTATGTGAAGAGCATGACACACTTCCACCATGGCCTGTCCAATTGGTGTGAGTAAACTGTCCCTGTTTTTCTAAGCATTCATAGGCGTGAGCCCCGACGTAATCCCGCTTAGTCTGGATGAGGTTGTCTGGGAGCATCTTGTGTCTGTATCCATCACAGAAGGAGACAGCAGTGGTGAAACAGGGCATGGGAATGCTGGCTCAGACCCTGGTGCTGACCACCTGCTACCAGCAGTCCTGGCAGTTTTCAACAGCCAACTTAAAGAAGTCTCTAATAATAGGTTCTCAAGTTCTAGGTGTTGATTAAATGCATCCTTTATCTTTCCTAGAAATATACTTCTGATGATGCAGCCTCCCTCCTCCACATCAGGACAATATGACCATAATTGAGGGTCCAGCCAAATTCACTGGTTGCCTGTCTTAGCAGTGTAAAGCCTTGAGCGTCAGAGATGATCTTGGAAGCATAGAGGTCATTCCGAATGTCTGCCAGGAATGATTTCTTATCATCATCAAACTAATTCTTTTGGGGACCCTTCAGCTTTTTGCTAACTTGAATTCTTTCATCCTTCAGAGAGGATAAGCACTGAACAAAGACAGCTTTTCCATTGAGGGTGACAGGAATGCCATCTTCCAGGGTGGAGATGGTGGTCCACTTCCTGGTGCCCTTCTGTTCCGTGCTGTCCCTGATCTTTGGCAGCAGGTATTTGCCATCGGTATCTTAGAATATCGGCTGTGATTTCAATCAAGAATGAATGGAGCTCTGTCTTATTCTAGTCCTCAAAGGCCTCTGTCATCTTGTTTTGATTTCAATCAAGAATGAGTCGAGCTCTCTTATTCCAATCCTCAGAATCGTATGCCATCTTGTTTTGCTCCATGCCCAGTACCTGTTTCATCAGGTGGTAAGCCCCACTGATCAGCTGCATAGCCACATACTCTATCCTATTGTACACCATCTTTACAAAGTGTCCTGCTCCCTCCTCTCCTACCCAGTCAGAGGAAAGTTCTTCAGTTTTCTTTTGCAGTGATGCCTTGGAAGATTGTCTTGATAAGGGCCAACTTCTTTGTTCCCTCTTGGCATGCATTATATAGGCCATACTGGGATCCTTTTCCTCCAGCACTAACTTTGCTCTCCACAGATAAAATTTCCTTGGCCTTGTGGTCTCTACATCGTCTTGTGGCATCCCTATATTCGAAATTTCCTCCATCAATGATAATGTCACCAGTGTGCAACAATGATACTAATTTTTTCACAAAATCATCAACAGCTTGACCAGCCTTCACAAGAAAGACAATACGCCTGTGGCTCTTTCAGCTTGGAGACCATCTTCTTCAAGGACTGAACACCAACATCTTTGGTCCCTTTGCCTTGTTGCCAAGGAATCATCAACTTTGGAGACTGTACTATTAAAAGCACAAGCCACAAAGCCATGGTCATTCATGCACAAAATTAAGGTCTGGCCCATGACAGCCAGTCCAATCAGTGTTATGCCAGCTTGGGCCATGGTGGAAGCATCAGACAGAGTAGAACTGGAGTGGGCAAAGTGCGGAGGGCTCACGGCTCACAGGCAAGTGAAGGATATACCAGCTGCCAGAGTTTTGTCTCTTTAGATGCCTCTTTTTCCTCCCCCACCTGCTAAATAGAAATATTTTTGAAACTTTTATCCTTAGCCATTTATAGAAGCTTAATCTCTGTACTTTCTCCCACAAAGAACACATCTACTTCTTCAGTGTTGGTGACATCTTTGTGCCAATTCCCAAATCCTCCCATAAGTATTTTTCTTCTATTCTCTGACCAGCCACCTGGACATTTCCAACTGGACTGGCCGTTCAAATTTAAAAAACTGCAAACCTCACATATCTTTGAGCCCCAAAGCATTTATCTTTATGTCTTTCCTATTACTATTAATGGCAATGCTATATTCACAGTCTCATAGGTTTCAAAAAGGAAATAGCTTTTGATTTTGCCTCCTCTTTCTCTTCTCCTAGTTCTGGTTAGTCTTTCTTTGTAATTTTGTCCCCATTTGTTTACTCCTTTTTATTCCAGTTTTTTGCCACCATTATGTGGCCTTCATAACATTACATTTAGACTATGGCAATTGTTAGGGGATGTCCCTATGTTTCATGACTGTTCACTGCTGCCAGCGAGGCTGAAGCTGCAGTTGTTCCTTGCTTACCATGGCACTGCTCCATAACCCAGCCACTATAAGGCAGATGTGCTATAAAGACTTTCCAAGTTCAAGAAATGAATCCCAGGAGTTTTTCCCTTGACTAAATCCCGTGCTTACTTTAGCATAACACTTCAGAGGCCAGATTCAATGGGAGAAAACAACAGAGAGAACTTCTTGATGTTGCTGGCCTTCTGCAAGGCAGAGGCTTTGCTGCCTTCTTGCAACTTGACCATAACTCAGACTAAATGTTTTTCAGTGGATAGGGGGTGGTTCTAATGGGATGAAGACACAAGTTACTTAATAGTCTTTAGAGATAGTCCATTACTTTTTGCTTTTCTGTCTACCCAAGTCTTCAAATAACACTTATTGGAGAGCTTTGGTGGGTAGGTAATGATTATTTGTAAGATGAACAGATTACTGGAAGATTATTTATAAGATTATTAATAAGTACTATAATATTTATATTTATTACTTATAATAAATAACATATTATTAAATATATATGGCTGGGCACGTAGCTCACGCCTGTAATCCCAGCACTTTGGGAGACCGAGGCAGGCGGATCACTTCAGGTCAGGAGTTCAAGACCAGCCTGGCCAACATGGTGAAACCCCGTCACTACTAAAAATACAAAAATTAGCTGGGTGTGGTGACACACACCTGTAATTGCAGTTAGGTGGCTGAGGCAGGAGAATCGCTTGAACCCAGGAGGCGGAGATTCTAGTGAGTTGAGATCGCACCACTGCACTCTAGCCTGGGCAAAAGAGTGAGACACCGTCTCAAAAAATACATATGTGTGTGTGTGTCTGTGTATATATATATATATATATATTATATATAAGAAATACTCATTTATGAGATTAGTTATAAGATGAATAATAAAGAAAGCTTTGCATTCCCTTTTTCTATTCTTTGTACTATCTGTATTGGATAAGAATAACTCATCAGATGGTTCTTAACCTATCAAATAAAACAGGCATTGGCACATCTTATTAATAGAAACAATCACTTATTGAATATGTTCTAAAGTTATCACTATGGAACATGCCCTTCTGAAATTAAACAGAGCTAAACAATTTCTGGTATTAATTTGGTTTACACATTTAATCCTATAGCTTTCTGTCTGATAAACCTCCTTCTCTATCTTCTAATTCTATGGTTTGTCTAGGAAAAGGAAGTTAAGCCTTAATTATTGAATTAACTTATGCATTTTTATTTAGAAAACAGACACATTTACTAAGAACATGCTAATTATGGGTACTACCATGTGAGATGTAAATAGCAGCTCCATTAATTCAGAAGTTTTACTATTTCTTTCATGCAATAGTAAAATTTATTGTTTTTTCAAAATTCTATTTAAGACCCTGTTTCCCCTGGTCAGATGAATATAACTAATCATTTTAGCATTTTTGAAAAGCACACTGATTAGCAAAGTAAAGCTTAGGCTTAAAATCTAAACTAGGAGAATATCTCTTTTCCATTGTAAAATAACTTAAAACAAAATTTGTGTAAATGACTGAAGTACAAATGCAGTTCTGTTACATGTATAGGTTGTGTAGTGGTTAATTCAAAGCTTTAGGGTATCCATCACCCAGATAATGTACATCATACCCACTAATTACTCATTATCCCCCCACATAAAATAACCTTCCCTATAGTTGATTATTTGAAAAATCTGAATCTATCTTACAATCAATGTCAAATGAAATTTGCTGCCACCAGGGAGAAGGTAAGTTGATAAGTAGTTGTCAATGACTAAACACATATAAATGTAACAGATGTACAGGCTATTGATCACCCAATTGTCACCTCAGTTAAGAGCCTACATGAATAACATCACATTCTGGTAAAGTTGTAATGAACTGCATATCCCTGTCACTTAAAACTTTTTCTAAAATAAATATTATGGTGCAGTCTTAAAGTTATTTTATATTAGGAAGGCTATCTGTTTTAGTTCAGGTGACATATTGAAAGGCTGCAGAAAATTTGGGAGAATAGGTGGAGAATTTCCTAAGATAGCAGAGGTTGATACAGCCAACGTAAGCATCATAAAAGGCACCCACAGCATCAAATGTCTATTTGTTGAAAGGTTGCAGCTGGCTTATAAGACAAACTACCTCCCAGTGGTATATCATTTAATTACCAGAAGTAAAACTACAAAATTGGCTAAGTAGAGAGTTCAAATGAATCCCTGGTACTGTTTAGGATGTCTCATGGTTGTGAGTAAGCCGGTGAATAGTGGAGTGGAATGCCACTTGATGTTGCACATGACTGCCAAGGGCCAGCAGTGACTTAGAACAATCTTTACATCCTCGATGTTAAGAAGGCTTAGACCAATCTTTCTCAATGTATGTTGGTGGGCTACATTAGAATTAGCTGAGATGCTTGTTTAGAATTGATTGCATCCCTGGGGTCTCCTGCTTCTCCTCAAGGTCATAATATGGAAGGTAGGAGGAAGGAATGTGCATTTTAACATTTGAAGGCTGTCATCCTTAAACTCCTGTGAGTAGTCCCGAAAAATAAAGTGGAATGCAAATATATGTACCATTTATGGTTTATTAAGCTAAAAAGAATACTTTTGAACATTTAATATATATTTTAAGTAAAAAAAAAAAAAAGCTATTGTTGTGAATCTTACCATCAATGAATGGTATTTTACAATTAAAGAACGGTAATATTTTAACAATAGTGAGCTTACAAGTCTTAAAAAAGAAGGATGACTGATATGGCTATGCCCCATATACATGCTCTAAACTAAGCCACCCTACTCAACAACGGCATGAGGTCCAAGGTGCAGCCTGTGGTTAGGAACTGGGAAAACAGTTCATTTGTTCGAGGATGTGGTCAAAGTCACCTAAGTTTTGCCAAATTTTTAAACATTGCTTAGGAAAAAACTTCATAGTGAGAACAGAGTAGGATAAATGTAAATCACTCAGGCAACTGCTTGGCAGAGTAAGTATGGGTAAAATGTTCTCAACCAGGATGATTTTACACCTCAGAAGACATTTTTGGTTGTCACACTGGTGTGAAGGAGAGAGGAGATACTGGTAGCCAGAAATGCTGCTAAACATCTTTCAATGCACAAAAGAAGCTCCAACAACAAAGAATTACCTAGCCCAAAATGTCAGTGGTGTCGAGGTTGAAAATCTCTATTCTTGAGAATAACCTTCTGTAACCACCAGATTTTCAGGGTGATTCTGGACAAAGAAATAGAAAAGAAGCCCAAGAGTACAATGTCTGTTTTCTTTCAACAACAGAACAAAGCCGTCTGTTAGAAGAATACAGTAGAGAAGAACCAAAGTCCTGACCATTATGGCAAAAACATTCTTTTGTCTCATAAACTGAAAGAAATTCTCAGATTGGCCAGTGATATTCACCAAAGGGCAACATGTCAGTTTGAAAACTGAGATTCACTGAAGAAAATTCAGCAGGAGACAGATGAGACAACAACAACAACAAAATAATGAAATGTCAAAGAGAGGATGGAAACCCATGATAGAAACAGCACAAATTACAATAAAGACATAAGTAGCTGCTTTGCTTATGTAGAATAGCGTGTACACTAAGGGCTCAAAATAGAAATGAAATAACAACATGAATAACAGCCACTGTCATATTCTGTGTTACCTAATTTAATCCTGACAATATCACTATTGGATGGATACCAGTGTTCCTGTTTTCAAAATGAGAAAACTAAGGTATTGAAACTGAACCCCTTCCTTAAATCGTATACAAAAATCACTTCAAGATAGATTAAAGACCTAAGTGTAAAACCTAACACTGTAAAAACTCTGAAAGATAACCTAGGGAATGCCATTCTGAACATAGGCTCTGCAAAGGTTTTTTGACAAAAACGCCAAAAGCAATTGCAACAAAAACAAAAATTGACAAGTGAGACCTAATTAAACTAAAGAGCTTCTCCACAGCAGAAGAAACTATCAACAGGGTAAACAGACAACCTACAGATTGGGAGAATATATTTGCAAACTATGCATCCAACAAACATCTAATATCCAGAATCTATAAGGAACTTAAAGAAATAAACAAAAAACAACTCCATTAAAAAATGAACAAAAGACATGAACAGACACTTTTCTTTTGTGTTGTTGTTTAAACTTTTCTTTTAACTTTTATTTTAGGTTTGAGAGTGCATGTGCAGGTTTGTTATGTAGGTAAACTCATGTTACAGGGATTTGTTATACATATTACTTCATCATCCAGGTACTAAGCCTAGTACCCTGTAGTTTATTTGTCTGCTAGTCTCCTTCCTCTCTTTCTCCACCCTCAAATAGGCCCCAATGTGTGTTGTTCCTTTCTTTGTTTTCATGAATTCTCATCATTTAGCTTCCACTTGTACGTGAGAACATGTGGTATTTGGGTTTCTGTTTCTGCATTAGTTTGCTAAAGGTAATGGCCTCCTCCTCCATCCATGTTCCCAAAAAAGACATGATCTTGTTCTTTTTTATGGTTATACAGGGTTTTGTGGTATATATGTACCACATTTTCTTTATCCAGTCTATCACTGATGGGCATTTAGGTTGATTCTGTGCCTCTGCTATTGTGAATAGTGCTGCACTTAACATGGGTGTACATGTATCTTTATGGCAAAACGACTTACATTCCTCTGGGTATATACCCAGTAATGAGACTGCTGGACCAAATGGTAGTTCCGTTTTTAGCTCTTTGAGAAATCACCATACTGCTTTCCACAATGGTTGAACAAATTTACACTCCCACCAACAGTGTATAAGTGATACTTTTCAAAAGAAGACATATATGTGGATAACAAACATATATATATAAAAAAAAGCTTAACATCTCTAATAATTAGAGAAGTGCAAATCAAAACCACAATGAGATACCATCTCATACCAACCAGAACGGCTATTATTAAAAAGTCAAAAAATAACAGTTGCTGCGAAGATGTTAGAGAAAAGAGAACACGTATACACCGTTTGTGGGAATGTACATTAGTTTAACCATTGTGGAAAGCAGTATGGCAATTTCTCAAAGAACTTAAATCAGAACTAGCATTTGACCCAGCAATCCCATTACTGGGTATGTATCCAAAGGAATATAAATCATTCTACCATAAAGATACATGCACACATATGTTCATTGCAGCACTAATCACAATAGCAAAGACATATAAATACTCATCAACAGTAGACTGGATAAAGAAAATGTGATATATATATGTGTGTGTATATATATGTGTGTATATATTTACATACATGTATACACACACACACACACACACACACCATGGAATACTACACAGTCATAAAAAAGAATGAGATCATGTCCTTTGCAGCAACATGGATGGAGCTGGAGGCCATTGTCCTAAGCAAACTGATGCAGGAACAGAAAATCAAATACTGCATGTTCTCACTTATAAGTAAGAAGAAGGGAGAAACAGACACTACTTGAAGGTGGAGGGAGGAGGGAGAGGATAAAAAAACCTACCTATTATCCTTGGAAGCAGTGGCAGTGAGGTGAGTTGAGAATCCAGTGCTTCAGCAACTAACAGCCACGATGGCAGTGTGAGTGGTGTGTATCACATAGCAGTAGGGCGCAGCTTTGTGTCCTAAGCAGATATTCCTGTCAGGGCCTTGTCCATGTTCTCTCCTGGGTAGGCCCCCATTTCCATTCAATTTTTAAAGGTTGATTCTCCAGCATTTTTATCATATCAGTAAAATTCTCCTATTTTTCCAATAACTTATTTTCATCTTAAATTAGCTAGGATCAGTTTCAGTGGCTTGCAAGCAAGATTGCTTCAGTACTGGAAGGGGAAGATCGGATAACTCTTCTGAGTTATACATGGGGTTGGAATTTGAAATAAAATCTGAACAACGATCTCACCTCTCCCATTTCAGGGGATTGCCGCTCTGACCATGAGGTGGTGTTTTCAAGCCAGTGATCCTGGGATGAGGAGGAGAAGGGTAATGGAGAGGGAAATGACAGAAGCCTAGATAATACTTATCTGGCACTCGGTAGATTTACATTTCCTTAAAGTAAAATATTTGCACTTTGTCTTTTAAAATGTTATGTTATGCCCTTTCCCCCACCCCATGCATTCTTCCCCAAATTCTTCTCAAGTCCTCTTCCTTCCTGTCATCCTTGTCTGAGCTCAAATGCCCCTTCTTCAGAGATGGCCTCTCTGACCACCTAAAGTGGTCTCTCATGTTCTTATCTCTCACAAATCCCATTTTATTTTCTCAATAGCACTGACCCTCCCAGATCTATTTGATTATTGTTTATGAGTTTAAATCCCCCAGTCCTGTACCCAATCCTTTCTCCAACTGTATCCCCAATGCCTCAAACAGACCTAGAATAAAGTGAATATATTTTGGATAAATAAGGCAGTGGATGAAGCCCCAACTTCTTAGCCTTTTATATACTCTTTATACTTTCAGAATCGCTGAAATTCCTGTGCGTTTATATTCTTGCCATGTGGAGATTAGTGGGTAGGGGAGGAGGATGGACTATTTATTTAGTTGGACAATAATCCACAATTTCTAAAGGGAGAGTTTTAAAAATTAAAGGAATATCTTATCATCTATAAATTTAATTCTCTTTTATTAATATCAAGGTACTATCAAGGAACTTTTGAAAGAAGTTGAACTGTACAGAAAACCTAGTATATGACACTGGTCCCTTTCTCACAAACATACTTTAATTTGATGCAATAAAATATCTTCATGTAAGTAATATAAAAATTGTTTTCTGCGCATATACTGAGTATCATGCACTATGTCCGTTGCTGGAGAAATCGTTGCGAATAAGGTAAAACAGTCTTTGCCCTCAGGGTGCTAAAAATTTTGTGAAGGATCCAGATAAGGAAACTGTTCAAACACATGTAATAATTGATATGACAGATCAATTCAGAGTGCCATGGGAACATACAAGAGTGGTGCTTACCCCAGGCTGGAATGGAAGGTGGGTGATAGGCAGGGAGGCCTAAGCTGGGATCTCCTGGTGAGTTAGCTGCAAGCAGGAGGGATCATGCAAGGGAGTCAGCAGGTGTAAAAAGGAATCACATGAAGAGGTCAGGCTGGAACAGCACATGCTGACCATATCACACACATAGAACCACAATCAGTTCACTGATCCTGGACAGGTGTCAGACACAGCCTGTTTCCTCCAGTTGAGTTCATTCTACCATGATTCCAACCCTTGTGTGTATAAATCCTCTCCATCAATGCACAACCTACATATCACTTCTTCCAGGAAACCATTCCTGATCTTTCAGACATAAGAAACTTCTTTCTCCTTTGAACCCCTGTTGTTTATTGGTTTTCTTAGAGACTGTCTCAGATGGCCATGCAGATTGTGCACTGCACAACTTACCCAAGCATGTGTGGCAGCTAGCTGTACCTACACACAGGTACTTATTCACACATCGTATCTTTCCTGCCAATCTTTAAGCAACTCGAGGGCAATTTCCGTTGGCTTTTTCTGTATTTCCTTTTGTGCCAAAAACATTTCACTGGATCTGTTACCCAGCTGTCTATATCAGTATGAATTTAGAATGTGAATGATATATTAGTTCAGTGAGAAACATGAAGAAAACCTATATATATTTTGGAAAATGTATGAGAATTTGTTAAAGGTGTATCATTAATGGTATTTAGATGTAGTGGGAGTGAGAGACTAATCCTACCCTGCCCGAAGCTCAGTTCAGCTCCTTTCTTTTTAAATTTTGAAACTCACTTTGTGTTATGTTATCTTATGACTTCAGAGGATTCACAAGAACTCAATCTGTTGAATTTACCATTGAGTAACTACGCATTGTTTTCTTCTTTTTCTTTTCTGTTCTTCTTATTTTTAACAGCGCAACAGTCATTTGAACTGTACATCTGTTAACCAGAAGGCCAACCTGACTTCAACTCTTACTGCTTTCCTAATGGCTCTATTGGAAAGCTCTTACATCTTACCACCATCTGGTGCCACTAGCCTCTGAAATCTTTTAGGCAGTCTGTGCTAAAGGGTGTGTGTGTGTGTTGAAAGACATATTCAGGGATTTTCTTTTCTTGAAATTACCTTCAGTGACTCAGAAAAGTTTAGTTTGTATCTCCTATCCTTATTTTATTAAATTCAGTTAGACTATCAGGATTATAACTGTTTTGGATGATGTCTAAACTCCACAGAATTCTACATTTCCCTTCTGGTTTTTTTCACACACATACAATCTCAAAAACAAAACCTCTTCTAACTCCCTTTATCTATCTTGGGGATTTGAGAGGCTCCAGGAAACATCCCCCTACCCTCCCACCCAATGATATCATTGTAGGGCTGGGAATTCCCACTTCTAGTTAATCTTTGAGGTTGCATCCCTGAAGGCAACTGTGAAAACACAAATGTAATCTAAAAGCAGCATCACGTTAAGCCCTGAGAGTTTCAATTACTTCATTAAGGGGCACATGGGTGAGGAAACAAGAAGCAGCACAATTTATTACTGATGGAAAAAAGGCAAAGGAAGTGAGTGTGGCCAGATGGTCTCAATGAAGGCTCTGGACATAAAATAAAAATGTGTAGAAAGGCATGTACACAATATTGGAACCTTGACAATTATCAACATTACATTTTACAGTTGGCAATCAATTATATAACACTTATCAACCTAAAATGTTTTTTCTTTTTTTCCCAAGTAGGTACATTTTTAAAAATTATCAAATTTTCTTTCTTACTGACTCGAAACTAAATTTGCTGCATTCATAGAGAGATGGGCTACTCGGGATGCAATAAATCCCCTCTACGTCAGGAGTGCCCTGAAATTCAAACAATATGCAATTGATTTTACCACATTTGGAGAGGTGGTATCTGGGCTGAAAGGGAGAAAACTTATGATAAGTGATAAATTATCAAGATGTGCTCTTACCTTAAGTATAGGGAACATCTTTTCCAAGGGAACAAATATCTAACACCCAGATTTGGATTTGGATTTTTTGAAAGTTTATTCATATATGTAAGTATAGAGACACTGCTTGACTAAATTTGAAGTAAGATTTTACAGTGCGAAGAGCTGCTATATTTTCTGTCTTACCAAGAGTAGTGATTCACCAGATTTCTCAGAATTAGCCCAAATCAGAACATGACAAATGAATTTTCAATAGCAGAGCATGCTGTTTATTTGAAGGCTGTATGTATACATTCAGCATTTCAGAAGTAAATGCTTTAGATTATTGAACTGCTAAGTAGATCTGCTTTTTACAAGTTCTTTTCTCAAAATATTTTCAAAGGAAATTATTTATTCAACAAATCTTTTTCTTAAGTGTCTATGCACTGTAATGTGCCAGATATTGTTCTAGGTTCTAGATATGACACCTCAATATGGTACCTATTTATATAGTCAAAAAGATTATGCAAAGAAACAAAGGTGATGAATTAGATGAGAATTTTGACACTAAAGATATTTAAGTCTTTTTGATACAGTTACCCAATTGTCTTACATTTTATGAATATTGGAAAGATAACACTGATCTGAATTATGTGTTGGCAAAAGAGAAATATTCAGCTTGACCGTGCAGTTCTGTCCCACCTGGCTGCTGAACCACAGTAACATGAGTGGAGAACCATGTCTTGTCTAGCTACTCCGTACAGAGACATCCTTATTGAGATGCCAGTAAGACTAACATCCAAACAGCAAATTGGTCTAGAAACGTGGGGCTGGCATAGAGAGTAAGTAAGACAGCCTTCTCCTTTAAAAATGTCTGTCCCTAAGGCATGTCAGATAGTGAAAATAACATAATTTGCTTTAATTATAAAAGTGAAACTTTATTAAATTTTTTTCCTGGGTAGAAATACCAAATCTCCAGATCATTATGAGGCGCTTGCCCAACCTAAGTGAAATGTAAATAAAATTGTGTGTCAACGACCTGGCTATCTGTGTTGTTTATAGTCGTGAGCATCTAGGGAATAAATAAATTTACAAAGTCACCCAAAAAGGTGACATCTCATGGTGGGCATGGAGAGTGACGAGAGATTTAAATAGAGAACTTAAAGGCCAATGTGACCTACTTCACATTTTAGCTGGATTTGCCCTGAATTCATTCTGACTACCCTTCAATCATTGAGCTGTTCTCAGAAATACTGAGTGTAGAGGAAACAAACTGTGAAATTTGGCTGGAAACACATGGTTGTGAAAGGGGAGTAGTAGCCAGAAAAATAATTTAGTATTTTAACAGAAGGCTCTGACTGGCCAGTCAAGTTATTTGGACCTCATTCATTTTTTTCATTCAGTGAATACTTATTAAGGATTCATTATGTGTCCGGAGCTGTTTGGAGCAATGAAAACTCAGCATTAAACAAGACAAAGGGGTGGAGAGAAAAAATTAACAAGAAAATATCAGGTGGTGGTAAGAGCTATGAAGATAAAACAGTGGACAGTGATTGAGATCACAGGATTTATTGGGGCTCATACGTGGTCAGGGAAGACCTCTCTAAGTGAGTGACATTTAGGGTGAGACTCTGATGACAAGAAGCAAGCATCCATAAGGAGTTCCAGGGAGAAGAAACAGGCTGTAAAGTGCGAAGTGGTTGTATGACTGGAGAATAATGATCAAGGGGGAAGGACAGTTGGAATGATGAGGTCAAGTGAGGTAGGCAGTGGATCAGTTTACAGAAGGTCTCTTAGGCCATGGCAATGAGTTTGTGTGTTTCCCTAAATGCAATGGAAGGTTTTAATCAGGGATGTGATAGGATATGATCGACAGATTTTATTTTAAAGTTCATTCTACTGCTGTATGTGAAAAATAGATTTGAGATGGGCAAGGCTAGAAGCAGGGAGACTAGTTTTTGGTAATTAACAAAAAGGATATTTTCATAGCTAAATGAGAGGTACTGGTACTTTGGACAAGGAAGATAGGAAGTGGAGCAAAGAGACAGTTTTTGGATATATTTTGAAGGCAGATCTGATAGGACTTGTTCATGAAGTTTACAAGGGAAAAAGGAATTAAGAAAGACTCCTGAATTTTTGGTTAATGAAATGGGAGGAAGCAGGAGGAGACTGGGGTTGAGCAGATTTGATGGGAGTCCAGAGTTCTCTGGGTGATGGGGAGCCATTTAGGTTTTGTTTGTTTGACATTAAAGTGGAAAATGACATGACAAAAGTTGCACTTTCAACAGATGACACCTATCTGAGATTACGTGTGGAAGGATCAGGGATGCACTTCTAGTCTTAATTCTAACATTAGTTAACAATGTGACAGTAAAAGTTACTTTTTTTGGCTCACTATCGTTCATGATTGTTTATTAAAGCTTTGTAAGTACCAGAAACTAGGCAAGGAGTTGTGAACAGCAAGATGAATGAGAAATTTCCTAGTGGAGGAGCTTGTGCTGAACCTGAAGTCATTAGCAAGAGCACATCTAACTCTAACACTATTATTATTTACAGTCATGTTTCTGGCACAAGACCAAAGTACTATGGGATTAACAAAATTGGAATGCTTATTTCTGCCTGGGATTATTTTGAGTGGGCTAGGGAGAGGAAGGATTTATCCAGTCTACTTAAAGTTACCCCAGAATCCCTCTGCGTGTGTTGATATGGCTTGGCTGTGTCCCCACCTAAATCTCATCTTGAATTGTAGCTCCCATAATTCCCACGTGTTGTGGGAGGGACCCAGTGAGACATAATTGAATCATGGTGGTGGTTCCCTCCATACTGTTCTCATGGTAGTGAATAAGTCTTACAAAATCTGATGATTTTACAAGGGGTTTCCCTTTTTGCTTGACTCTCATTCTCTCTCTTTGCCAGCCACCAGGTAAGATGTCCTGTTGCTCTTCCTTTGTCTTCCACCATGATTGTGAGGCCTCCCAAGCCATGTGGAACTGGGAGTCAATGAAACCTCTTTTTCGTTATAAATTACCCAGTCTCAGGTGTGTCTTTATCAGCAGCATGAAAACAGACTATTACAGATGTGGTCTATATATGCCTCACCATTCTCTGAATACATTTTTAATTTTCCCCATCTTCTTCTCCACAGTAACTGATAGTTTTTGTTGTTTGCTTTTTAGGTCTTCAACTATTACGGTGGGGGGGCGAACATTACTACATAACTTATCAACAGAGGACACACTGTCATGCATAGGGATGTTAAGCCACTTTGTAGGCAGAGGAAATATTCAGAAGAAGGCCACAGGGCATGGTGAGAAACAGAGCATCTGATGTAAAAACTACTTTCAGTAAAGCCAACTTCATTTATTTCTGTGACTCATCAGTTTGTATTTTAAAAGGCCCAAAGCCTTGCCATCAAAGATCTGAAATCATTCATCTCTAGTCCAGAACCAAGCATAGTAAAGAATGGGTACTCAAGAAAAGTTTACTCTTTGTGTTTGGGGGAGTTGGCAATCCTTGTTTGTTATGGTGGCTGTTGTTTAATTATGACACTAAGACTAAGATAACTGAATAGAAAGGAAAAATTTAGAAGGGGTAATAGGAGAAAGCCATTAATCTTCAGCTTTTCCTGTCCTGAGAACTGTTAGGTCATTGTCTTTACTTTTCAGTCCTTCAAATTGTTACTCCTTTGTTGCAACAGATTCCTCAGGGCATAATCGAAAGCTGGCAGATGTCTGCTCCTCTTTGGATAGATGAGAAAGAGCAACCAGGCCAACCACAGGAGCACATTACAGGCAGAAGGGCTGCTGTTAACAAAGGCAAAGAGGTGCCTGCAGGTCCTACATTGCCCAGGGGAAGATGGTGTTTTAAAGGAACCATTCCCACCTGACCTAGTTAGAAGGCTACATATTATCATTCATTATCCAATTCGATTTTCCATTTACCATATTTACTTTTATTTCCCCAGAAACCCTTTATTTTCTGCCTAAATAGGAGACGTGAGAGAGGAAGGCAGCAACTAAGGCAGACAAATCTGGCAAAATAGTATCAGGACGAGGGTGAATGGCAATATGCAACAATATTGCAGGTGTTTCGGTGTGGTTTTTAAATTATTATTATTTTTTTCTCTTGAATGTTTTTAGGTGTTTTAGTGCATATAAATTAGACTATTCTATGAAACTTGCAACAAAATTCTGAGCAAAGAGAGTCTATCAGGGCATACTGCCAAAGTTTCTATGCCAGGGATCCCAGTATCTCTCAAAATTGCCCTCAATGGTGTCAGTGGAAGAAAGGTCTTATAGGGAAAGAGAAAACGCAAAAATGGGGGCAATGGCTCCTCAGTGAATTGCTGATATTCCTATTTATTCTCCCTGTGAAATGGAGCAGAGACCACACCGCCAAAAAACCCAAATCTAGACTGGCCTCACATCTCATGGCTGAGCTGAGAGTGGAACTGCTCACATGCAGGAAGCAGGAACTATGCTGTGGTGTTGTCTTGCTTGGCCATCATGTCCCTGCTTTTGTAAGTGACTCTGGGCTCTTTTACTTTTTCTTCTCCATTCCTCAAGTAAATCAACTGAAGTAAGCATGATTTGTTTTTCCTTTCTTATCCATTTTCAAAAGAAAGCACATCTTTAAAACTCTTGAAATGTTTATAAGGACTCCTTGTGCAATGAAGGGAAAATTAAAAAAATACAGATAAAGATATACATGTATCTTAAAATCACTTATAATCTCACTTCTCAAAAATAACTATTTAATACTATGAGTATTTGTAAGGAATTTCTGTCCTGAAGTCTTTCTTTCAAGGAAACAAGAAAACAAAAAACTGATGTCTTTTCCAACATGAACATACACATGGAGGCATTAATGTATATGTGCTCATCTATAAGCTGCTTTCTCTCTTAGCAATATGTCAATTAACGTTTTTAAGGCTGATTGTAAAATCTCAAAATAAATTTATAAGTGTTAAATTTGAACTTTTCTCAAAAATTTTCCAAATGGTTCTGAGAGTTTCTTGGGGCATCTCATATGAACTCTAAAAACAATCTTCTCTGCTATTTTCCTTTGTCTCCTTCATCGCTGTATCCTATTCCTATTAACAGCCCAAGTGTGGCTATGTCTTCCTCCCCTCCCCTTTTCCAGCAACAGGATCTTTGCTGCTGGTGGTGGCATCTGATGTCTGGAAAAATGTTCCTGATGCTTAGTGCCCAAGATATAGTGGCCACCCCTTATCTGCAGAGGATACATTCCAAGACCCCCCCAGTGGATGCCTGAAATCTTGGATAGGGCAGAACCCAATTGTCATCCACTGGAACACATTTCTGTTCATGGCTTCCACCTACAAATTTAATGCCTTTTTCATCTTAACTAAGCCCTTATCATACACTGTGATAAATTTTTGCAGTTTGAGGTACATCAGCAAAACTAGTACAAATTTCTTTTTCCTTCTTCACAATTTCCTGTATAGAAGATGTGTTCTTACTGTAGATTTTGGCAACCTCTGCATTTGATTTTGTTTCTTTCCTCATTAAGTCGAGAACCTTCACCTTTCCACTTAAAGGAAGCACTTTACAGCATCTCGTTGGCCTATCTGAATTGCTAGCATCACAACTCTTGCACTTTGGGGCCATTATTAAGTAAAATAAGGGTTGCTTGAACACAAGCACTGTGATAGTGCAATGGTTGATCTAATAACTGAGATGGTTACTAAGTGACTAATGGGCTGGTGGCATGTATAGCATGAAAACACTGGAAAAAGAGATGATTCACATCCCAAGCGGGATGGAGAACAGCACACAGTTTAAAATTTATGAGTTGCTTATTTTTGGAATTTTTCCATTTAACATTTTTAGACTGTTTTTGACCATAAATAATAGAAAGCACTAAAAGCTAAACTGGAATCAGTGGGGACTAGTGTGTATATATCCGTACTAAATGCCATGTCCTCGTCTTATTAATGTCATTGAAACTAACAGAGGAGTTGTTTTTCGGCTCTTAAGGTACCTGGTTTTTTGTCCTTTATTCTTTCTATTGAAGCTTCCCTTTCTCTAGTACTTATGCATCCATCTGCTCATTCGTTCAACAAATACATGAACGAGATATTAGGAAAAAAGTAGCCAGCAAGACAGACATGGTGCCTGGCCTCTTGGAACTGATAAAAGAAAAACTTCAGCTGAATTAAATTGAAAGGGGTTTAATTGAGCAATGAACAATTCATAAATTGGGTGGCCTTCCCAGCCAGAGTAGGCTCAGGGACATCAGTGCAGCCATGTGTGGAAGAAGATTTATGGACAAAAAATGGAAAGTGGCACATAGAGAACAGAAGTGAGGTACAGAAACAGCTGGATTGGTTGCAGCTCGGTGTTTGCCTCATTTGAACACGGTTTGAACAGTTGGCTACATTTGATTGGCCAAAACTCAGTGATTGGCACAAGTGCGGGCTACAGTCTGTTTATAACTCCACTTGTTATAGTTCATGATGTACAAAGAAACCCTTAGTTTGAACTTAAAATATGTAAGGAGGCAGCTTTAGGCTGAACTTAACAGAGCCTACAGTCAAGTAGAAGAAACAACCATTAGCTGGTAAACACACCAACAAATGTGTATTTTACTAGGAAGGAAGACTGCAGATGCTATATGGAAGAATAATAGAGAAAGCACTGTTTAAATTGTGGACTTAAGGAGGCTGCTCTCAGGAAGTGAGTCCATGGGTGCCGGGAAAATGATAACCTGAGAATCAAGTACTATCTTGTCTGAAAATCATTTCCACCCTGATGCTGTAGTCCATTTTCCTAGAGGTCACCTTATGGACCCAGCCTCTCCTCTTACAATGTGCTTTTTCTCCAAGATTCCTTGTCCTTCGATGAAAGAGTTCTGCAAGCTGTCCTAATTTCTCAGAATCCTCAAATAAACTCAGTTTACAAACACAGTTTCAAATCAATTCATTTTTGTATAAAAACACCTTGATGTACAGTGATGGATAGAAATAGCTTTTCAGTAAAGAGAATCTAATTATCCAGTCTAGAAGATACTTATAATCAAAGAAACTGCTTGATGAGATATCTATTAGAGTGTTGGTTTTGTTGTGTTTTGTTTTGTTTGAGACAGGATCTCACTCTGTTGCCCAGGCTGGAGTGCAGTGGCACAATCACAGCTCACTGCAGCCTCTACTTCCCAGGCTCAAGCAGTCCTCCCGCCTCAGTCTCCCAAGTAGCAGGGACTACAGGCACATGCCACCATACCCAGCTAATTTTTGTGTTTTTGGTAGAGACAGAGTTTTGCCATGTTGCCCAGGCTCTGTTAGAGTCCTTATACTACTCAATGTTACTATGTAATACAACGATCATATGATAGCTTTCACAACTGTAAAAGAATAATGGGTTAGAAACAGAAATAATTTTTTTTCCTCAAACAGGTTTCCTTTTGTCCTTTGAATAGAGTTTTCACTTGAGCAACAGAGGAAGACAGAGAAAGATGGAGGGAGGAGGGAGAGAAATCACAAAGCTTGCTCCCTGAGAGAGAGACAGAGAGAGAGAGAGAGAACACTAAATGGTTATAGCATTTTAAGTACCAAGGTTCTTAGTGCTCCTCAGCTTTTTCTGGCTTAATAACCTGATATGAATGAGATAAAGTTATACTCCACTACCTTTGATTTATAGAGTTAGGCAAATGTCTCCTGCTCCATTTTTTTCAGCAATTTCATTCTTCTTTAATGACTTTTCTCTCTTCTCTCCTTCTCTATACACAGACCGGGTGACAGGGGCTGATAATGGGTAATGAGTTGTTTCATAATAGAAGTTTATGATAACGTTAGCCTCATAAAGACTTCCCCCATTCACAGAAGCCATTTATGTAAATATATGAAAAAATTATAGGTCTGCCATGTCTTAGGAGAACAGCACCTGGAAGCCTGGCATTTTAAAACAGCTTTTGGGTTCCTTAGCATAATTTCTGTGCAGAAATGAAAAGATATGCATACACAGCTCAGTGAGTTGTCAGTGGCATGTCATGAATTAGAGCATCACTCAAGAAGCTGTTTCTATACTCATTACTAAATCTGCAATTTTTTTTTTTTTTTTTTTTTACTGTGGCACTTCATTATATTAAAACATCAAGCTACTTCCAAAAACATCGTATGAAACTATTTTTTCCTGTAATCCCAGCTACTGGGGAGGCTGAGGCAGGAGAATTGCTTGAATCCAAGAGGTGGAGGTTACAGTGAGCTGAAATTACACCACTGCACTCCAACCTGAAACTATTTTTTTCCTCAAACTACTTTGGATATAAATTCCTGTTTCTTGGGAGGCAATTCTTATAATTTAAGTTACCTAAAATGTCACCTTGTTGTATGATTGGATTGTTCTGCATTGGTGAATTTTTCATGTGCTTTCCCAGGCTTGATCCTGCAGTGGTCAGTGGAGTGAGGCAAGGGGCTGGGGTGCAGAAGAGGGTGATGTTAATACCTGTACCAACCCTGATGCAGCCCCTTCAATTCTAGATGCTGTCAGGTGGAGATGCTGTCGAAGTTTATATTCCTTCAGCTGGACAAGATGTTGAAGATACACTTGCTTCAAGAACACCCTCATATCCTTGCCAGAATAGCACATTCTTTTCCCTGTTACTCTGAAAGTATAAGTCTATATTTAAGGCAACAATTATGTGAGCTGTCAGTCTTTCATCAACAAGAGAGATGATATTGAGACTCACTGTGGTAATATCACTATTCCAGCATATGTAAAACCTTGTGAAAAAGGCTACTTACTGCTCAAGCAAAATTTTGCCTTTCACAAAAAATGTCCTCTGATTGTTCAATCAGTTGGTATTGTGGAAACCTGGAACTTCATTGTGAAATGCAGTATTCCAAAATGGACTTAAAATTGACCATTTTGCAGACATAATGGCAAGTGTATTTTATCAGAAATAATAATAGCTATACCATGTATTGATCGTTTATTCTCTGCCACACAATCATGCCATCTATGTGATCTTTCTTAATCCTTACGACAACGTGTGAGTAAGGAACTGTTATTATGCTTGTATCATAGATGGAAAAGCTGAGGTTAGAAAGGTGAAGTAAGGTGTTCAATTTCATGTGCCTAGAAAGTGGTGGAGCCAGGATGTGACCTCTGTTCTGTCTGATCACAAAGCTCATGCCCTAATCACTAACTTCAACCTCACAGAATTAACATGAAATGACAGAGTTTGGAAAATGATTTGGTTGGCTCAAAAGTGAAAATGTTGCTGAAGTAAGAATATGGTAGAATTTTCTTTCAGAAACTTCCAGAAAGTATTCATACTTGCTATAAACTGAATGCTTGTGTTTCCCCCAAATTTATATGTTGCAACTTAATCCCCAGTATAATGGCATTTGTGGGTGAGACCTTTGGGAGTTCATGGTGGGGAGCCCCATTGAATGGGATCAGTGTCATTATAAAAGAGATTTCAAAGAGTTTCTTCACCCCTTCCACCATGTGAGGACACAGCAAGAAGACAGCTGTGTCTACAAACCAGGAAGCAGGCCCTCACCAGACACCCAGTCTGCCCGTGCCTTGATCTTGAACTTTCCAGCCTCCTGAACTGTAAAAAATAAGTGTCTGTTGTTTAAGCCACCTGGTCTATGACATTTTTTGTTATAGCAGCCCAAACAGACTAAGACAACGCTCATTAACTTTCTGCCTGATGTACATCCATTAGTTAGAAGATAAATATATATTTTGCCAGTTTTTTAAAAAGCCAATACTGCGTGATTCTCAACCTGGAAAAATTAAGTGGCTTGAGATGAGTGAGAATCCAGGTCATCTTTAAAATGCCTCAGCGCTTTTTAGCTATTTTTAAGTTAAGATATTTTTGTATGAATCCCATAATATAACAAGAATGTATTCAATAGCCATAAGCGCTGAAAAATCTCACAGTGGTTCTAGGAGAAAACTTCCGTTATTACTACAATTTTGTGTGCTAAAGAACAGGCATGTTAAAATATTTTAGTACCGATTATAACATAATGGCAAACATCTATTAAGCACTTAATATGTGCCAGATACTCAATATGTGCCAGACGTTCATTTTTTTCACATACTAACTCTAAGAATTAGATACTTCCATGTTACAGATGATAAATTTGAGATAGAAAGTCACATAACTTCCCCTAGCTCATACAAAGTATCAGAGTCATGATGAAAGCCAGGCATCAAGTAGAACCTCTATAGTCTACACTCCTCATCACTCTGTAACATGGCCTCTTCTTCTACATAGGCTTCTGTATTTACATATTAAACATACCATATGTTGCTATTATGTTTAAATTGCATATTACATTTATTTTCTGCAGTCACTTTCCGTGGTGACTAAAATTCATAATAGTGGCTATGGCTCAAATTTCTTCTTTTTTATTTTTCTTTTTGTTTTTCTTCCAGATAGAGTCTCACTCTGTTGCCCAGGCTGGAGTGCAGTGGTGCCATCTCAGCTTACTGCAACCTCCGCCTCATAGGTTCAAGTGATCCTCGTGCCTCAGCAACCCAAATAGCTGGGATTATAGGCATGAGCCACCGGGCCGGGCTAATTTTTGTATTTTTAGTAGACACGGGATTTTCCCATATTGGCCAGGCTGGTCTCAAATTCCAAACCTCAAGTGATCTGCCCGCCTCAGCCTCCCAAAGTGTTGAGATTACAGGTGTGAGCCACCATGCCCAGTTCAAATTTCTATAATTATCTGATTTGCTCAGTAGCATTTTCGGTTTTTGTTTCTTCCAGGACGGAATTATTATGATACTATACATTTTCAGTCATTGATTAATTTATCTAGTGTGTACTGCCTGTGCTAGCTGTAACACACTCTACTAGACCTTTGAGGGAGTTACAAAGATTATTACTGCTTTCGGCAACCCACGACTTGAGGGAGAAGGCAGTGTGATGGAGTAAGGCACAGCTAGCTTGATGGCAGTACAAGATAAATTGAGACAGGAACATAGGTGAGAATTAAGCATTTAGAAGTTGAAAGATGGGATTCATTTGGATCAGGATAGGAGGGGTCAGGAACGACTTGTGAAGGGGATGCCATCGAGGATACTCTCAGGGATGAATCTTTGCTATCAGGGATGTTACATTTGGAAGGGATCTCAGAGACACCGCACTTAATTCTCTCATCATAAAGGAGAGAATGCTGAGAACCAGAAGCGTTGAGTGATTTCCCAAGGTCACACTCTCCCATCGGTAACCTCTACTTCAATTTCAAACCCGAATGCTTGATTAATGCTTTTTAAGAACAGTTTTGACAGATCTGTCCTGATTTTAGTACTAGTTACCTGACTCACATCTTAAGGATACTCTTGAGAACCAAATAAAATAAAATGAGATGTAGTAATTATTAAAAATCATTAAGGAAAAGTAATGCTGACTAGTCAACTCTAATGGAGAGTCTGACAGATTTACTGCCAACTCAGGCTTGGAAGAGAAGAGGAAGTAGCAGATGGAGTTTTATGCTAGTAATGACAGCAGGTGGGAAACAGGTAATAGCAAACAGATGGGCCCCATAGTATATAAAGACCACCAGCATCTCATTTTCTAGTGCTTTGTTCCCAAATAGTAGTAAGATCCCATTCAGTTCTTGTAAAAATCTTACAAAACACAAACTCACTATTAGATATAATGATAGGTATCACAGAGGGACAGTTTAAAAATAAAACTGTCACTATACTGAGGCTCAAGAAAAGTAGGAAATATAACACAAGTACAAAAAAAAAAAAAGAACAATGTAATACAAAAGAGCGCAAATAAATGCTACAAAAGAAACACAAAGTGTAGGATGAATCTGGTCTGCAAGGGTAAAGGAGTCAGAAAGCAAAAGAAAATGTTCAAGTTAAAGAAAGGCTCAGAAGCAGGTAAATGCCAGAGAGGATTTGCTTAATTGTGAATGGCACAAGACTGCTAGAGACAAGCAAACATGTGTCGTGGAAGAGCAGAATAATTAGGTGGTACAGACCCCTAAACATCACTGTCTAACTTGGAACAAGACACTTAAACCCTCTCACCTTCCATTTCTTTATTTCTAAAATGAGATAGTTTCTGTAACCCCTTCTAGGTTTAGGAGTCAGTAATCTCTAATATAGAATCTCCTTAAATTTCTTAGACTAATATTTCCCAAAGTATGAGGTGTGTGATCCCAGTGAAATGGCTATTTTAAAGAGTACATATGTAATATTTGTGTCAGTAATTACATAATTTTTAGTAAGGTTGGCTTCTATTTAAAACAAGTGATAGTGATTTTCATTTTCGTAGTGTTAGAAGTTTTCTTTAAATTTTTTAAGTGAAAAATGTGTATCAAGTTATAGAAAAAATTTAACTATTTCCATTGATGTGTGATATTTTCCATTCATACATGTTTTCTGTGCATACTATAACATAGCCGTGCTTGTTTTGCTATCATTGATTGATTCATTCACTGAACAAATACTTACCGAGTACCCACTGTGTGTCCTGCTCTAGGCAGCATTGACAATCTGGTAAACAAAACAAACAAAATCTTTGCCCTGCGGAACCGACATTCTTGTAAAGTGAGATTGACAGTAACAATAGACATGACAAATAAGTAAATTATATAGGGTCTTAGTAGGTGATAAGCGCTAGAAAAAAACAGAGCAAGACAGGAGGACTGGGAGGGCTAAGAGGTATGTGATAGATGAGATGGCCAAGTAGTCTCTTTAGGGAGGAACCATTTTATCAAAAATTTCAAAGAGAGAAGGGAATGAGCCATGTGAATATTTTAGGTGAAGAATAATATTACACTTTACTTACCACTGAGTGAAACAGATGTTCCTACATCCTGGGCTCACATATGCCCATCGTTGTTAGGGGAGAAACATGTTAGAACAAAGCTTAAATTCATAGTGACATCACTATGCCAGGTATATTCCAATTTGAGACACAATTTGAAATGCTAGAGGGACACCTTATGGGGAAACCCAACAAGCCAGTGGATATATGGAGGTGATATTTGGAATTTGAAGTAGATTTTGGAGTCATTTTTATAGCTTTTATATTTAAAGCTGTGATAGTGCCAAGAAAAAGAGGTAAAACAGAACCTTAGCAACCTGTTACTTCTGTAAGGGATGGAAGAGGGGACAGAGATGGAAGAAACTAACTTGTATTATGTGCCAGGCCCCAAGCTAGCAAAGCAGTTTGCGTACACTATGGATTGATTGCACAAGAGGTAGGCAATGAATATGTAATAAACATATTTATTTTTCAAGGAGCTTTCCAGGAGAGGTGAGAGAAGATAGTGGGGGGGCAAATCTGTGGTCTCTAAAGTAAGAGAAGCTGGATGTAATGGCTCACGTCTGTAATCTAGCATTTTAGGAGGCCGAGGCAGGAGGGTCGCTTGAGCCGAGGAATTTGCCAGCCTGGGCAACATAAGGATTCCCCTGTCTCTACAAATAATAATAAGAATAAAAAAAAGTTAGCCTGGCATGGTGGCATTCACCTGCAGGCCTTGAGAAGCTCAGGTGGGAGAATCACTTAAGCTCAGGTGTTTGAGGCTGCAGTGAGCTATGATGATGCCACTACACTCTAGCCCAGGTGACAAAGCAAGACCCTGTCTCTAAAAAAATAGTAATAATAAATTAAAGTGAGAAAGACCTAGGTCCAAATATTCATAGTGGAGCTTTAGGCAACTGACTTACTTCTCTGAGCTGATTTCTTCCTCTAGACCACAAGGCCAGTGATAGTAACTGCATCACTGGGTTGTTGTGAGACAGTGTATGTCAAATCTCCTGCTACATAGTAAGACCTCAGTAAATGCTGGCTATTCATTTAAATAAAATAAAACAATAACATGGTGGCTTACAATAACAAATGAACTGATTTTTATGGCTATGTTATTTTAAAGCCGTGAGATAATTGAGCATTTTTATTTTTATACTAGCAATGAAGAAAAAATTCAGTTAAACAAGAACTTCCAGAATTAAACAAGTTTTTCTTACTTTTTGCAATTATTAAAAAATTCAAATGGGATCAGTTCTATTTTATTTTTAAAATTTGGTTGGTTTTACTCTCTCTCTTTAAAAATTGAAAATCCCTTTAGATTTTGGCTGTTTTCTGCAGAAAAAATACATATAAATATACTAAGAAAATTTTCAAAATTTGGAAATAAAGCAAAATGACAACTATGGCATTCCCAAGTTTTGCTTGAGCAGTGTCCAATAAGCCTGATGAAGGTTCACCTGATTCTTGAAATATAGCTTTGCCTGATTACTGTTTACTATTGATTAGAGTTCAAATTATAAAATTCCAACTTAACTTGTAGACATTTCATCAGATGACAATGATTTTTATCCAAATGAGATGCCAATGGTTTCTCTCTAAAAGGGAGATAATACTAAAATTTATGTTTTGATTGTCATGTAGTACGTTAACCCGTTTTGAATCTAATTTAGCAATCATATTCCCGCATTCTTTCTTATACTTTCATTAGTCTCTTGTATCCTTCTTTGAACTATTTTTGACATCCCACTGGATCCTCGTTAATAACTTAAGTAAATCTTTGCCATACTATGCTTACTATGAATTTCTATGAGAGTTACAGTTGTAACTTTTTTTTTTTTCTTTGTTTTTTTGAGATGGAGTCTCGTTCAGTCACCAAGCTGGAGTGCAGTGGCGCAATCTTGGCTCACTGCAATCTCTGGCTCCCTGGTTCAAGTGATTCTCTTGCCTCAGTCTCCCGAGTAACTGGGATTACAGGTGCATGCCACCATGCCTAACTAATTTTAGTATTTTTAGTAGAGACGGGGTTTCACCATGTTGGCCAAGCTGGTCTTGATCTTCTGGCCTCATGATCTGCCCACCTTTATTGTTGTTTGAGAGCGAGTCTCTCTATGTTGCCCACGCTGGAGTGCAGTGGCGTGATCTCAGCTCACTGCAACCTCCGCCTCCTGGGTTCAAGCTATTCTCCTGCCTCAGTCTCCCAAGTAACTGCGATTACAGGAACACACCACCATGCCCAGTTAATTTTTTGTATTTTTAGTAGAGACAGGGTTTTACCATGTTGGGCAGGCTGGTCTTGAATTCCTGACCTCAAGCAATCCACCCGCCTCAGCTTGCCAAAGTGCAAGGATTACAGGTATGAGCCATAACACTGGTCATACACTTACAACTTTATACTTTAACATACAATGTATCAGGGTTTAAGCAAAACCATACACATTTATTAGTTTATACAGTTATTAAAATATATACTTATAGTATATTTTTAGTATATTTAATATAAATAAATATAATAAGTGTATATAATATCACATATAATATGCATATATTTATATATAATGTATGTAAATATATATTTATACATAATATGTAGGTAAATACTTATATATTGCATATAAATATATATTTACTTATATAATTAAGAAATATATATTTATTTTTCAATTTTCAATTTCTTAATTTACAGTTAAGAAATATATATTTCTTAATTGTAGTGATTTGTCCTTACAGTGCTGTGAAAACTGGTGAGGAGGTCTGAGTTTGGATATAAAGCTGTAGTTTCTGGCTTGCTGCTGGCACCTGAAGTCTACAGACAGTTGGGCAAAGAAGATGGATGGGAAGCAGAGGAAGCAAAGACAAGTTGAATGAAGGAGAAACTGGTGCCTTCCGTCATGGAACTAAATATGCATCTGGTCGAGGATTCAGGGAACTTGATCCAGGAAGAGGATCTGTCAGGAGCCCAGCTGCTGCCCCTCACCAACAAGGTGAGCTTGCAGATAAGTGATAACATGCATGTGGTCCAACAGTGCCTGGAGCCCTACATCTATCTTCCAAGCATAAAAAAACTAGATGGCTACTGCTTTACTTCCACTTTCTACATCTTATGCAAAATGTCTCTTGAGGACCACACTGTCCAAGAAATCTGCAGAAAAGACATACGGAAGACATAGTTCTAAGCCAAGTTGATACAATAGACATCTATCACACACTATTTATCATAAGATTTGATGAGGGATGGAGGGTTCACAGATGCTCTAAACCCCACTGATAGATAGTCTAGGGGTTTATGAGCCTTGGGGTTATTAAAAATCTCTCTTCTAGTGTTCATGATAATAGGAATGGCTTCAATGACTCAGTTAAGAAAATGCCACCTTCTGAATTTAGGCTTATCTGTGTCAATAGTTTTAATAGCTGGAAAAATTTGTATTTTAGTTACCTTTCTAATTTTCTCTTTACTTGAGAGCCTATCAGTCTTCTCAGTACTAAGGAGTCAGTCTGTCAGTACTAAGAAGTCACATTCTTTACAATGCCTTTTTTAAATGTAAGTTTTATTTCCTAATTTTTTGAGTAAATGCACGTATTATTAAAAATGTATATGTCACTGACTTTAGTCATAATTAAATGAAATAAATGAGTGTTTTTTTCTTTGAAATCAAATGTATCAGGTAATTGTAAGCCATGGAATTGTGTTAAAGTTATTGCCGTTTATTTTGAATTTTTAAACTTATTGAGTACTGGATCCTCCTTTATTCTTACTCTAGCTTTTCAGTTTTGCCCTTATGAATCTTTTGAGTTAATAGAAAACCTTTCAGTTAGATTGTCTCTTGATCTTCTGACCAATCTTCAACTTCACAGAAAGTAGGTAGCCCCTGCCCATCTGCTTACTGACACAACGAAAAGCCTTTCTATTACTAAATGCTATCTAGTGCTAGATAATAACAGCTGAGATATTGAGAGTTTTATTCAGTGCTACTTTATTGCTTTGGGAACTTAGACAACTCTCTTTTCTGAAAACTGTTTTCACAAAAAAATTGCTTCAAAGGGTTTCAATAAACATCTTCCCATTGTCAGATAGTTCTCAAAATCTTACATCTTGTAATGAATGTGATTATACAAGTTTACATAAGCATCGATAAAAAGAAAAGTCTTTTTCTTTTTACCCATTGTCCAATATGTACCTGAGATACTTCCTGGTATTATATCATGGAAGCGAAAAATAGCAGTTGATGGAAATATGGTATCAGGACAAAGAGTGATTTTAGATTTTTAAAACTATATTCATTCAAAAATTATGTCTATTAAAAAAATAATACCAATAGATATTTAGTTAGAAAGTAAACAAGACTTCTTAGGTTCTGGCCTTATAGTCTAAACAGAACATTTCATTCATGTATCTTATCTATAAAAATGCATTTGAAATGTCTTAATTTTCGTGGAAAATGACCTCGTTTTAATTATTGGTCTTCTGGACTTAGGCATAGCATAGTTCCCTAAAATAGACAATACTCAATAAACACTTGCTGCATGAGAAAGGATAGAACAAATGAGTAAATAAATTTATGATGTTCTCTAATTTCTAACATCAATTAATGTATTTATTCCTAAAGCACCTCCTCTAAACTGTGGCATAACCTCATTTCTACCCCAATGTGGCACACACTGTTGATACTGAGAGATGCAATGCAACTAGCTCCCTGTGGCAAGTCTGTAGGATCCCACAAATTACCAGGAGTCCAGAAGTTCTGGTCCATTCTCAGAAGAATTATCTAACCAAAGAAAACCAAAATCATGTTATTGCCATCGCTGACGGTTCCAACTGCACCTGAGGATGGCTCTTTACTATCTTACCCTCGAGTTTAAACCCTATATTGAGCACCAACCTGCGCCCCCCATCTTAAAATCCCATTAAATATCTAATGCATTCTTTGGCTTTCCCATATTAAAATAACTTATTACACACTCAAGCATCAGTTTCTGGTTTACCTCACTCTGAAACATCCTCTTGTGTTTTGCTAATCTCAAGACTTCTATACAAGTCTACCGGGGAGGACCAAGACAGAATTAGCCCTACAAAAACTAGGAAGGAGGTATCGTTTGCCTTATGCACATTTCCCTCGTCCCATCTTATCTTCCACCACACTCTCCTTTCAAGCTATAAAAACACACTCTTTCTTGACTATATGATTATACTTTATGGTAATGCTCCTCTATACACACACAGAGATGCACACACATGCACAGAATGTATAGTTATCTTTTTCAAATGTGTGTGTGTATGTGTGAATGATAATGCTCCCCCCTTACACATACACATACACATACACACATGCATGCACACACACAGACACACATGCACAGATGCACATTTAACTTTCAGTGGCTTCCATTCCTCTTAAGATAAAGACTGAATCCTAGCAAGGCCTCCATGCCTCTGCATGCTGTTGTCCAAGCCTACTGTCTCTCTCCCCATTGTCTCTGCCATCCATCCACACTGCATCTTTCAGTTTCTAGAATAAGCCATGCTCTCTCCTACCAAGAGAAGGGTCTTTTAATATACTGCTTTAAAAAATAATTTGTGTTACAATACACATAAACTACAATTCACTTTTTTAACCATTTTAATGTGGACAACTCAATGGCACTTAAGTACATTCACAATGTTGCATAACTATCACCACAATCAAGTTCCAGAGCGTTTCATCATCCCCAAGAAAATCCATACCTACTAAACAGTCACTAGTCATTCCCTCCTACTCCCAGGCCTGGCAGCTATTTGTCTGACTTCTGTCTCTATGGATTTTCTATCTCTATCTCTATGGACATTTCATATAAATGGATTTATACAATATATGGCTTTTTGTGCCTGGCTTCTTTCACTTAACACAGTGTTTGTGATGTTCATGTTGTAGCATTTCTCGGTACTTCATTTCTTTTTATGACTAAATAGCTTTCCATTTTATGGATATTGAGCATACTGTTAATTCGCTCAGAATGAGTTTCCATCCTTCTCCTCACCTAGCTCTCTCATGTTCACCCTTCAACAGTCAGCTCAACGATTACTTCCTCATTGGACTTTCTGAGACCCCGGCCTAGATGAAGTCATAGACTTTTTAAGGCCCAGCTTTCTCTTCTACATAGCTCTTCTCTCAGTCTGTAATTAAACACCCATTTAGGGGTTATTTGATTAATGGCTGTCTCCCCAACTGGAATCTAAGATCCATGAGGTAAGAAATCATGTCTATGTTAGTTCCATATTATATTCCCAATAGCTTTTAGAGGGCCTGGTACATAAATAAACTTTTGTCAAATAAATGTTGTTGAAATTATTTCCTAGTAAGAAGTAAATAATTGGCAGCAGCTTAATGTTCCTTCATTCCCAGTGGTATTTTGAGTTTGAATAGAAATAGTGCTGTCATAGAGAAATTTCATGGTGGAATTTCCCTGGCAGAGAATAAAGGCTGGATTGTTTTGGGGGAGAGACTTCTTCCTGCTCCTGAATTGCACTGCCCGATGCCTATGCCACCTGAAAGATCAGTTCTTGAGTCACCATTTCATTCACTGTAAATATGTACTGCTTCCATTTTATCTGAACTGAAAACAGGCATATTTGGTTCTATTCATATTCTTATTTCATCACTAGAAAAGTAGTGACCTGCTGTAAGTAATTATCCCTCATCCATCTTTCCTCTCCAATATTTATAATGTAAGCCTGATTGAAATTTGATGGGTTTCTTTGATGTCTGCAACTGAAGGATGCTTTTATTTGTAAATGGGATTGTAATTGTATGTTGGAATGTACCCTTCGTTAACTCAATGGCGCTGTCTTTTCCCAATCTTTTCCTGATATTCGTAATGGGTTTAAAAGTAGTCTTTCCTCTTTCATGCCCTTACGTTACCTCATACATAAACCATATCCTCTGTGCAAGTGTTTGCAGTCTACACAATGCTGTCCTGTTTTGGAGTAATTATATCTGGAAAACAGCCAGTCATTATGTTCTTAAACTGATGGCAAATTCTTCTCTAGTATTTACAGACAGATGACAATTAAATTGAGGCCCTGATACAGTAAAAGCACAATTTAACAAATTTACTTGGTGGCAGCATTTTTATTTAAATTTTGTTTAATTACTCATGAGAAAAATTTTCTCCAGAATGATAGTTTTATGCTCTAAATGAGCTGCCTGATATTTTTCTCAATTAGGCATCAGATTAAGGGACAGTTGTGCCAAATGAATTGTATCATTTGCATGTAGAATTACTATTATTTCAGTTTTTGTTTATTATCCAATTGATTATGTCAACCCAAAGAAAATTGGATATTTTTGTTCCAGGTATAGCTGAAGTCCTCTAATGTTTTTTTTTCTCCCCAGGTGGGGTCAGACGGGCTGGATATGGATAAAGTTAATCCTATCTTTAGGTTATTCTCTGAAGGTTGAGCTGTGAACATGTAATGGCTAAACATAAATATATTTCAAGAAACCTAAAAAATATCAAAAGTGGTTTCTGGCCTCAAGGATTGTCAATAGCCTGATTAATTCTACTAACATAGTAAATTAAAGAGAGATTATTTAGCCAGAGAGGCATTGTCAGAAATGGAGCGCCAGAGGCAAACATTGGTAATTTAGATCTTGGTATTCAAGACTGACTCAGATCTTGGTATAGTCAGCTTAGTAATCAATTCCCAATTGTGTAGGTGGCTACTGGAGTCTCATAAGGTATGTGTTTTTTTTAATAATACACAAAATCTCATATGTTCTGATCATAACTTGGCATTCCATGAATCTTATCTCTGTGTGGATGGTAAGAGAATGTGCTAGTCAGGTTAACATGATGGCCCATTCATCTGGGGTGTTGTAATTCTCATTGTATAAATTTAAAGGTTTTTCTGCTTTTATATACATCTTTGTGATGTTTGAGAGAAAGAGAAGAATATAATCTAACTGGACCAACTTTGGAATATAGACCAGTTTAAATTTTTAAGCTTGCAAGGTTGAGAACAAGGACCTAAACACTGATGAATTCACCAAGAAAAAGTCAACCAGTAGGCATCTCTCTGCCCCTGAGAAGGGTCAGCTGTCTCTGCTCACACAGCACTCTCTCACTGTAGGTCTTCTTTGAATTTATTTATTTTATTCTTTCACTGGCTTCTGTAAGGGGATAGAGAGGCATAATAGGAGTCATACATACACACATACAAAAACTAAAGAAAACAAAAAGTCTTTAGAATTCAAGGATCCCAAGTTGGAATATTCTTCCTGCCTCTGTCAAATGACATTAGACAAATGATCTTTTTATTTATTTCCTCATCTCTTTAAACTCAAAATGCTACCTATCTTTTTGTTTGTTTTGAATATCAAATTAAAACTGTTTTTAAAATGTCAGCCTAATGTGAGACTGACATGGAGTAACCCTCAATTATTCATCTGCTTGGCTTTCATTTCATTCATTCTTCCTTTCTTTTTTGAGATGGCACCTCTGTGGCCCAGGCTGGAGTGCAGTGACGCAATCTCGGTTTACTGCATACTTGGCCTCCCAGGTTCAAGTGATTTGCCTGTCTCAGCCTTGTGAGCAGCTGGGATTACAGGCACGCACCACCACACCTGGCTAATCTGTGTATTTTTAGTAGAGACAGGGTTTCACCATGTTGGACAGGCTGGTCTCAAACTCCTGGCCTCCAGTGATCCACCCGCCTTGGCCTCCCAAAGTGCTGGGATTACAGGTGTGAGCCACTGAAAAAAGTTGACAGTTATATCCAGTTCTCTGTTTTGGAAAGGTACGATTATAAAATTGTATTTATAAACTCTGATTTTTTTGTTCCTAGAAAGAAACTACAAATAATCACACATATTGGTCACTGGATATTCGCTCCTGTCTAGACTTAGAAAATTAGGAGGTTTTTACTGTCTGTGGCACTGCAGCCTAGACAAGTATAGAAACAGCCTCAGAGTTGGGGCATGTGCCAGGAATCTCCTGACACTGCAACACTGTGAGCATATAACAAAAATACAAAAACACAAAGGTAATCACATTCCCACATTCAATTCGGGTATATGGCTTTTGAGTAAGCCTGTCATCTATTTTAAATATGGTCTTTTAATAGACCCTGTTTTCTAGTTCTCTTCCCTGAGTAGCCAATTAACAGATCAACATCCTCCTAAGACGCCTGTCTTTCAGGCTTTGGCCAGCACACTATGGTTTTTAAACCCACTCTTAAGATATCACCCCATGCCTAGGAAAGAATAACTCATTTCCATTTACTGTAATGGGATAACCCGTGAAAAGACCTATTTAGAGCTGCATGTCAGATACTTTCATTTGCTCAAAGTGGCCTTTCATGCAGAGACATGTTTGGTTTTTTTTTTTTTTTTTTGGAAGATGGAGTGTTCTTCAATGTTGATGTTGGAAGACTCCAAAAGTGAGGTCTGTGGCTTTTATAATTATGCAGGATTTTAGTATAAACCAGTAGGCAGATCTTAGCTAAATCTGCCGCACAGAAAACTGTCTCCAGCCAAACGACCAACTGAAAGGTCAATGTAAATACTAAGATTATTAAGCAATAGCAGTTGAAGAAAGACATTCAGCTGTGGTGGAAGGACTCTTGCAGGGTGAAAAAGAAAAAAGGTTGTTTATGTACTGTTCCTCCACTTCTTCCTAGAAAAGGTTTCTTGAACTTCCTCTTTTTTCACACTGGGGTTTTATTGTCTCACATTGTCTAGAAAGAAAAAAATGGAATTTTTCAGTGGTAACACATCCTTGAAATTTGGGGTTTTAAATTCTCTAACTGCGGCTCTTGCAAGGAAGAACACCAGATTCTCTCACTATCTTAATGGCTTCCCTCTGCTGCTGGGCATGGGCCTCATTATAGCTTGGAGTCTGTTTAGGGACTGTGCAGGTGCCTTTTTTTCAGTTCAGGTGGGCAGGGTGGAAGTCATGCATAGAGCACACTCCAAAAAAGAGCCCAAACTGCTCCACTGACTTCCTCATGCACACTCTTGGAGTTATTTCCACTAATAAAAGCAGAATAGAACATGTACCAAATCAAACCATCAAACCATTGATTATATCTACTGAATGTCAGAGAACATGCTATTTATTGCATACATAGCATGTATTAGCTAAGATGATGCTCCTTAGCTAATGAAAGCACATTATCTTGCATCTTAACCCCACACCTGCTCAAGAGGTCTCTGGGGCTGTGCCCTCATTTCCTATTGCTACTGTTTTCGTATCTTTAGATTCAGTACTTCCCCATCTCTGAAGTGACTCCATGTGGTACTTGTGTGTTTGTATGTGAGCATGTATGTTTTTTATATCTATCTATCTATCTATCTATCTATCTATCTATCTATCTATCTAT